>NW_028225185.1:35114271-35370021 GCF_052327205.1 Somniosus microcephalus
GGACAGTGTAGAGGGAGCTTTACTCTGTATCTAACCCGTGCTGTACCTGCCCTGGGAGTGTTTGATGGGACAGTGTAGAGGGAGCTTTACTCTGTATCTAACTCGTGCTGTAACTGCCCTGGGAGTGTTTGATGGGGACAGTGTAGAGGGAGCTTTACTCTGTATCTAACCCGTGCTGTACCTGCCCTGGGAGTGTTTGATGGGACAGTGTAGAGGGAGCTTTACTCTGTATCTAACCCGTGCTGTACCTGCCCTGGGAGTGTTTGATGGGACAGTGTAGAGGGAGCTTTACTCTGTACCTAACCCCGTGCTGCACCTGCCCTGGGAGTGTTTGATGAGACAGTGTAGAGGGAGCTTTACTCTGTATCTAACCCGTGCTGTACCTGCCCTGGGAGTGTTTGATGGGGACAGTGTAGAGGGAGCTTTACTCTGTATCTAACCCGTGCTGTACCTGCCCTGGGAGTGTTTGATGGGGACAGTGTAGATTGAGCTTTACTCTGTATCTAACCCGTGCTGCACCTGCCCTGGGAGTGTTTGATGGGGACAGTGTAGAGGGAGCTTTACTCTGTATCTAACCCGTGCTGTACCTGCCCTGGGAGTGTTTGATGGGACAGTGTAGAGGGAGCTTTACTCTGTATCTAACCCGTGCTGTACCTGCCCTGGGAGTGTTTGATGGGGACAGTGTAGAGGGAGCTTTACTCTGTATCTAACCCGTGCTGTACCTGCCCTGGGAGTGTTTGATGGGACAGTGTAGAGGGAGCTTCGCTCTGTATCTAACCCCGTGCTGTACCTGCCCTGGGAGTGTTTGATGGGGACAGTGTAGAGGGAGCTTTACACTGTATCTAACCCATGCTGTACCTGCCCTGGGAGTGCGTGATGGAGACAGTGTAGAGGGAGCTTTACTCTGTATCTAACCCGTGCTGTACCTGCCCCGGGAGTGTTTGATGGGACAGTGTAGAGGGAGCTTTACTCTGTATCTAACCAGTGCTGTACCTGCCCTGGGAGTGTTTGATGGGGACAGTGTAGAGGGAGCTTTACTCTGTATCTAACCCGTGCTGTACCTGCCCTGGGAGTGTTTGATGGGGACAGTGTAGAGGGAGCTTTACTCTGTATCTGACCCGTGCTGTACCTGCCCTGGGAGTGTTTGATGGGGACAGTGTAGAGGGAGTTTTACTCTGTATCTAACCCGTGCTGTACCTGCCCTGGGAGTGTTTGATGGGGACAGTGTAGAGGGAGATTTACTCTGTATCTAACCCGTGCTGTACCTGCTCTGGGAGTGTTTCATGGGACAGTGTAGAGGGAGCTTTACTCTGTATCTAACCCCGTGCTGTATCTGCCCTGGGAGTGTTTGATGGGGACAGTGTAGAGGGAGCTTTACTCTGTATCTAACCAGTGCTGTACCTGCCCTGGGAGTGTTTTTTGGGGACAGTGTAGAGGGAGCTTTACTCTGTACCCAACCCGTGCTGTACCTGCCCTGGGAGTGTTTGATGGGACAGTGTAGAGGGAGCTTTAACCTGTATCTAACCTGTGCTCTACCTGCCCTGGGAGTGTTTGATGGGACAGTGTAGAGGGAGCTTTACTCTGTATCTAACCCGTGCTGTACCTGCCCTGGGAGTGTTTGATGGGACAGTGTAGAGGGAGCTTTACTCTGTATCTAACCCCGTGCTGCACCTGCCCTGGGAGTGTTTGATGAGACAGTGTAGAGGGAGCTTTACTGTGTATCTAACTCGTGCTGTACCTGCCCTGGGAGTGTTTGATGGGGACAGTTTAGAGGGAGCTTTACTCTGTATCTAACCCGTGCTGTACCTGCCCTGGGAGTGTTTGATGGGGACAGTGTAGAGGGAGCTTTACTCTGTATCTAACCCGTGCTGTACCTGCCCTGGGAGTGTTTGATGGGACAGTGTAGATTGAGCTTTACTCTGTATCTAACCCGTGCTGCACCTGCCCTGGGAGTGTTTGATGGGGACAGTGTAGAGGGAGCTTTACTCTGTATCTAACCCGTGCTGTACCTGCCCTGGGAGTGTTTGGTGGGACAGTGTAGAGGGAGCTTTACTCTGTATTTAACCCGTGCTGTACCGGCCCTGGGAGTGTTTGATGGGACAGTGTAGAGGGAGCTTTACTCTGTATTTAACCCGTGCTGTACCGGCCCTGGGAGTGTTTGATGGGACGGTGTAGGGGGAACTTTACTCTGTATCCAACCCGTGCTGTACCTGCCCTGGGAGTGTTTGATGGGGACGGTGTACAGGGAACTTTACTCTGTATCTAACCCGTGCTGTAACTGCCCTGGGAGTGTTTGATGGGGACAGTGTAAAGAGAGCTTTACTCTGTATCTAACCCGTGCTGTACCTGCCCTGGGAGTGTTTGATGGGACAGTGTAGATGGAGCTTTACTCTGTATCTAACCCGTGCTGTACCTGCCCTGGGAGTGTTTGATGGGGACAGTGTAGAGGGAGCTTTACTCTGTATCTAACCCGTGCTGTACCTGCCCTGGGAGTGTTTGATGGGACAGTGTAGAGGGAGCTTTACTCTGTATCTAACCCGTGCTGTACCTGCCCTGGGAGTGTTTGATGGGGACAGTGTAGAGGGAGCTTTACTCTGTATCTAACCCGTGCTGTACCTGCCCTGGGAGTGTTTGATGGGACAGTGTAGAGGGAGCTTCGCTCTGTATCTAACCCCGTGCTGTACCTGCCCTGGGAGTGTTTGATGGGGACAGTGTAGAGGGAGCTTTACACTGTATCTAACCCATGCTGTACCTGCCCTGGGAGTGCGTGATGGGGACAGTGTAGAGGGAGCTTTACTCTGTATCTAACCCGTGCTGTACCTGCCCCGGGAGTGTTTGATGGGACAGTGTAGAGGGAGCTTTACTCTGTATCTAACCAGTGCTGTACCTGCCCTGGGAGTGTTTGATGGGGACAGTGTAGAGGGAGCTTTACTCTGTATCTAACCCGTGCTGTACCTGCCCTGGGAGTGTTTGATGGGGACAGTGTAGAGGGAGCTTTACTCTGTATCTGACCCGTGCTGTACCTGCCCTGGGAGTGTTTGATGGGGACAGTGTAGAGGGAGTTTTACTCTGTATCTAACCCGTGCTGTACCTGCCCTGGGAGTGTTTGATGGGGACAGTGTAGAGGGAGATTTACTCTGTATCTAACCCGTGCTGTACCTGCTCTGGGAGTGTTTCATGGGACAGTGTAGAGGGAGCTTTACTCTGTATCTAACCCCGTGCTGTATCTGCCCTGGGAGTGTTTGATGGGGACAGTGTAGAGGGAGCTTTACTCTGTATCTAACCAGTGCTGTACCTGCCCTGGGAGTGTTTTTTGGGGACAGTGTAGAGGGAGCTTTACTCTGTACCCAACCCGTGCTGTACCTGCCCTGGGAGTGTTTGATGGGACAGTGTAGAGGGAGCTTTAACCTGTATCTAACCTGTGCTCTACCTGCCCTGGGAGTGTTTGATGGGACAGTGTAGAGGGAGCTTTACTCTGTATCTAACCCGTGCTGTACCTGCCCTGGGAGTGTTTGATGGGACAGTGTAGAGGGAGCTTTACTCTGTATCTAACCCCGTGCTGCACCTGCCCTGGGAGTGTTTGATGAGACAGTGTAGAGGGAGCTTTACTCTGTATCTAACTCGTGCTGTACCTGCCCTGGGAGTGTTTGATGGGGACAGTTTAGAGGGAGCTTTACTCTGTATCTAACCCGTGCTGTACCTGCCCTGGGAGTGTTTGATGGGGACAGTGTAGATTGAGCTTTACTCTGTATCTAACCCGTGCTGCACCTGCCCTGGGAGTGTTTGATGGGGACAGTGTAGAGGGAGCTTTACTCTGTATCTAACCCGTGCTGTACCTGCCCTGGGAGTGTTTGATGGGACAGTGTCGAGGGAGCTTTACTCTGTATCTAACCCGTGCTGTACCTGCCCTGGGAGTGTTTGGTGGGACAGTGTAGAGGGAGCTTTACTCTGTATTTAACCCGTGCTGTACCGGCCCTGGGAGTGTTTGATGGGGACGGTGTACAGGGAACTTTACTCTGTATCTAACCCGTGCTGTAACTGCCCTGGGAGTGTTTGATGGGGACAGTGTAAAGAGAGCTTTACTCTGTATCTAACCCGTGCTGTACCTGCCCTGGGAGTGTTTGATGGGACAGTGTAGATGGAGCTTTACTCTGTATCTAACCCGTGCTGTACCTGCCCTGGGAGTGTTTGATGGGGACAGTGTAGAGGGAGCTTTACTCTGTATGTAACCCGTGCTGTACCTGCCCTGGGAGTGTTTGATGGGACAGTGTAGAGGGAGCTTTACTCTGTATCTAACCCCGTGCTGTACCTGCCCTGGGAGTGTTTGATGGGGACAGTGCAGAGGGAGCTTTACTCTGTATCTAACCAGTGCTGTACCTGCCCTGGGAGTGTTTGATGGGGACAGTGTAGAGGGAGCTTTACTCTGTATTTAACCCGTGCTGTACCTGCCCTGGGAGTGTTTGATGGGGACAGTGTAGAGGGAGCTTTACTCTGTATCTAACCCGTGCTGTACCTGCCCTGGGAGTGTTTGATGGGGACAGTGTAGAGGGAGCTTTACTCTGTATCTAACCCGTGCTGTACCTGCCCTGGGAGTGTTTGATGGGACAGTGTAGAGGGAGCTTTACTCTGTATCTAACCCGTGCTGTACCTGCCCTGGGAGTGTTTGATGGGGACAGTGTAGAGGGAGCTTTACTCTGTATCTAACCCGTGCTGTACCTGCCCTGGGAGTGTTTCATGGGACAGTGTAGAGGGAGCTTTACTCTGTATCTAACCCCGTGCTGTATCTGCCCTGGGAGTGTTTGATGGGGACAGTGTAGAGGGAGCTTTACTCTGTATCTAACCAGTGCTGTACCTGCCCTGGGAGTGTTTTTTGGGGACAGTGTAGAGGGAGCTTTACTCTGTACCCAACCCGTGCTGTACCTGCCCTGGGAGTGTTTGATGGGGCAGTGTAGAGGGAGCTTTAACCTGTATCTAACCTGTGCTGTACCTGCCCTGGGAGTGTTTGATGGGACAGTGTAGAGGGAGCTTTACTCTGTATCTAACCCGTGCTGTACCTGCCCTGGGAGTGTTTGATGGGACAGTGTAGAGGGAGCTTTACTCTGTATCTAACCCGTGCTGTACCTGCCCTGGGAGTGTTTGATGGGACAGTGTAGAGGGAGCTTTAACCTGTATCTAACCTGTGCTGTACCTGCCCTGGGAGTGTTTGATGGGACAGTGTAGAGGGAGCTTTACTCTGTATCTAACCCGTGCTGTACCTGCCCTGGGAGTGTTTGATGGGACAGTGTAGAGGGAGCTTTACTCTGTATCTAACCCGTGCTGTACCTGCCCTGGGAGTGTTTGATGGGACAGTGTAGAGGGAGCTTTACTCTGTATTTAACCCGTGCTGTACCTGCCCTGGGAGTGTTTGATGGGACAGTGTAGAGGGAGCTTTAACCTGTATCTAAGCTGTGCTGTACCTGCCCTGGGAGTGTTTGATTGGACAGTGTAGAGGGAGCTTTACTCTGTATCTAACCCGTGCTGTACCTGCCCTGGGAGTGTTTGATGGGACAGTGTAGAGGGAGCTTTACTCTGTATCTAACCCGTGCTGTACCTGCCCTGGGAGTGTTTGATGGGACAGTGTAGAGGGAGCTTTACTTTGTATTTAACCCGTGCTGTACCGGCCCTGGGAGTGTTTGATGGGGACGGTGTAGAGGGAACTTTACTCTGTATCTAACCCGTGCTGTACCTGCCCTGGGAGTGTTTGATGGGGACGGTGTACAGGGAACTTTACTCTGTATCTAACCCGTGCTGTAACTGCCCTGGGAGTGTTTGATGGGACGGTGTAGAGGGAGCTTTACTCTGTATCTAACCCATTCTGTACCTGCCCTGGGAGTGTTTGATGGGGACAGTGTAGAGGGAGCTTTACTGTGTATCTAACCCGTGCTGTACATGCCCTGGGAGTGTTTGATGGGACAGTGTAGAGGGAGCTTTACTCTGTATCTAACCCGTGCTGTACCTGCCCTGGGAGTGTTTGTTGGGACAGTGTAGAGGGAGCTTTACTCTGTATCTAACCCGGTGCTGCACCTGCCCTGGGAGTGTTTGATGAGACAGTGTAGAGGGAGCTTTACTCTGTATCTAACCCGTGCTGTACCTGCCCTGGGAGTGTTTGATGGGGACAGTGTAGAGGGAGCTTTACTCTGTATCTAACCCGTGCTGTACCTGCCCTGGGAGTGTTTGATGGGGACAGTGTAGAGGGAGCTTTACTCTGTATCTAACCCGTGCTGTACCTGCCCAGGGTGTGTTTGATGGCACAATGTAGAGGGAGCTTTAGTCTGTATCTAACCCGTGCTGTACCTGCCCTGGGAGTGTTTGATGGGGACAGTGTAGAGGGAGATTTACTCTGTATCTAACCCGTGCTGTACCTGCCCTGGGAGTGTTTCATGGGACAGTGTAGAGGGAGCTTTACTCTGTATCTAACCCCGTGCTGTACCTGCCCTGGGAGTGTTTGATGGGGACAGTGTAGAGGGAGCTTTACTCTGTATCTAACCAGTGCTGTACCTGCCCTGGGAGTGTTTTTTGGGGACAGTGTAGAGGGAGCTTTACTCTGTACCCAACCCGTGCTGTACCTGCCCTGGGAGTGTTTGATGGGACAGTGTAGAGGGAGCTTTACTCTGTATCTAACCCGTGCTGTACCTGCCCTGGGAGTGTTTGATGGGACAGTGTAGAGGGAGCTTTACTCTGTATCTAACCCGTGCTGTACCTGCCCTGGGAGTGTTTGATGGGACAGTGTAGAGGGAGCTTTACTCTGTATCTAATCCGTGCTGTACCTGCCCTGGGAGTGTTTGGTGGGACAGTGTAGAGGGAGCTTTACTCTGTATCTAACCCGTGCTGTACCTGCCCTGGGAGTGTTTGGTGGGACAGTGTAGAGGGAGCTTTACTCTGTATCTAATCCGTGCTGTACCTGCCCTGGGAGTGTTTGGTGGGACAGTGTAGAGGGAGCTTTACTCTGTATTTAACCCGTGCTGTACCGGCCCTGGGAGTGTTTGATGGGGACGGTGTACAGGGAACTTTACTCTGTATCTAACTCGTGCTGTAACTGCCCTGGGAGTGTTTGATGGGACAGTGTAGAGGGAGCTTTACTCTGTATCTAACCCGTGCTGTACCTGCCCTGGGAGTGTTTGATGGGACAGTGTAGAGGGAGCTTTACTCTGTACCTAACCACGTGCTGCACCTGCCCTGGGAGTGTTTGATGAGACAGTGTAGAGGGAGCTTTACTCTGTATCTAACCCGTGCTGTACCTGCCCTGGGAGTGTTTGATGGGGACAGTGTAGAGGGAGCTTTACTCTGTATCTAACCCGTGCTGTACCTGCCCTGGGAGTGTTTGATGGGGACAGTGTAGATTGAGCTTTACTCTGTATCTAACCCGTGCTGCACCTGCCCTGGGAGTGTTTGATGGGGACAGTGTAGAGGGAGCTTTACTCTGTATCTAACCCGTGCTGTAACTGCCCTGGGAGTGTTTGATGGGACAGTGTAGAGGGAGCTTTACTCTGTATCTAACCCGTGCTGTACCTGCCCTGGGAGTGTTTGATGGGGACAGTGTAGAGGGAGCTTTACTCTGTATCTAACCCGTTCTGTACCTGCACTGGGAGTGTTTGATGGGACAGTGCAGAGGGAGCTTTGCTCTGTATCTAACCCCGTGCTGTACCTGCCCTGGGAGTGTGTGATGGGGACAGTGTAGAGGGAGTTTTACTCTGTATCTAACCAGTGCTGTACCTGCCCTGGGAGTGTTTGATGGGGACAGTGTAGAGGGAGCTTTACTCTGTATCTAACCCGTGCTGTACCTGCCCTGGGAGTGTTTGATGGGGACAGTGTAGAGGGAGCTTTACTCTGTATCTAACCCGTGCTGTAACTGCCCTGGGAGTGTTTGATGGGGACAGTGTAGAGGGAGTTTTACTCTGTATCTAACCCGTGCTGTACCTGCCCTGGGAGTGTTTGATGGGACAGTGTAGAGGGAGCTTTACTCTGTATCTAACCCGTGCTGTACCTGCCCTGGGAGTGTTTGATGGGACAGTGTAGAGGGAGCTTTACTCTGTACCTAACCCCGTGCTGCACCTGCCCTGGGAGTGTTTGATGAGACAGTGTAGAGGGAGCTTTACTCTGTATCTAACCCGTGCTGTACCTGCCCTGGGAGTGTTTGATGGGGACAGTGTAGAGGGAGCTTTACTCTATATCTAACCCGTGCTGTACCTGCCCTGGGAGTGTTTGATGGGGACAGTGTAGATTGAGCTTTACTCTGTATCTAACCCGTGCTGCACCTGCCCTGGGAGTGTTTGATGGGGACAGTGTAGAGGGAGCTTTACTCTGTATCTAACCCGTGCTGTAACTGCCCTGGGAGTGTTTGATGGGACAGTGTAGAGGGAGCTTTACTCTGTATCTAACCCGTGCTGTACCTGCCCTGGGAGTGTTTGATGGGGACAGTGTAGAGGGAGCTTTACTCTGTATCTAACCCGTGCTGTACCTGCCCTGGGAGTGTTTGATGGGGACAGTGTAGAGGGAGCTTTACTCTGTATCTAACCCGTGCTGTACCTGCCCTGGGAGTGTTTGATGGGGACAGTGTAGAGGGAGCTTTTCTCTGTATCTAACCCGTGCTGTAACTGCCCTGGGAGTGTTTGATGGGGACAGTGTAGAGGGAGTTTTACTCTGTATCTAACCCGTGCTGTACCTGCCCTGGGAGTGTTTGATGGGACAGTGTAGAGGGAGCATTACTCTGTATCTAACCCGTGCTGTACCTGCCCTGGGAGTGTTTGATGGGGACAGTGTAGAGGGAGATTTACTCTGTATCTAACCCGTGCTGTACCTGCCCTGGGAGTGTTTCATGGGACAGTGTAGAGGGAGCTTTACTCTGTATCTAACCCCGTGCTGTATCTGCCCTGGGAGTGTTTGATGGGGACAGTGTAGAGGGAGCTTTACTCTGTATCTAACCAGTGCTGTACCTGCCCTGGGAGTGTTTTTTGGGGACAGTGTAGAGGGAGCTTTAACCTGTATCTAACCTGTGCTGTACCTGCCCTGGGAGTGTTTGATGGGAAAGTGGAGAGGGAGCTTTACTCTTTATCTAACCCGTGCTGTACCTGCCCTGGGAGTGTTTGATGGGACAGTGTAGCGGGAGCTTTACTCTGTATCTAACCCGTGCTGTACCTGCCCTGGGAGTGTTTGATGGGACAGTGTAGAGGGAGCTTTACTCTGTATTTAACCCGTGCTGTACCGGCCCTGGGAGTGTTTGATGGGGACGGTGTAGAGGGAACTTTACTCTGTATCTAACCCGTGCTGTACCTGCCCTGGGAGTGTTTGATGGGGACAGTGTAGAGGGAGCTTTACTCTGTATTTAACCCGTGCTGTACCGGCCCTGGGAGTGTTTGATGGGGACGGTGTAGAGGGAGCATTACTCTGTTACTAACCCGTGCTGCACATGCCCTGGGAGTGTTTGATGGGACAGTGTAGAGGGAGCTTTACTCTGTATCTAACCCGTGCTGTACCTGCCCTGGGAGTGTTTGTTGGGACAGTGTCGAGGGAGCTTTACTCTGTATCTAAACCCGTGCTGCACCTGCCCTGGGAGTGTTTGATGAGACAGTGTAGAGGGAGCTTTACTCTGTATCTAACCCGTGCTGTCCCTGCCCTGGGAGTGTTTGATGGGGACAGTGTAGAGGGAGCTTTACTCTGTATCTAACCCGTGCTGTACCTGCCCTGGGAGTGTTTGATGGGGACAGTGTAGATTGAGCTTTACTCTGTATCTAACCCGTGCTGTACCTGCCCTGGGAGTGTTTGATGGGGACAGTGTAGAGGGAGCTTTACTCTGTATCTAACCCGTGCTGTACCTGCCCTGGAAGTGTTTGATGGGACAGTGTAGAGGGAGCTTTACTCTGTATCTAACCCCGTGCTGTACCTGCCCTGGGCGTGTTTGATGGGGACGGTGTAGAGGGAGCTTTACTCTGTATCTAACCCGTGCTGTACCTGCCCTGGGAGTGTTTGATGGGACAGTGTAGAGGGAGCTTTGCTCTGTATCTAACCCCGTGCTGTACCTGCCCTGGGAGTGTTTGATGGGGACAGTGTAGAGTGAGCTTTACTCTGTATCTAACCCGTGCTGTACCTGCCCTGGGAGTGTTTGATGGGGACAGTGTAGAGGGAGCTTTACTCTGTATCTAACCCGTGCTGTACCTGCCCTGGGAGTGTTTGATGGCACAGTGTAGAGGGAGCTTTAGTCTGTATCTAACCCGTGCTGTACCTGCCCTGGGAGTGTTTGATGGGGACAGTGTAGAGGGAGCTTTACTCTGTATCTAACCCGTGCTGTACCTGCCCTGGGAGTGTTTCATGGGACAGTGCAGAGGGAGCTTTACTCTGTATCTAACCCCGTGCTGTACCTGCCCTGGGAGTGTTTGATGGGGACAGTGTAGAGGGAGCTTTACTCTGTATCTAACCAGTGCTGTACCTGCCCTGGAAGTGTTTTTTGGGGACAGTGTAGAGGGAGCTTTACTCTGTACCCAACCCGTGCTGTACCTGCCCTGGGAGTGTTTGATGGGACAGTGTAGAGGGAACTTTACTCTGTATCTAACCCGTGCTGTACCTGCCCTGGGAGTGTTTGATGGGACAGTGTAGAGGGAGCTTTACTCTGTATCTAACCCGTGCTGTACCTGCCCTGGGAGTGTTTGATGGGACAGTGTAGAGGGAGCTTTACTCTGTATTTAACCCGTGCTGTACCGGCCCTGGGAGTGTTTGATGGGGACGGTGTAGAGGGAACTTTACTCTGTATCTAACCCGTGCTGTACCTGCCCTGGGAGTGTTTGATGGGGACGGTGTACAGGGAACTTTACTCTGTATCTAACCCGTGCTGTAACTGCCCTGGGAGTGTTTGATGGGACGGTGTAGAGGGAGCTTTACTCTGTATCTAACCCGTTCTGTACCTGCCCTGGGAGTGTTTGATGGGGACAGTGTAGAGGGAGCTTTACTCTGTTACTAACCCGTGCTGTACATGCCCTGGGAGTGTTTGATGGGACAGTGTAGAGGGAGCTTTACTCTGTATCTAACCCGTGCTGTACCTGCCCTGGGAGTGTTTGTTGGGACAGTGTCGAGGGAGCTTTACTCTGTATCTAACCCCGTGCTGCACCTGCCCTGGGAGTGTTTGATGAGACAGTGTAGAGGGAGCTTTACTCTGAATCTAACCCGTGCTGTCCCTGCCCTGGGAGTGTTTGATGGGGACAGTGTAGAGGGAGCTTTACTCTGTATCTAACCCGTGCTGTACCTGCCCTGGGAGTGTTTGATGGGGACAGTGTAGATTGAGCTTTACTCTGTATCTAACCCGTGCTCTACCTGCCCTGGGAGTGTTTGATGGGGACAGTGTAGAGGGAGCTTTACTCTGTATCTAACCCGTGCTGTACCTGCCCTGGGAGTGTTTGATGGGACAGTGTAGAGGGAGCTTTACTCTGTATCTAACCCCGTGCTGTACCTGCCCTGGGAGTGTTTGATGGGGACAGTGTAGAGGGAGCTTTACTCTGTATCTAACCCGTGCTGTACCTGCCCTGGGAGTGTTTGATGGGGACAGTGTAGAGGGAGCTTTACTCTGTATCTAACCCATGCTGTACCTGCCCTGGGAGTGTTTGATGGCACAGTGTAGAGGGAGCTTTAGTCTGTATCTAACCCGTGCTGTACCTGCCCTGGGAGTGTTTGATGGGGACAGTGTAGAGGGAGCTTTACTCTGTATCTAACCCGTGCTGTACCTGCCCTGGGAGTGTTTCATGGGACAGTGTAGAGGGAGCTTTACTCTGTATCTAACCCCGTGCTGTACCTGCCCTGGGAGTGTTTGATGGGGACAGTGTAGAGGGAGCTTTACTCTGTATCTAACCCGTGCTGTACCTGCCCTGGGAGTGTTTGATGGGACAGTGTAGAGGGAGCTTTACTCTGTATCTAACCCGTGCTGTACCTGCCCTGGGTGTGTTTGATGGGACAGTGTAGAGGGAGCTTTACTCTGTATCTAACCCGTGCTGTACCTGCCCTGGGACTGTTTGATGGGACAGTGTAGAGGGAGCTTTACTCTGTATCTAACCCGTGCTGTACCTGCCCTGGGAGTGTTTGATGGGGACAGTGTAGAGGGAGCTTTACTCTGTATCTAACCCGTGCTGTACCTGCCCTGGGAGTGTTTGATGGGGACAGTGTAGAGGGAGCTTTACTCTGTATCTAACCCGTTCTGTACCTGCCCTGGGAGTGTTTGATGGGGACAGTGTAGAGGGAGCTTTACTCTGTATCTAACCCGTGCTGTACCTGCCCTGGGAGTGTTTGATGGGACAGTGTAGAGGGAGCTTTACTCTGTATCTAACCCCGTGCTGCACCTGCCCTGGGAGTGTTTGATGAGACAGTGTAGAGGGAGCTTTACTCTGTATCTAACCCGTGCTGTACCTGCCCTGGGAGTGTTTGATGGGGACAGTGTAGAGGGAGCTTTACTCTGTATCTAACCCGTGCTGTACCTGCCCTGGGAGTGTTTGATGGGGACAGTGTAGATTGAGCTTTACTCTGTATCTAACCCGTGCTGTACCTGCCCTGGGAGTGTTTGATGGGGACAGTGTAGAGGGAGCTTTACTCTGTATCTAACCCGTGCTGTACCTGCCCTGGAAGTGTTTGATGGGACAGTGTAGAGGGAGCTTTACTCTGTATCTAACCCCGTGCTGTACCTGCCCTGGGAGTGTTTGATGGGGACGGTGTAGAGGGAGCTTTACTCTGTATCTAACCCGTGCTGTACCTGCCCTGGGAGTGTTTGATGGGACAGTGTAGAGGGAGCTTTGCTCTGTATCTAACCCCGTGCTGTACCTGCCCTGGGAGTGTTTGATGGGGACAGTGTAGAGTGAGCTTTACTCTGTATCTAACCCGTGCTGTACCTGCCCTGGGAGTGTTTGATGGGGACAGTGTAGAGGGAGCTTTACTCTGTATCTAACCCGTGCTGTACCTGCCCTGGGAGTGTTTGATGGCACAGTGTAGAGGGAGCTTTAGTCTGTATCTAACCCGTGCTGTACCTGCCCTGGGAGTGTTTGATGGGGACAGTGTAGAGGGAGCTTTACTCTGTATCTAACCCGTGCTGTACCTGCCCTGGGAGTGTTTCATGGGACAGTGCAGAGGGAGCTTTACTCTGTATCTAACCCCGTGCTGTACCTGCCCTGGGAGTGTTTGATGGGGACAGTGTAGAGGGAGCTTTACTCTGTATCTAACCAGTGCTGTACCTGCCCTGGAAGTGTTTTTTGGGGACAGTGTAGAGGGAGCTTTACTCTGTACCCAACCCGTGCTGTACCTGCCCTGGGAGTGTTTGATGGGACAGTGTAGAGGGAACTTTACTCTGTATCTAACCCGTGCTGTACCTGCCCTGGGAGTGTTTGATGGGACAGTGTAGAGGGAGCTTTACTCTGTATTTAACCCGTGCTGTACCGGCCCTGGGAGTGTTTGATGGGGACGGTGTAGAGGGAACTTTACTCTGTATCTAACCCGTGCTGTACCTGCCCTGGGAGTGTTTGATGGGGACGGTGTACAGGGAACTTTACTCTGTATCTAACCCGTGCTGTAACTGCCCTGGGAGTGTTTGATGGGACGGTGTAGAGGGAGCTTTACTCTGTATCTAACCCGTTCTGTACCTGCCCTGGGAGTGTTTGATGGGGACAGTGTAGAGGGAGCTTTACTCTGTTACTAACCCGTGCTGTACATGCCCTGGGAGTGTTTGATGGGACAGTGTAGAGGGAGCTTTACTCTGTATCTAACCCGTGCTGTACCTGCCCTGGGAGTGTTTGTTGGGACAGTGTCGAGGGAGCTTTACTCTGTATCTAACCCCGTGCTGCACCTGCCCTGGGAGTGTTTGATGAGACAGTGTAGAGGGAGCTTTACTCTGAATCTAACCCGTGCTGTCCCTGCCCTGGGAGTGTTTGATGGGGACAGTGTAGAGGGAGCTTTACTCTGTATCTAACCCGTGCTGTACCTGCCCTGGGAGTGTTTGATGGGGACAGTGTAGATTGAGCTTTACTCTGTATCTAACCCGTGCTCTACCTGCCCTGGGAGTGTTTGATGGGGACAGTGTAGAGGGAGCTTTACTCTGTATCTAACCCGTGCTGTACCTGCCCTGGGAGTGTTTGATGGGACAGTGTAGAGGGAGCTTTACTCTGTATCTAACCCCGTGCTGTACCTGCCCTGGGAGTGTTTGATGGGGACAGTGTAGAGGGAGCTTTACTCTGTATCTAACCCGTGCTGTACCTGCCCTGGGAGTGTTTGATGGGGACAGTGTAGAGGGAGCTTTACTCTGTATCTAACCCATGCTGTACCTGCCCTGGGAGTGTTTGATGGCACAGTGTAGAGGGAGCTTTAGTCTGTATCTAACCCGTGCTGTACCTGCCCTGGGAGTGTTTGATGGGGACAGTGTAGAGGGAGCTTTACTCTGTATCTAACCCGTGCTGTACCTGCCCTGGGAGTGTTTCATGGGACAGTGTAGAGGGAGCTTTACTCTGTATCTAACCCCGTGCTGTACCTGCCCTGGGAGTGTTTGATGGGGACAGTGTAGAGGGAGCTTTACTCTGTATCTAACCCGTGCTGTACCTGCCCTGGGAGTGTTTGATGGGACAGTGTAGAGGGAGCTTTACTCTGTATCTAACCCGTGCTGTACCTGCCCTGGGTGTGTTTGATGGGACAGTGTAGAGGGAGCTTTACTCTGTATCTAACCCGTGCTGTACCTGCCCTGGGACTGTTTGATGGGACAGTGTAGAGGGAGCTTTACTCTGTATCTAACCCGTGCTGTACCTGCCCTGGGAGTGTTTGATGGGGACAGTGTAGAGGGAGCTTTACTCTGTATCTAACCCGTGCTGTACCTGCCCTGGGAGTGTTTGATGGGGACAGTGTAGAGGGAGCTTTACTCTGTATCTAACCCGTGCTGTACCTGCCCTGGGAGTGTTTGATGGGACAGTGTAGAGGGAGCTTTACTCTGTATCTAACCCGTTCTGTACCTGCCCTGGGAGTGTTTGATGGGGACAGTGTAGAGGGAGCTTTACTCTGTATCTAACCCGTGCTGTACCTGCCCTGGGAGTGTTTGATGGGACAGTGTAGAGGGAGCTTTACTCTGTATCTAACCCCGTGCTGCACCTGCCCTGGGAGTGTTTGATGAGACAGTGTAGAGGGAGCTTTACTCTGTATCTAACCCGTGCTGTACCTGCCCTGGGAGTGTTTGATGGGGACAGTGTAGAGGGAGCTTTACTCTGTATCTAACCCGTGCTGTACCTGCCCTGGGAGTGTTTGATGGGGACAGTGTAGATTGAGCTTTACTCTGTATCTAACCCGTGCTGCACCTGCCCTGGGAGTGTTTGATGGGGACAGTGTAGAGGGAGCTTTACTCTGTATCTAACCCGTGCTGTACCTGCCCTGGGAGTGTTTGATAGGACAGTGTAGAGGGAGCTTTACTCTGTATCTAACCCGTGCTGTACCTGCCCTGGGAGTGTTTGATGGGGACAGTGTAGAGGGAGCTTTACTCTGTATCTAACCCGTGCTGTACCTGCCCTGGGAGTGTTTGATGGGACAGTGTAGAGGGAGCTTTACTCTGTATCTAACCCCGTGCTGTACCTGCCCTGGGAGTGTGTGATGGGGACAGTGTAGAGGGAGCTTTACTCTGTATCTAACCAGTGCTGTACCTGCCCTGGGAGTGTTTGATGGGGACAGTGTAGAGGGAGCTTTACTCTGTATCTAACCCGTGCTGTACCTGCCCTGGGAGTGTTTGATGGGGACAGTGTAGAGGGAGCTTTACTCTGTATCTAACCCGTGCTGTACCTGCCCTGGGAGTGTTTGATGGGACAGTGTAGAGGGAGCTTTACTCTGTATCTAACCCGTGCTGTACCTGCCCTGGGAGTGTTTGATGGGGACAGTGTAGAGGGAGCTTTACTCTGTATCTAACCCGTGCTGTACCTGCCCTGGGAGTGTTTCATGGGACACTGTAGAGGGAGCTTTACTCTGTATCTAACCCCGTGCTGTATCTGCCCTGGGAGTGTTTGATGGGGACAGTGTAGAGGGAGCTTTACTCTGTATCTAACCAGTGCTGTACCTGCCCTGGGAGTTTTTTTTGGGGACAGTGTAGAGGGAGCTTTACTCTGTACCCAACCCGTGCTGTACCTGCCCTGGGAGTGTTTGATGGGACAGTGTAGAGGGAGCTTTAACCTGTATCTAACCTGTGCTCTACCTGCCCTGGGAGTGTTTGATGGGACAGTGTAGAGGGAGCTTTACTCTGTATCTAACCCGTGCTGTACCTGCCCTGGGAGTGTTTGATGGGACAGTGTAGAGGGAGCTTTACTCTGTATCTAACCCGTGCTGTACCTGCCCTGGGAGTGTTTGATGGGACAGTGTAGAGGGAGCTTTACTCTGTATTTAACCCGTGCTGTACCGGCCCTGGGAGTGTTTGATGGGGACGGTGTAGAGGGAACTTTACTCTGTATCTAACCCGTGCTGTACCTGCCCTGGGAATGTTTGATGGGGACAGTGTAGAGGGAGCTTTACTCTGTATCTAACCCGTGCTGTAACTGCCCTGGGAGTGTTTGATGGGACGGTGTAGAGGGAGCTTTACTCTGTATCTAACCCGTTCTGTACCTGCCCTGGGAGTGTTTGATGGGGACAGTGTAGAGGGAGCTTTACTCTGTATCTAACCCGTGCTGTACATGCCCTGGGAGTGTTTGATGGGACAGTGTAGAGGGAGCTTTACTCTGTATCTAACCCGTGCTGTACCTGCCCTGGGAGTGTTGTTGGGACAGTGTCGAGGGAGCTTTACTCTGTATCTAACCCCGTGGTGCACCTGCCCTGGGAGTGTTTGATGGGACAGTGTAGAGGAAGCTTTACTCTGTATCTAACCCGTGCTGTACCTGCCCTGGGAGTGTTTGATGGGACAGTGTAGAGGGAGCTTTACTCTGTATCTAACCCGTGCTGTACCTGCCCTGGGAGTGTTTGGTGGGACAGTGTAGAGGGAGCTTTACTCTGTATTTAACCCGTGGTGTACCGGCCCTGGGAGTGTTTGATGGGGACGGTGTACAGGGAACTTTGCTCTGTATCTAACCCGTGCTGTAACTGCCCTGGGAGTGTTTGATGGGGACAGTGTAGAGGGAGCTTTACTCTGTATCTAACCCGTTCTGTACCTGCCCTGGGAGTGTTTGATGGGGACAGTGTAGAGGGAGCTTTACTCTGTATCTAACCCGTGCTGTACCTGCCCTGGGAGTGCTTGATGAGACAGTGTAGAGGGAGCTTTACTCTGTATCTAACCCGTGCTGTACCTGCCCTGGGAGTGTTTGATGGGGACAGTGTAGATTGAGCTTTACTCTGTATCTAACCCGTGCTGCACCTGCCCTGGGAGTGTTTGATGGGGACAGTGTAGAGGGAGCTTTACTCTGTATCTAACCCGTGCTGTACCTGCCCTGGGAGTGTTTGATGGGACAGTGTAGAGGGAGCTTTGCTCTGTATCTAACCCCGTGCTGTACCTGCCCTGGGAGTGTGTGATGGGGACAGTGTAGAGGGAGCTTTACCTTGTATCTAACCAGTGCTGTACCTGCCCTGGGAGTGTTTGATGGGGACAGTGTAGAGGGAGCTTTACTCTGTATCTAACCCGTGCTGTACCTGCCCTGGGAGTGTTTGATGGGGACAGTGTAGAGGGAGCTTTACTCTGTATCTAACCCGTGCTGTACCTGCCCTGGGAGTGTTTGATGGGGACAGTGTAGAGGGAGTTTTACTCTGTATCTAACCCGTGCTGTACCTGCCCTGGGAGTGTTTGATGGCACAGTGTAGAGGGAGCTTTAGTCTGTATCTAACCCGTGCTGTACCTGCCCTGGGAGTGTTTGATGGGGACAGTGTAGAGGGAGCTTTACTCTGTATCTAACCCGTGCTGTACCTGCCCTGGGAGTGTTTCATGGGACAGTGTAGAGGGAGCTTTACTCTGTATCTAACCCCGTGCTGTACCTGCCCTGGGAGTGTTTGATGGGGACAGTGTAGAGGGAGCTTTACTCTGTATCTAACCAGTGCTGTACCTGCCCTGGAAGTGTTTTTTGGGGACAGTGTAGAGGGAGCTTTACTCTGTACCCAACCCGTGCTGTACCTGCCCTGGGAGTGTTTGATGGGACAGTGTAGAGGGAGCTTTACTCTGTATCTAACCCGTGCTGTACCTGCCCTTGGAGTGTTTGATGGGACAGTGTAGAGGGAGCTTTACTCTGTATCTAACCCGTGCTGTACCTGCCCTGGGAGTGTTTGGTGGGACAGTGTAGAGGGAGCTTTACTCTGTATCTAACCCGTGCTGTACCTGCCCTGGGAGTGTTTGATGGGACAGTGTAGAGGGAGCTTTACTCTGTATCTAACCCGTGCTGTACCTGCCCTGGGAGTGTTTGATGGGGACAGTGTAGAGGGAGCTTTACTCTGTATCTAACCCGTGCTGTATCGGCCCTGGGAGTGTTTGATGGGGACGGTGTACAGGGAACTTTACTCTGTATCTAACCCGTGCTGTACCTGCCCTGGGAGTGTTTGATGGGACAGTGTAGGGGGAACTTTACTCTGTATCCAACCCGTGCTGTACCTGCCCTGGGAGTGTTTGATGGGGACGGTGTACAGGGAACTTTACTCTGTATCTAACCCGTGCTGTAACTGCCCTGGGAGTGTTTGATGGGACAGTGTAGAGGGAGCTTTACTCTGTATCTAACCCGTTCTGTACCTGCCCTGGCAGTGTTTGATGGGACAGTGTAGAGGGAGCTTTACTCTGTATCTAACCCGTGCTGTATCTGCCCTGGGAGTGTTTGATGGGGACAGTGTAGAGGGAGCTTTACTCTGTATCTAACCCGTTCTGTACCTGCCCTGGGAGTGTTTGATGGGGACAGTGTAGAGGGAGCTTTACTCTGTATCTAACCCGTGCTGTACCTGCCCTGGGAGTGTTTGATGGGACAGTGTAGAGGGAGCTTTACTCTGTATCTAACCCCGTGCTGCACCTGCCCTGGGAGTGTTTGATGAGACAGTGTAGAGGGAGCTTTACTCTGTATCTAACCCGTGCTGTACCTGCCCTGGGAGTGTTTGATGGGGACAGTGTAGAGGGAGCTTTACTCTGTATCTAACCCGTGCTGTACCTGCCCTGGGAGTGTTTGATGGGGACAGTGCAGATTGAGCTTTACTATGTATCTAACCCGTGCTGCACCTGCCCTGGGAGTGTTTGATGGGGACAGTGTAGAGGGAGCTTTACTCTGTATCTAACCCGTGCTGTACCTGCCCTGGGAGTGTTTGATGGGACAGTGTAGAGGGAGCTTTACTCTGTATCTAACCCGTGCTGTACCTGCCCTGGGAGTGTTTGATGGGGACAGTGTAGAGGGAGCTTTACTCTGTATCTAACCCGTGCTGTACCTGCCCTGGGAGTGTTTGATGGGACAGTGTAGAGGGAGCTTTACTCTGTATCTAACCCCGTGCTGTACCTGCCCTGGGAGTGTGTGATGGGGACAGTGTAGAGGGAGCTTTACTCTGTATCTAACCAGTGCTGTACCTGCCCTGGGAGTGTTTGATGGGGACAGTGTAGAGGGAGCTTTACTCTGTATCTAACCCGTGCTGTACCTGCCCTGGGAGTGTTTGATGGGGACAGTGTAGAGGGAGCTTTACTCTGTATCTAACCCGTGCTGTACCTGCCCTGGGAGTGTTTGATGGGGACAGTGTAGAGGGAGCTTTACTCTGTATCTAACCCGTGCTGTACCTGCCCTGGGAGTGTTTGATGGGACAGTGTAGAGGGAGCTTTACTCTGTATCTAACCCGTGCTGTACCTGCCCTGGGAGTGTTTGATGGGGACAGTGTAGAGGGAGCTTTACTCTGTATCTAACCCGTGCTGTACCTGCCCTGGGAGTGTTTCATGGGACAGTGTAGAGGGAGCTTTACTCTGTATCTAACCCCGTGCTGTATCTGCCCTGGGAGTGTTTGATGGGGACAGTGTAGAGGGAGCTTTACTCTGTATCTAACCAGTGCTGTACCTGCCCTGGGAGTGTTTTTTGGGGACAGTGTAGAGGGAGCTTTACTCTGTACCCAACCCGTGCTGTACCTGCCCTGGGAGTGTTTGATGGGACAGTGTAGAGGGAGCTTTAACCTGTATCTAACCTGTGCTGTACCTGCCCTGGGAGTGTTTGATGGGACAGTGTAGAGGGAGCTTTACTCTGTATCTAACCCGTGCTGTACCTGCCCTGGGAGTGTTTGATGGGACAGTGTAGAGGGAGCTCTACTCTGTATCTAAACCGTGCTGTACCTGCCCTGGGAGTGTTTGATGGGACAGTGTAGAGGGAGCCTTACTCTGTATTTAACCCGTGCTGTACCGGCCCTGGGAGTGTTTGATGGGGACGGTGTAGAGGGAACTTTACTCTGTATCTAACCCGTGCTGTACCTGCCCTGAGAGTGTTTGATGGGGTCGGTGTACAGGGAACTTTACTCTGAATCTAACCCGTGCTGTAACTGCCCTGGGAGTGTTTGATGGGACGGTGTAGAGGGAGCTTTACTCTGTATCTAACCCGTTCTGTACCTGCCCTGGGAGTGTTTGATGGGGACAGTGTAGAGGGAGCTTTACTCTGTATCTAACCCGTGCTGTACATGCCCTGGGAGTGTTTGATGGGACAGTGTAGAGGGAGCTTTACTCTGTATCTAACCCGTGCTGTACCTGCCCTGGGAGTGTTTGTTGGGACAGTGTAGAGGGAGCTTTACTCTGTATCTAACCCCGTGCTGCACCTGCCCTGGGAGTGTTTGATGAGACAGTGTAGAGGGAGCTTTACTCTGTATCTAAACCGTGCTGTACCTGCCCTGGGAGTGTTTGATGGGGACAGTGTAGAGGGAGCTTTACTCTGTATCTAACCCGTGCTGTACCTGCCCTGGGAGTGTTTGATGGGGACAGTGTAGATTGAGCTTTACTCTGTATCTAACCCATGCTGTACCTGCCCTGGGAGTGTTTGATGGGGACAGTGTAGAGGGAGCTTTACTCTGTATCTAACCCGTGCTGTACCTGCCCTGGGAGTGTTTGATGGGACAGTGTAGAGGGAGCTTTACTCTGTATCTAACCCCGTGCTGTACCTGCCCTGGGAGTGTTTGATGGGGACAGTGTAGAGGGAGCTTTACTCTGTATCTAACCCGTGCTGTACCTGCCCTGGGAGTGTTTGATGGGGACAGTGTAGAGGGAGCTTTACTCTGTATCTAACCCGTGCTGTACCTGCCCTGGGAGTGTTTGATGGGACAGTGTAGAGGGAGCTTTAGTCTGTATCTAACCCGTGCTGTACCTGCCCTGGGAGTGTTTGATGGGGACAGTGTAGAGGGAGCTTTACTCTGTATCTAACCCGTGCTGTACCTGCCCTGGGAGTGTTTCATGGGACAGTGTAGAGGGAGCTTTACTCTGTATCTAACCCCGTGCTGTACCTGCCCTGGGAGTGTTTGATGGGGACAGTGTAGAGGGAGCTTTACTCTGTATCTAACCAGTGCTGTACCTGCCCTGGGAGTGTTTTTTGGGGACAGTGTAGAGGGAGCTTTACTCTGTACGCAACCCGTGCTGTACCTGCCCTGGGAGTGTTTGATGGGACAGTGTAGAGGGAGCTTTACTCTGTATCTAACCCGTGCTGTACCTGCCCTGGGAGTGTTTGATGGGACAGTGTAGAGGGAGCTTTACTCTGTATCTAACCCGTGCTGTACCTGCCCTGGGAGTGTTTGATGGGACAGTGTAGAGGGAGCTTTACTCTGTATCTAACCCGTGCTGTACCTGCCCTGGGAGTGTTTGATGGGGACAGTGTAGAGGGAGCTTTACTCTGTATCTAACCCGTGCTGTACCTGTCCTGGGAGTGTTTGATGGGACAGTGTAGAGGGATCTTTACTCTGTATTTAACCCGTGCTGTACCGGCCCTGGGAGTGTTTGATGGGGACGGTGTACAGGGAACTTTACTCTGTATCTAACCCGTGCTGTAACTGCCCTGGGAGTGTTTGATGGGACAGTGTAGAGGGAGCTTTACTCTGTATCTAACCCGTGCTGTACCTGCCCTGGGAGTGTTTGATGGGGACAGTGTAGAGGGAGCTTTACTCTGTATCTAACCCGTGCTGTACCTGTCCTGGGAGTGTTTGATGGGACAGTGTAGTGGGAGCTTTACTCTGTATCTAACCCGTTCTGTACCTGCCCTGGGAGTGTTTGATGGGGACAGTGTAGAGGGAGCTTTACTCTGTATCTAACCCGTGCTGTACCTGCCCTGGGAGTGTTTGATGGGACAGTGTAGAGGGAGCTTTACTCTGTATCTAACCCGTGCTGTACCTGCCCTGGGAGTGTTTGTTGGGACAGTGTAGAGGGAGCTTTACTCTGTATCTAACCCGTGCTGTACCTGCCCTGGGAGTGTTTGATGGGGACAGTGTAGAGGGAGCTTTACTCTGTATCTAACCCGTGCTGTACCTGCCCTGGGAGTGTTTGATGGGGACGGTGTAGATTGAGCTTTACTCTGTATCTAACCCGTGCTGCGCCTGCCCTGGGAGTGTTTGATGGGGACAGTGTAGAGGGAGCTTTACTCTGCATCTAACCCGTGCTGTACCTGCCCTGGGAGTGTTTGATGGGACAGTGTAGAGGGAGCTTTACTCTGTATCTAAACCGTGCTGTACCTGCCCTGGGAGTGTTTGATGGGGACAGTGTAGAGGGAGGTTTACTCTGTATCTAACCCGTGCTGTACCTGCCCTGAGAGTGTTTGATGGGACAGTGTAGAGGGAGCTTTACTCTGTATCTAACCCCGTGCTGCACCTGCCCTGGGAGTGTTTGATGGGGACAGTGTAGAGGGAGCTTTACTCTGCATCTAACCAGTGTTGTACCTGCCCTGGGAGTGTTTGATGGGGACAGTGTAGAGGGAGCTTTACTCTGTATCTAACCCGTGCTGTACCTGCCCTGGGAGTGTTTGATGGGGACAGTGTAGAGGGAGCTTTACTCTGTATCTAACCCGTGCTGTACCTGCCCTAGGAGTGTTTGATGGGGACAGTATAGAGGCAGCTTTACTCTGTATCTAACCCGTGCTGTACCTGCCCTGGGAGTGTTTGATGGGACAGTGTAGAGGGAGCTTTACTCTAAATCTAACCCGTGATGTAGCTGCCCTGGGAGTGTATGATGGGGACAGTTTAGTGGGAGCTTTACTCTGTATCTAACCCGTGCTGTACCTGCCCTGGGAGTGCTTGATGGGACAGTGTAGAGGGAGCTTTTCTCTGTATCTAACCAGTGCTGTACATGCCCAGGGAGTGTTTGATGGGGACAGTATAGAGGCAGCTTTACTCTGTGTCTAACCCGTGCTGTACCTGCCCTGGGAGTGTTTGATGGGACAGTGTAGAGGGAGCTTTACTCTGTATCTAACGCGTGCTGTATCTGCCCTGGGAGTGTTTGATGGGACAGTGTAGAGAGAGCTTTACTCTGTATCTAACCCGTGCTGTACCTGTCCTGGACGTGTTTGATGGGGCAGTGTAGAGGGAGCTTTACTCTGTATCTAACCCGTGCTGTACCTGCCCTGGGAGTGTTTGATGGGACAGTGTAGAGGGAGCTTTACTCTGTATCTAACCCGTGCTGTACCTGCCCTGGGAGTGTTTGATGGGAAAGTGTAGTGGGAGCTTTACTCTGTATCTAACCCCGTGCTGTACCTGCCCTGGGAGTGTTTGATGGGGACAGTGCAGAGGGAGCTTTACTCTGTATCTAACCCGTGCTGTACCTGCCCTGGGAGTGTTTGATGGGACAGTGTAGAGGGAGCTTTACTCTGTATCTAACCCGTGCTGTACCTGCCCTGGGAGTGTTTGATGGGGACGGTGTAGAGGGAACATTACTCTGTATCTAACCCGTGCTGTAACTGCCCTGGGAGTGTTTGATGGGACAGTGTAGAGGGAGCTTTACTCTGTATCTAACCCGTTCTGTACCTGCCCTGGGAGTGTTTAATGGGGACAGTGTAGAGGGAGCTTTACTCTGTATCTAACCCGTGCTGTACCTGCCCTGGGAGTGTTTGATGGGACAGTGTAGAGGGAGCTTTACTCTGTATCTAACCCGTACTGTACCTGCCCTGGGAGTGTTTGTTGGGACAGTGTAGAGGGAGCTTTACTCTGTATCTAACCCCGTGCTGCACCTGCCCTGGGAGGGTTTGACGAGACAGTGTAGAGGGAGCTTTACTCTGTATCTAACCCGTGCTGTACCTGCCCTGGGAGTGTTTGATGGGGACAGTGTAGAGGTAGCTTTACTCTGTATCTAACCCGTGCTGTACCTGCCCTGGGAGTGTTTGATGGGGACAGTGTAGAGGAAGCTTTAGTCTGTATCTAACCCGTGCTGTACCTGCCCTGGGAGTGTTTGATGGGGACAGTGTAGAGGGAGCTTTACTCTGTATCTAACCCGTGCTGTACCTGCCCTGGGAGTGTTTGATGGGGACAGTGTAGAGGGAGCTTTACTCTGTATCTAACCTGTGCTGTACCTGCCCTGGGAGTGTTTGATGGGACAGTGTAGAGGGAGCTTTACTCTGTATCTCACCCCGTGCTGTACCTGCCCTGGGAGTGTTTGATGGGGACAGTGTAGAGGGACGTTTACTCTGTACCTAACCCGTGCTGTACCTGCCCTGGGAGTGTTTGATGGGACAGTGTAGAGGGAGCTTTACTCTGTATCAAACCCGTGCTGTACCTGCCCTGGGAGTGTTTGATGGGGACAGTGCAGACGGAGCTTTGCTCTGTATCTCACCCGTGCTGCACCTGCCCTGGGAGTGTTTGATGGGGACAGTGTAGAGGGAGCTTTACTCTGTATCTAACCCGTGCTGTACCTGCCCTGGGAGTGTTTGATGGGACAGTGTAGAGGGAGCTTTACTCTGTATCTAACCCGTGCTGTACCGGCCCTGGGAGTGTTTGATGGGGACGGTGTAGAGGGAACTTTACTCTGTATCTAACCCGTGCTGTAGCTGCCCTGGGAGTGTTTGATGGGACGGTGTAGAGGGAGCTTTACTCTGTATCTAACCCGTTGTGTACCTGCCCTGGGAGTGTTTGATGGGGACAGTGTTGAGGGAGCTTTACTCTGTATCTAACCCGTGCTGTACCTGCCCTGGGAGTGTTTGATGGGACGGTGTAGAGGGATCTTTACTCTGTATCTAACCTGTGCTGTACCTGCCCTGGGAGTGTTTGTTGGGACAGTGTAGAGGGAGCTTTGCTCTGTATCTAACCCGTGCTGTGCCTGCCCTGGGAGTGTTTGTTGGGACAGTGTAGAGGGAGCTTTACTCTGTATCTAACCCCGTGCTGCACCTGCCCTGGGAGTGTTTGATGAGACAGTGTAGAGGGAGCTTTACCCTGTATCTAACCCGTGCTGTACCTGCCCTGGGAGTGTTTGATGGGGACAGTGTAGAGCGAGCTTTACTCTGTATTTAACCCGTGCTGTACCGGCCCTGGGAGTGTTTGATGGGGACGGTGTAGAGGGAACTTTACTCTGTATCTAACCCGTGCTGTACCTGCCCTGGGAGTGTTTGATGGGGACGGTGTACAGGAACCTTACCCTGTATCTAACCCGTGCTGTAACTGCCCTGGGAGTGTTTGATGGGACGGTGTAGTGGGAGCTTTACTCTGTACCTAACCCGTTCTGTACCTGCCCTGGGAGTGTTTGATGGGGACAGTGTAGAGGGAGCTTTACTCTGTGTGATGAAATATTTCCATTCATCACTGCCTGTGACTGAGATCGGTTTCAGTGTCATTTCCCTTCCCCCAGACCTCATTGTATTGTGTACTGGAATGTGCTGTATTGTATACTGGAATGTGCTGGAATGTGCTGTGTTAAGGGCTCCGCCCATACCTGGCCCCGTTTGTAAGCTAGCTTCAGTCTAGCCCCAATCTCCAGAAGGACGACATCTCTCTCGCTTACGTGTTTCGTTCTAAGTTAATAAAAGCCTTGTTTTGTTCTGCTACCTTCGAGTCTCGGAATTATTGAGGCACATCAATTTTATTAACTTATTTTTTCAACACTATGGATCAACTCCTGAAACCCGAACGTTTGGATTTGGATCAACATGCTCCGGACGCATCAGCACGCTTCGGACACTGGTTTGAGTGTATGGAATTCTTCCTGGACAATTCCGCAGCCATCAAAGACGCTACGGACGCTGCAAGGATGAGACTCGGAATTCTGCGGAATTGGGTAAGCCACCGGGTTTACCCCCTCATCCAAGACGCCGAGACGTACCTGGCCGCCTGCGACATCTTAAAGGCGCATTACCAGCAGCCTACGAATGAGGTGTATGCTAGGCACCTGCTCGCCACCCGCGCACAGCGACCTGGGGAATTGGTGGAGGAGTTCCTAAGCACCCTGAAAATGCTTGGCAAAGACTGCAAGTGCCGAGATGTAAAAGCCGCGGTGTACACTGACGAGCTTGTTCGCGATGCCTTCATCACAGGCCTCAGCTCCACTTACATCCAGCAAAGACTGCTGGAAAAAATGGGGTTGGACCTGAAACAGGCTGTGGACACCGCGCGATCCCTGGATGTGGCCCAAAGAAACTCGGACGCCTACTCTTCAGCCCGCGCCGTCCACGCCGCCACGTGTGCACCGAGGGCGCCGCCATCTTGGAAGGCATCTTCCCCGCCCGAAAGCCCGACACCAGCTGGGCCCCGCTCTCCCCCCAGAAGCCCTACGACAGCCGCGACGCGTCAGGGACCCAACTGCTACTTCTGCGGGCAGCCAAAGCACACCAGAAACCTGTGCCCGGCGAAAGGCACCACCTGCTTTAAGTGCGGTAAGAAGGGGCACTTCGGGAAGGTGTGCAGAGGGAACCCCGCCGGAAAACCCGCCACCGCCGCGTGTGCGCCGTGGGAGCGGCCATCTTGGACGCCATCTTGCCCGACCTCGTGGGGTCCGCCATCTTGTGAGCAGACAGCGTGGACGCCATCTTGTATCGATCAGGGCCCTACAGTGGCATCGGTCACAGTGGACCAGACCAGGCCGCACCCGCTATCCAGATCAATGGTGGACATCGAGGTAAACGGGTGCCGTGTTAAATGCTTAATTGACAGTGGAAGCACGGAGAGCTTTATCCACCCAGAACTGGCACAACAACTCTCCCTAAAGGTGGTCCCTACTCAGGGTACCATCTCTATGGCTGACAAAACCCAGACATCGACCATTCTGGGTTACTGCACGGTACAATTGTGCGTTAACGGAACTGTATATGATAATTTTAAAGTATTAATCATGAAGAACCTATGTGCGAGCGTGATCTTGGGCCTGGATTTCCAGTGCAACCACCAAAGCATCACGCTCAAGTACGGTGGGTCCCAGCCGCCCCTCACAGTGTGCGGTCTGGCTACCCTGAAGGTAAAGCCGCCTTCGCTATTCGCGAACCTTACCCCTAACTGCCGGCCAATAGCGACCAAAAGCAGGAGGTACAGCTGGGAGGACAGGCGGTTTATCGCAACCGAGGTAGACAGGCTCCTGAAAGAGCGCATTATTGAACGCAGCAACAGCCCGTGGCGCGCCCAAGTGGTAGTGGTAAGGGGTAGCGAGAAGAAACGGATGGTGATCGACTATAGTCAAACGATCAACAGGTACACCCTACTAGACGCCTACCCGCTACCCCGCATATCAGAAATGGTGAACCAAATCGCCCAATACCGGGTGTTCTCCACCATCGACCTCAAGTCAGCGTACCACCAGCTCCCTATCAGACCAGAGGACCGCCCGTACACCGCCTTCGAGGCGAACGGACGCCTCTACCAATTCCTCAGAGTCCCCTTTGGGGTGACGAATGGGGTCTCGGTCTTCCAGAGGGAGATGGACCGCATGGTCGATGACCACCACTTGCAGGCAACCTTCCCCTACCTCGACAACGTCACCATCTGCGGTCACAACCAGCAGGATCACGACTCGAACCTCGAGAGGTTCCTGAAAACCGCACAAAAGCTCAACCTCACCTACAACGAGGACAAGTGCGTTTACAACACCACGCGCCTCTGCATACTAGGCAGCGTGGTGGAGAATGGGGAAATCGGACCAGACCCCGACCGATTGCGCCCCCTACGGGAGTTGCCCCTGCCCAACACTCCCAAAGCCCTGAAAAGATGCCTGGGGTTATTTTCTTATTATTCCCAATGGGTCCCCAACTACTCCGACAAAGCCCGCCCCCTCTTGAAAGCATCCTCTTTCCCGCTCTCTGCTGAGGCCCACGCCGCCTTCAAAAGCATTAAGCAGGATATTGAGCGGGCCACGCTACAGGCAGTGGACGAGAACACTCCATTTCAAGTGGAAAGTGATGCGTCTGACTTCGCCTTGGCGGCCACCCTCAACCAGGCGGGGCGGCCCGTAGCTTTCTTCTCGAGGACCCTCCAAGGGCCCGAGATCAGACACTCCTCCGTGGAAAAGGAGGCCCAAGCCATCGTGGAGGCAGTGCGCCACTGGCGCCACTACCTAGCCGGCAAACGCTTCACCCTACTTACCGACCAGCGGTCGGTAGCGTTTATGTTCAATAATAAACAGAGGGGGAAGATTAAAAATGATAAGATTCTTAGGTGGCGGATCGAGCTCTCCACCTTCGAGTACGACATCATTTACCGGCCAGGGTCCCTTAACGAATCCCCTGACGCCCTCTCACGAGGGATGTGTGCCAGCGCCACCGGGGATCGGCTACAGACCCTCCACAACGACCTCTGCCACCCAGGGGTCACGCGGCTGTTCCACTTCATAAAGTCCCGTAACTTACCCTACTCGATTGAGGAAGTTCGGTCCCTGACCAGGAACTGCCGCACTTGCGCTGAGTGCAAGCCTCGGTTCTACCGCCCAGATAGAGCCCACTTAATCAAAGCTACACGGCCCTTTGAGCGGCTCAGCTTAGATTTCAAGGGCCCCCTCCCGTCCGTCGACCGCAATGTTTACTTCCTGAACATTGTGGACGAATACTCCCGGTTCCCATTCGCCTTCCCCTGCCCAGACATGACCAGCGCCACGGTCATTAAATGCCTCAACAGCCTGTTCTGCCTGTTCGGTATGCCGAGCTACATCCATACGGATAGGGGGGCGTCCTTCATGAGTGAAGAGCTACGCCAGTACATGCTGTCCAGGGGGATCGCCACGAGCCGTACCACCAGCTACAACCCCCGGGGTAACAGTCAAGTGGAGCGAGAGAACGGGACAGTATGGAAAGCAGTCACTCTAGCTCTAAGGACCAAGGGCCTCCCTATCTCCCGCTGGCAGGAAGTCCTCTCGGATGTGCTCCATTCGATACGGTCGCTATTGTGTACGGCCACTAATACCACGCCTCATGAACGAATGTTTGTCTTTCCCCGGAAATCCACCTCAGGCGTATCCATGCCGTCATGGCTCTCCACCCCAGGTCCGGTACTCGTGCGAAGGCATGTGAGGGGCCACAAGACGGACCCTCTCGTGGAGCCAGTACACCTACTCCACGCCAACCCCCAATACGCATATGTCCGGCACGCCGACGGAAGGGAGGACACCGTGTCCATAAAAGACGTCGCCCCAGCCGGCATCGACAACAACCATGGCAATAGCGGCAACGACGATCACAGCAACTCTTACCCACCCACTACTCTTTCATCACCCCCGGAAGAACACCGACCAACGGCACCCCCACCAACTACCCCTTCAACAACCTTGGCGGCACCTCCGGCAGAGACCCAGGAGGCTACCGGGGACACCCAGCCGACACCCGCAGCACCGCAACAGCCACGTCGGTCGCAGAGGACTATCAAACCCCCGAACAGACTAAATCTATAGAAGGGGTGAATGTGATGAAATATTTCCATTCATCACTGCCTGTGACTGAGATCGGTTTCAGTGTCATTTCCCTTCCCCCAGACCTCATTGTATTGTGTACTGGAATGTGCTGCATTGTACACTGGAATGTGCTGGAATGTGCTGTGTGTAGGGCTCCGCCCATACCTGGCCCCATTTGTAAGCTAGCTTCAGTCTAGCCCCAATCTCCAGAAGGACGACATCTCTCTCGCTTACGTGTTTCGTTCTAAGTTAATAAAAGCCTTGTTTTGTTCTGCTACCTTCGAGTCTCGGAATTATTGAGGCACATCACTCTGTATCTAACCCGTGCTGTACCTGCCCTGGGAGTGTTTGATGGGACAGTGTAGAGGGAGCTTTACTCTGTATCTAACCCGTGCTGTACCTGCCCTGGGAAAGCTTGTTGGGACAGTGTAGAGGGAGCTTTACTCTGTATCTAACCCCGTGCTGCACCTGCCCTGGGAGTGTTTGATGAGACAGTGTAGAGGGAGCTTTACTCTGTATCTAACCCGTGCTGTACCTGCCCTGGGAGTGTTTGATGGGGACAGTGAAGAGGGAGCTTTACTCTGTATCTCACCCGTGCTGTACCTGCCCTGGGAGTGTTTGATGGGGACAGTGTAGATTGAGCTTTACTCTGTATCTAACCCGTGCTGTACCTGCCCTGGGAGTGTTTGATGGGACAGTGTAGAGGGAGCTTTACGCTGTATCTAACCCCGTGCTGTACCTGCCCTGGGAGTGTTTGATGGGGACAGTGTAGAGGGAGCTTTACTCTGTATCTAACCAGTGCTGTACCTGCCCTGGGAGTGTTTGATGGGGACAGTGTAGAGGGAGCTTTACTCTGTAGCTAACCCGTGCTGTACCTGCCCTGGGAGTGTTTGATGGGACAGTGTAGAGGGAGCTTTACTCTAAATCTAACCCGTGATGTAGCTGCCCTGGGAGTGTTTGATGGGGACAGTGTAGTGGGAGCTTTACTCTGTATCTAACCCGTGCTGTACCTGCCCTGGGAGTGCTTGATGGGACAGTGTAGAGGGAGCTTTTCTCTGTATCTAACCAGTGCTGTACATGCCCTGGGAGTGTTTGATGGGGACAGTATAGAGGCAGCTTTACTCTGTATCTAATCCGTGCTGTACCTGCCCTGGGAGTGTTTGATGGGACAGTGTAGAGGGAGCTTTACTCTGTATCGAACCCGTGCTGTACCTGCCCTGGGAGTGTTTGATGGGACAGTGTAGAGAGAGCTTTACTCTGTATCTAACCCGTGCTGTACCTGTCCTGGGAGTGTTTGATGGGGCAGTGTAGAGGGAGCTTTACTCTGTATCTAACCCGTGCTGTACCTGCCCTGGGAGTGTTTGATGGGACAGTGTAGAGGGAGCTTTACTCTGTATCTAACCCGTGCTGTACCTGCCCTGGGAATGCTTGATGGGGACAGTGTAGAGGGAGCTTTACTCTGTATCTAACCCCGTGCTGTACCTGCCCTGGGAGTGTTTGATGGGTCAGTGTAGAGGGAGCTTTACTCTGTATCTAACCCGTGCTGTACCTGCCCTGGGAGTGTTTGATGGGGACAGTGTAGAGGGAGCTTTACTCTGTATCTAACCCGTGCTGTACCTGCCCTGGGAGTGTTTGATGGGACAGTGTAGAGGGAGCTTTACTCTGTATCAACCCGTGCTGTACCTGCCCTGGGAGTGTTTGATGGGACAGTGTAGAGGGAGCTTTACTCTGTATCTAACCCATGCTGTACCTGCCCTTGGAGTGTTTGATGGGACAGTGTAGAGGGAGCTTTACTCTGTATCTAACCCGTGCTGTACCTGCCCTGGGAGTGTTTGATGGGACAGTGTAGAGGGAGATTTACTCTGTACCTAACCCGTGCTGTACCTGCCCTGGGAGTGTTTGATGGGACAGTGTAGAGGGAGCTTTGCTCTGTATCTAACCCGTGCTGTACCTGCCCTGGGAGTGTTTGATGGGACAGTGTAGAGGGAGCTTTACTCTGTATCTAACCCGTGCTGTACCTGCCCTGGGAGTGTTTGATGGGACAGTGTAGAGGGAGCTTTACTCTGTATCTAACCCGTGCTATACCGGCCCTGGGAGTGTTTGATGGGGACGGTGTACAGGGAACTTTACTCTGTATCTAACCCGTGCTGTACCTGCCCTGGGAGTGTTTGATGGGGACGGTGTAGAGGGAACTTTACTCTGTATCTAACCCGTGCTGTAACTGCCCTGGGAGTGTTTGATGGGACGGTGTAGAGGGAGCTTTACTCTGTATCTAACCCGTTCTGTACCTGCCCTGGGAGTGTTTGATGGGGACAGTGAAGAGGGAGCTTTACTCTGTATCTAACCCGTGCTGTACCTGCCCTGGGAGTGTTTGATGGGACAGTGTAGAGGGAGCTTTACTCTGTATCTAACCCGTACTGTACCTGCCCTGGGAGTGTTTGTTGGGACAGTGTAGAGGGAGCTTTACTCTGTATCTAACCCTGTGCTGCACCTGCCCTGGGAGTGTTTGATGAGACAGTGTAGAGGGAGCTTTACTCTGTATCTAACCCATGCTGTACCTGCCCTGGGAGTGTTTGATGGGGACAGTGTAGAGGGAGCTTTACTCTGTATCTAACCCGTGCTGTACCTGCCCTGGGAGTGTTTGATGGGGACAGTGTAGAGGAAGCTTTACTCTGTATCTAACCCGTGCTGTACCTGCCATAGAGTCATAGAGTCATAGAGTAATACAGCACGGATAGAGGCCCTTCGGCCCATCGTGTCCGCGCCGGCCATCAAGCCCTGTCTAATCTAATCCCATATTCCAGCATTTGGCCCGTAGCCTTGTATGCTATGGCATTTCAAGTGCACATCCAAATGCTTCTTAAATGTTGTGAGGGTTTCTGCCTCCACAACCCTTTCAGGCAGTGAGTTCCAGACTCCAACCACCCTCTGGGTGAAAAAGTTCTTTCTCAAATCCCCTCTAAACCTCCCGCCCTTTACCTTGAATCTATGCCCCCTAGTTATCGACCCCTCTACTAAGGGAAAAAGCTCCTCAGCATCCATCCTATCTATGCCCCTCATAATTTTGTACACCTCAATCATGTCCCCCCTCAGCCTCCTCAGCTCCAAGGAAAACAAACCCAACCTGCCCAGTCTCTCTTCATAGCTGAAGCGCTCCAGCCCTGGTAACATCCTGGTGAACCTCCTCTGCACCCTCTCTAACGCGATCACATCCTTCCTGTAGTGTGGCGACCAGAACTGCACACAATATTCCAGCTGTGGCCTAACCAGTGTTTTATACAGCTCCATCATAACCTCCTTGCTCTTATATTCAATGCCTCGGCTAATGAAGGCAAGTATCCCATATGCCTTTTTTACCACCTTATCCACCTGTTCCGCCGCCTTCAGGGATCTGTGTACTTGCACACCCAGATCCCTCTGACCCTCCGTCTTGCCTAGGGTCTTTCCATTCATTGTGTATTCCTTTGCCTTGTTAGTCCCCCCAAAGTGCATCACCTCGCACTTTTCCGGGTTAAATTCCATTTGCCACTGTTCCGCCCATCTGACCAACCCATCTATATCGTCCTGCAGACTGAGGCTACCCTCCTCGCTATTTACCACCCTACCAATTTTTGTATCATCCGCGAACTTACTGATCATACCCTTTACATTCATATCCAAGTCATTAATGTAGACCACAAACAGCAAGGGACCCAGCACCGATCCCTGTGGTACCCCACTGGCCACAGGCTTCCAGTCACAAAAACAACCTTCGACCATCACCCTCTGCCTTCTGCCACTAAGCCAGTTTTGTATCCAATGTGCCAAGGCACCCTGGATTCCATGGGCTCTTACCTTCTTGACCAGTCTCCTGTGCGGGACTTTATCGAAGGCCTTACTGAAATCCATGTATACCACATCCACTGCGTTACCCTCATCCACACACCTAGTCACCCCCTCAAAAAATTCAATCAAATTAGTCAGACATGATCTTCCCTTGACAAAGCCATGTTGACTATCCCTGATTAATCCTTGCCTCTCCAAGTGGAGACACATTTTGTCCCTCAGGATTTTTTCCAATAATTTTCCTGCCACTGATGTTAGGCTCACTGGCCTGTAGTACCCCGGTTTTTCCCTACTACCCTTCTTGAATAATGGTACTACATTAGCGGTTCTCCAGTCCTCTGGCACATCCCCTGTGGCCAGAGAGGTCCTGAATATATGTGTTAGAGCCCCCGCAATCTCCTCTGGGGGTGTTTGATGGGGACAGTGCAGAGGGAGCTTTACTCTGTATCTAACACGTGCTGTAGCTGCCCTGGGAGTGTTTGATGGGGACAGTGTAGAGGGAGCTTTACTCTGTATCTAACCCGTGCTGTACCTGCCCTGGGAGTGTTTGATGGGACAGTGTAGAGGGAGCTTTACTCTGTATCTAACCCGTGCTGTACCTGCCCTGGGAGTGTTTGATGGGGACAGTGTAGAGGGAGCTTTACTCTGTATCTAACCCATGCTGTACCTGCCCTGGGAGTGTTTGATGGGACAGTGTACAGGGAGCTTTACTCTGTATCTAACCCCGTGCTGTACCTGCCCTGGGAGTGTTTGATGGGGACAGTGTAGAGGGAACTTTACTCTGTATCTAACCCGTGCTGTAACTGCCCTGGGAGTGTTTGATGGGACGGTGTAGAGGGAGCTTTACTCTGTATCTAACCCGTGCTGTACCTGCCCTGGGAGTGTTTGATGGGACAGTGTAGAGGGAGATTTACTCTGTACCTAACCCGTGCTGTACCTGCCCTGGGAGTGTTTGATGGGACAGTGTAGAGGGAGCTTTGCTCTGTATCTAACCCGTGCTGTACCTGCCCTGGGAGTGTTTGATGGGACAGTGTAGAGGGAGCTTTACTCTGTATCTAACCCGTGCTGTACCTGCCCTGGGAGTGTTTGATGGGACAGTGTAGAGGGAGCTTTACTCTGTATCTAACCCGTGCTATACCGGCCCTGGGAGTGTTTGATGGGGACGGTGTACAGGGAACTTTACTCTGTATCTAACCCGTGCTGTACACTGCCCTGGGAGTGTTTGATGGGGACGGTGTAGAGGGAACTTTACTCTGTATCTAACCCGTGCTGTAACTGCCCTGGGAGTGTTTGATGGGACGGTGTAGAGGGAGCTTTACTCTGTATCTAACCCGTTCTGTACCTGCCCTGGGAGTGTTTGATGGGGACAGTGAAGAGGGAGCTTTACTCTGTATCTAACCCGTGCTGTACCTGCCCTGGGAGTGTTTGATGGGACAGTGTAGAGGGAGCTTTACTCTGTATCTAACCCGTACTGTACCTGCCCTGGGAGTGTTTGTTGGGACAGTGTAGAGGGAGCTTTACTCTGTATCTAACCCTGTGCTGCACCTGCCCTGGGAGTGTTTGATGAGACATTGTAGAGGGAGCTTTACTCTGTATCTAACCCATGCTGTACCTGCCCCTGGGAGTGTTTGATGGGGACAGTGTAGAGGGAGCTTTACTCTGTATCTAACCCGTGCTGTACCTGCCCTGGGAGTGTTTGATGGGGACAGTGTAGAGGAAGCTTTACTCTGTATCTAACCCGTGCTGTACCTGCCATAGAGTCATAGAGTCATAGAGTAATACAGCACGGATAGAGGCCCTTCGGCCCATCGTGTCCGCGCCGGCCATCAAGCCCTGTCTAATCTAATCCCATATTCCAGCATTTGGCCCGTAGCCTTGTATGCTATGGCATTTCAAGTGCACATCCAAATGCTTCTTAAATGTTGTGAGGGTTTCTGCCTCCACAACCCTTTCAGGCAGTGAGTTCCAGACTCCAACCACCCTCTGGGTGAAAAAGTTCTTTCTCAAATCCCCTCTAAACCTCCCGCCCTTTACCTTGAATCTATGCCCCCTAGTTATCGACCCCTCTACTAAGGGAAAAAGCTCCTCAGCATCCATCCTATCTATGCCCCTCATAATTTTGTACACCTCAATCATGTCCCCCCTCAGCCTCCTCAGCTCCAAGGAAAACAAACCCAACCTGCCCAGTCTCTCTTCATAGCTGAAGCGCTCCAGCCCTGGTAACATCCTGGTGAACCTCCTCTGCACCCTCTCTAACGCGATCACATCCTTCCTGTAGTGTGGCGACCAGAACTGCACACAATATTCCAGCTGTGGCCTAACCAGTGTTTTATACAGCTCCATCATAACCTCCTTGCTCTTATATTCAATGCCTCGGCTAATGAAGGCAAGTATCCCATATGCCTTTTTTACCACCTTATCCACCTGTTCCGCCGCCTTCAGGGATCTGTGTACTTGCACACCCAGATCCCTCTGACCCTCCGTCTTGCCTAGGGTCTTTCCATTCATTGTGTATTCCTTTGCCTTGTTAGTCCCCCCAAAGTGCATCACCTCGCACTTTTCCGGGTTAAATTCCATTTGCCACTGTTCCGCCCATCTGACCAACCCATCTATATCGTCCTGCAGACTGAGGCTACCCTCCTCGCTATTTACCACCCTACCAATTTTTGTATCATCCGCGAACTTACTGATCATACCCTTTACATTCATATCCAAGTCATTAATGTAGACCACAAACAGCAAGGGACCCAGCACCGATCCCTGTGGTACCCCACTGGCCACAGGCTTCCAGTCACAAAAACAACCTTCGACCATCACCCTCTGCCTTCTGCCACTAAGCCAGTTTTGTATCCAATGTGCCAAGGCACCCTGGATTCCATGGGCTCTTACCTTCTTGACCAGTCTCCTGTGCGGGACTTTATCGAAGGCCTTACTGAAATCCATGTATACCACATCCACTGCGTTACCCTCATCCACACACCTAGTCACCCCCTCAAAAAATTCAATCAAATTAGTCAGACATGATCTTCCCTTGACAAAGCCATGTTGACTATCCCTGATTAATCCTTGCCTCTCCAAGTGGAGACACATTTTGTCCCTCAGGATTTTTTCCAATAATTTTCCTGCCACTGATGTTAGGCTCACTGGCCTGTAGTACCCCGGTTTTTCCCTACTACCCTTCTTGAATAATGGTACTACATTAGCGGTTCTCCAGTCCTCTGGCACATCCCCTGTGGCCAGAGAGGTCCTGAATATATGTGTTAGAGCCCCCGCAATCTCCTCTGGGGGTGTTTGATGGGGACAGTGCAGAGGGAGCTTTACTCTGTATCTAACACGTGCTGTAGCTGCCCTGGGAGTGTTTGATGGGGACAGTGTAGAGGGAGCTTTACTCTGTATCTAACCCGTGCTGTACCTGCCCTGGGAGTGTTTGATGGGACAGTGTAGAGGGAGCTTTACTCTGTATCTAACCCGTGCTGTACCTGCCCTGGGAGTGTTTGATGGGGACAGTGTAGAGGGAGCTTTACTCTGTATCTAACCCATGCTGTACCTGCCCTGGGAGTGTTTGATGGGACAGTGTACAGGGAGCTTTACTCTGTATCTAACCCCGTGCTGTACCTGCCCTGGGAGTGTTTGATGGGGACAGTGTAGAGGGAGCTTTACTCTGTATCTAACCAGTGCTGTACCTGCCCTGGAAGTGTTTGATGGGGACAGTGTAGAGGGACCTTTACTCTGTACCTAACCCGTGCTGTACCTGCCCTGGGAGTGTTTGATGGGACAGTGTAGAGGGAGCTTTACTCTGTATCTAACCCGTGCTGTTCCTGTCTGGGAGTATTTGATGGGACAGTGTAGAGGGAGCTTTACTTTGTATCTAACCCGTGCTGTACCTGCCCTGGGAGTGTTTGATGGGGACGGTGTAGAGGGAACTTTACTATGTATCTAACCCGTGCTGTACCTGCCCTGGGAGCGTTTGATGGGGACGGTGTAGAGGGAACTTTACTCTGTATCTAACCCGTGCTGTAACTGCCCTGGGAGTGTTTGATGGGACAGTGTAGAGGGAGCTTTACTCTGTACCTAACCCGTGCTGTACCTGCCCTGGGAGTGTTTGATGGGACAGTGTAGAGGGAGCTTTACTCTGTATCTAACCCCGTGCTGTACCTGCCCTGGGAGTGTTTGATGGGGACAGTGTAGAGGGAGCTTTACTCTGTATCTAACCAGTGCTGTACCTGCCCTGGGAGTGTTTGATGGGGACAGTGTAGAGGGAGCTTTACTCTGTAGCTAACCCGTGCTGCACCTGCCCTGGGAGTGTTTGATGGGGACAGTGTAGAGGGAGCTTTACTGTGTATCTAACCCGTGCTGTACCTGCCCGAGGAGTGTTTGATGTGGACAGTACAGAGGCAGCTTTACTCTGTATCTAACCCGTGCTGTACCTGCCCTGGGAGTGTTTGATGGGACAGTGTAGAGGGAGCTTTACTCTAAATCTAACCCGTGATGTAGCTGCCCTGGGAGTGTTTGATGGGGACAGTGTAGTGGGAGCTTTACTCTGTATCTAACCCGTGCTGTACCTGCCCTGGGAGTGCTTGATGGGACAGTGTAGAGGGAGCTTTTCTCTGTATCTAACCAGTGCTGTACATGCCCTGGGAGTGTTTGATGGGGACAGTATAGAGGCAGCTTTACTCTGTATCTAATCCGTGCTGTACCTGCCCTGGGAGTGTTTGATGGGACAGTGTAGAGGGAGCTTTACTCTGTATCTAACCCGTGCTGTACCTGCCCTGGGAGTGTTTGATGGGACAGTGTAGAGAGAGCTTTACTCTGTATCTAACCCGTGCTGTACCTGTCCTGGGAGTGTTTGATGGGGCAGTGCAGAGGGAGCTTTACTCTGTATCTAACCCGTGCTGTACCTGCCCTGGGAGTGTTTGATGGGACAGTGTAGAGGGAGCTTTACTCTCTATCTAACCCGTGCTGTACCTGCCCTGGGAATGCTTGATGGGGACAGTGTAGAGGGAGCTTTACTCTGTATCTAACCCCGTGCTGTACCTGCCCTGGGAGTGTTTGATGGGTCAGTGTAGAGGGAGCTTTACTCTGTATCTAACCCGTGCTGTACCTGCCCTGGGAGTGTTTGATGGGGACAGTGTAGAGGGAGCTTTACTCTGTATCTAACCCGTGCTGTACCTGCCCTGGGAGTGTTTGATGGGACAGTGTAGAGGGAGCTTTACTCTGTATCAACCCGTGCTGTACCTGCCCTGGGAGTGTTTGATGGGACAGTGTAGAGGGAGCTTTACTCTGTATCTAACCCATGCTCTACCTGCCCTTGGAGTGTTTGATGGGACAGTGTAGAGGGAGCTTTACTCTGTATCTAACCCGTGCTGTACCTGCCCTGGGAGTGTTTGATGGGACAGTGTAGAGGGAGATTTACTCTGTACCTAACCCGTGCTGTACCTGCCCTGGGAGTGTTTGATGGGACAGTGTAGAGGGAGCTTTGCTCTGTATCTAACCCGTGCTGTACCTGCCCTGGGAGTGTTTGATGGGACAGTGTAGAGGGAGCTTTACTCTGTATCTAACCCGTGCTGTACATGCCCTGGGAGTGTTTGATGGGACAGTGTAGAGGGAGCTTTACTCTGTATCTAACCCGTGCTATACCGGCCCTGGGAGTGTTTGATGGGGACGGTGTACAGGGAACTTTACTCTGTATCTAACCCGTGCTGTACCTGCCCTGGGAGTGTTTGATGGGGACGGTGTAGAGGGAACTTTACTCTGTATCTAACCCGTGCTGTAACTGCCCTGGGAGTTTTTGATGGGACGGTGTAGAGGGAGCTTTACTCTGTATCTAACCCGTTCTGTACCTGCCCTGGGAGTGTTTGATGGGGACAGTGAAGAGGGAGCTTTACTCTGTATCTAACCCGTGCTGTACCTGCCCTGGGAGTGTTTGATGGGACAGTGTAGAGGGAGCTTTACTCTGTATCTAACCCGTACTGTACCTGCCCTGGGAGTGTTTGTTGGGACAGTGTAGAGGGAGCTTTACTCTGTATCTAACCCCGTGCTGCACCTGCCCTGGGAGTGTTTGATGAGACAGTGTAGAGGGAGCTTTACTCTTTATCTAACCCATGCTGTACCTGCCCTGGGAGTGTTTGATGGGGACAGTGTAGAGGGAGCTTTACTCTGTATCTAACCCGTGCTGTACCTGCCCTGGGAGTGTTTGATGGGGACAGTGTAGAGGAAGCTTTACTCTGTATCTAACCCGTGCTGTACCTGCCCTGGGAGTGTTTGATGGGGACAGTGTAGAGGGAGCTTTACTCTGTATCTAACCCGTGCTGTACCTGCCCTGGGAGTGTTTGATGGGACAGTGTAGAGGGAGCTTTACTCTGTATCTAACCCGTGCTGTACCTGCCCTGGGAGTGTTTGATGGGGACAGTGTAGAGGGAGCTTTACTCTGTATCTAACCCATGCTGTACCTGCCCTGGGAGTGTTTGATGGGACAGTGTAGAGGGAGCTTTACTCTGTATCTAACCCCGTGCTGTACCTGCCCTGGGAGTGTTTGATGGGGACAGTGTAGAGGGAGCTTTACTCTGTATCTAACCCGTGCTGTTCCTGTCTGGGAGTATTTGATGGGACAGTGTAGAGGGAGCTTTACTTTGTATCTAACCCGTGCTGTACCTGCCCTGGGAGTGTTTGATGGGGACGGTGTAGAGGGAACTTTACTCTGTATCTAACCCGTGCTGTACCTGCCCTGGGAGTGTTTGATGGGGACGGTGTAGAGGGAACTTTACTCTGTATCTAACCCGTGCTGTAACTGCCCTGGGTGTGCTTGATGGGACATTGTAGAGGGAGCTTTACTCTGTACCTAACCCGTGCTGTACCTGCCCTGGGAGTGTTTGATGGGACAGTGTAGAGGGAGCTTTACTCTGTATCTAACCCGTGCTGTACCTGCCCTGGGAGTGTTTGATGGGGACAGTGTAGAGGGGCTTTACTCTGTATCTAACCCGTGCTGTACCTGCCCTGGGAGTGTTTGATGGGACGGTGTAGAGGGAGCTTTACTCTGTATCTAACCCGTGCTGTACCTGCCCTGGGAGTGTTTGTTGGGACAGTGTAGAGGGAGCTTTAGTCTGTATCTAACCCGTGCTGCACCTGCCCTGGGAGTGTTTGATGGGACAGTATAGAGGGAGCTTTACTCTGTATCTAACCCGTGCTGTACCTGCCCTGGGAGTGTTTGTTGGGACAGTGTAGAGGGAGCTTTACTCTGTATCTAACCCCGTGCTGCACCTGCCCTGGGAGTGTTTGATGAGACAGTGTAGAGGGAGCTTTACTCTGTATCTAACCCGTGCTGTACCTGCCCTGGGAGTGTTTGATGGGGACAGTGTAGAGGGAGCTTTACTCTATATCTAACCCGTGCTGTACCTGCCCTGGGAGTGTTTGATGGGGACAGTGTAGAGGGAGCTTTACTCTGTATCTAACCCGTGCTGTACCTGCCCTGGGAGTGTTTGATGGGGACACTGTAGAGGGAGCTTTACTCTGTATCTAACCCGTGCTGTACCTGCCCTGGGAGTGTTTGATGGGACAGTGTAGAGGGACCTTTACTCTGTACCTAACCCGTGCTGTACCTGCCCTGGGAGTGTTTGATGGGACAGTGTAGAGGGAGCTTTACTCTGTATCTAACCCGTGCTGTTCCTGTCTGGGAGTATTTGATGGGACAGTGTAGAGGGAGCTTTACTTTGTATCTAACCCGTGCTGTACCTTCCCTGGGAGTGTTTGATGGGGACGGTGTAGAGGGAACTTTACTCTGTATCTAACCCGTGCTGTACCTGCCCTGGGAGTGTTTGATGGGGACGGTGTAGAGGGAACTTTACTCTGTATCTAACCCGTGCTGTAACTGCCCTGGGAGTGTTTGATGGGACAGTTTAGAGGGAGCTTTACTCTGTACCTAACCCGTGCTGTACCTGTCCTGGGAGTGTTTGATGGGACAGTGTAGAGGGAGCTTTACTCTGTATCTAACCCCGTGCTGTACCTGCCCTGGGAGTGTTTGATGGGGACAGTGTAGAGGGAGCTTTACTCTGTATCTAACCAGTGCTGTACCTGCCCTGGGAGTGTTTGATGGGGACAGTGTAGAGGGAGCTTTACTCTGTAGCTAACCCGTGCTGTACCTGCCCTGGGAGTGTTTGATGGGGACAGTGTAGAGGGAGCTTTACTGTGTATCTAACCCGTGCTGTACCTGCCCGGGGAGTGTTTGATGGGGACAGTACAGAGGCAGCTTTACTCTGTATCTAACCCGTGCTGTACCTGCCCTGGGAGTGTTTGATGGGACAGTGTAGAGGGAGCTTTACTCTAAATCTAACCCGTGATGTAGCTGCCCTGGGAGTGTTTGATGGGGACAGTGTAGTGGGAGCTTTACTCTGTATCTAACCCGTGCTGTACCTGCCCTGGGAGTGCTTGATGGGACAGTGTAGAGGGAGCTTTTCTCTGTATCTAACCAGTGCTGTACATGCCCTGGGAGTGTTTGATGGGGACAGTATAGAGGCAGCTTTACTCTGTATCTAATCCGTGCTGTACCTGCCCTGGGAGTGTTTGATGGGACAGTGTAGAGGGAGCTTTACTCTGTATCTAACCCGTGCTGTACCTGCCCTGGGAGTGTTTGATGGGACAGTGTAGAGAGAGCTTTACTCTGTATCTAACCCGTGCTGTACCTGTCCTGGGAGTGTTTGATGGGGCAGTGTAGAGGGAGCTTTACTCTGTATCTAACCCGTGCTGTACCTGCCCTGGGAGTGTTTGATGGGACAGTGTAGAGGGAGCTTTACTCTGTATCTAACCCGTGCTGTACCTGCCCTGGGAATGCTTGATGGGGACAGTGTAGAGGGAGCTTTACTCTGTATCTAACCCCGTGCTGTACCTGCCCTGGGAGTGTTTGATGGGTCAGTGTAGAGGGAGCTTTACTCTGTATCTAACCCGTGCTGTACCTGCCCTGGGAGTGTTTGATGGGGACAGTGTAGAGGGAGCTTTACTCTGTATCTAACCCGTGCTGTACCTGCCCTGGGAGTGTTTGATGGGACAGTGTAGAGGGAGCTTTACTCTGTATCAACCCGTGCTGTACCTGCCCTGGGAGTGTTTGATGGGACAGTGTAGAGGGAGCTTTACTCTGTATCTAACCCATGCTGTACCTGCCCTTGGAGTGTTTGATGGGACAGTGTAGAGGGAGCTTTACTCTGTATCTAACCCGTGCTGTACCTGCCCTGGGAGTGTTTGATGGGACAGTGTAGAGGGAGATTTACTCTGTACCTAACCCGTGCTGTACCGCCCTGGGAGTGTTTGATGGGACGGTGTAGAGGGAGCTTTACTCTGTATCTAACCCGTGCTGTACCTGCCCTGGGAGTGTTTGATGGGACAGTGTAGAGGGAGCTTTACTCTGTATCTAACCCGTACTGTACCTGCCCTGGGAGTGTTTGTTGGGACAGTGTAGAGGGAGCTTTACTCTGTATCAAACCCCGTGCTGCACCTGCCCTGGGAGTGTTTGATGAGACAGTGTAGAGGGAGCTTTACTCTGTATCTAACCCATGCTGTACCTGCCCTGGGAGTGTTTGATGGGGACAGTGTAGAGGGATCTTTACTCTGTATCTAACCCGTGCTGTACCTGCCCTGGGAGTGTTTGATGGGGACAGTGTAGAGGGAGCTTTACTCTGTATCTAACCCGTGCTGTACCTGCCCTGGGAGTGTTTGATGGGACAGTGTAGAGGGAGCTTCACTCTGTATCTAACCCGTGCTGTTCCTGTCTGTGAGTATTTGATGGGACAGTGTAGAGGGAGCTTTACTTTGTATCTAACCCGTGCTGTACCTGCCCTGGGAGTGTTTGATGGGGACGGTGCAGAGGGAACTTTACTCTGTATCTAACCCGTGCTGTACCTGCCCTGGGAGTGTTTGATGGGGACGGTGTAGAGGGAACTTTACTCTGTATCTAACCCGTGCTGTAACTGCCCTGGGAGTGTTTGATGGGACAGTGTAGAGGGAGCTTTACTCTGTACCTAACCCGTGCTGTACCTGCCCTGGGAGTGTTTGATGGGACAGTGTAGAGGGAGCTTTACTCTGTATCTAACCCGTGCTGTACCTGCCCTGGGAGTGTTTGATGGGGACGGTGTAGAGGGAACTTTACTCTGTATCTAACCCGTGCTGTAACTGCCCTGGGAGTGTTTGATGGGACGGTGTAGAGGGAGCTTTACTCTGTATCTAACCCGTTGTGTACCTGCCCTGGGAGTGTTTGATGGGGACAGTGTAGAGGGGCTTTACTCTGTATCTAACCCGTGCTGTACCTGCCCTGGGAGTGTTTGATGGGACGGTGTAGAGGGAGCTTTACTCTGTATCTAACCCGTGCTGTACCTGCCCTGGGAGTGTTTGTTGGGACAGTGTAGAGGGAGCTTTAGTCTGTATCTAACCCGTGCTGTACCTGCCCTGGGAGTGTTTGATGGGACAGTATAGAGGGAGCTTTACTCTGTATCTAACCCGTGCTGTACCTGCCCTGGGAGTGTTTGTTGGGACAGTGTAGAGGGAGCTTTACTCTGTATCTAACCCCGTGCTGCACCTGCCCTGGGAGTGTTTGATGAGACAGTGTAGAGGGAGCTTTACTCTGTATCTAACCCGTGCTGTACCTGCCCTGGGAGTGTTTGATGGGGACAGTGTAGAGGGAGCTTTACTCTGTATCTAACCCGTGCTGTACCTGCCCTGGGAGTGTTTGATGGGGACACTGTAGAGGGAGCTTTACTCTGTATCTAACCCGTGCTGTACCTGCCCTGGGATTGTTTGATGGGACAGTGTAGAGGGAGCTTTACTCTGTATCTAACCCGTGCTGTACCTGCCCTGGGAGTGTTTGATGGGGACAGTATAGAGGGAGCTTTTCTCTGTATCTAACCCGTTCTGTACCTGCCCTGGGAGTGTTTGATGGGGACAGTGTAGAGGGAGCTTTACTCTGAATCTAACCCGTGCTGTACCTGCCCTGGGAGTGTTTGATGGGGACAGTGTAGAGGGAGCTTTACTCTGGATCTAACCCGTACTGTACCTGCCCTGGGAGTGTTTGCTGGGACAGTGTAGAGGGAGCTTTACTCTGTATCTAACCCCGTGCTGCGCCTGCCCTGGGAGTGTTTGATGAGACAGTGCAGAGGGAGATTTACTCTGTATCTAACCCGTGCTGTACCTGCCCTGGGAGTGTTTGATGGGGACAGTGTAGAGGGAGCTTTACTCTGTATCTAACCCGTGCTACACCTGCCCTGGGAGTGTTTGATGGGGACAGTGTAAAGGAAGCTTTACTCTGTATCTAACCCGTGCTGTACCTGCCCTGGGAGTGTTTGATGGGGACAGTGTAGAGGGAGCTTAACTCTGTATCTAACCCATGCTGTACCTGCCCTGCGAGTGTTTGATGGGGACAGTGTAGAGGGAGCTTTACCATGTATCTAACCCGTGCTGTACCTGCCCTGGGAGTCTTTGATGGGACAGTGTAGAGGGAGCTTTACTCTGTATCTAACCCCGTGCTGTACCTGCCCTGGGAGTGTTTGATGAGGACAGTTTAGATTGAGCTTTACTCTGTATCTAACCCGTGCTGTACCTGCCCTGGGAGTATTTGATGGGACAGTGTAGAGGGAGCTTTACCCTGTATCTAACCCCGTGCTGTACCTGTCCTGGGAGTGTTTGATGGGGACAGTGTAGAGGGAGCTTTACTCTGCATCTAACCAGTGCTATACCTGCCCTGGGAGTGTTTGATGGGGACAGTGTAGAGGGAGCTGTACTCTGTATCTAACCCGTGCTGTACCTGCCCTGGGAGTGTTTGATGGGGACAGTGTAGAGGGAGCTTTACTCTGTATCTAACCCGTGCTGTACCTGCCCTTGGAGTGTTTGATGGGGACAGTATAGAGGCAGCTTTACTCTGTATCTAACCCGTGCTGTACCTGCCCTGGGAGTGTTTGTTGGGACAGTGTAGAGGGAGCTTTACTCTGTATCTAACCCCGTGCTGCACCTGCCCTGGGAGTGTTTGATGAGACAGTGTAGAGGGAGCTTTACTCTGTATCTAACCCGTGCTGTACCTGCCCTGGGAGTGTTTGATGGGGACAGTGTAGAGGGAGCTTTACTCTGTATTTAACCCGTGCTGTACCGGCCTTGGGAGTGTTTGATGGGGACGGTGTAGAGGGAACTTTGCTCTGTATCTAACCCGTGCTGTACCTGCCCTGGGAGTGTTTGATGGGGACGGTGTACAGGAACTTTACTCTGTATCTAACCCGTGCTGTAACTGCCCTGGGAGTGTTTGATGGGACGGTGTAGAGGGAGCTTTACTCTGTACCTAACCCGTTCTGTACCTGCCCTGGGAGTGTTTGATGGGGACAGTGTAGAGGGAGCTTTACTCTGTATCTAACCCGTGCTGTACCTGCCCCGGGAGTGTTTGATGGGGACAGTGTAGAGGGAGCTTTACTCTGTATCTAACCCGTACTGTACCTGCCCTGGGAGTGTTTGATGGGACAGTGTAGAGGGAGCTTTACTCTGTATCTAACCCGTGCTGTACCTGCCCTGGGAGTGTTTGTTGGGACAGTGTAGAGGGAGCTTTACTCTGCATCTAACCCCGTGCTGCACCTGCCCTGGGAGTGTTTGATGAGACAGTGTAGAGGGAGCTTTACTCTGTATCTAACCCGTGCTGTACCTGCCCTGGGAGTGTTTGATGGGTACAGTGTAGAGGGAGCTTTACTCTGTATCTCACCCGTGCTGTACCTGCCCTGGGAGTGTTTGATGGGACAGTATAGAGGGAGCTTTACTCTGTATCTAACCCGTGCTGTACCTGCCCTGGGAGTGTTTGTTGGGACAGTGTAGAGGGAGCTTTACTCTGTATCTAACCCCGTGCTGCACCTGCCCTGGGAGTGTTTGATGAGACAGTGTAGAGGGAGCTTTACTCTGTATCTAACCCGTGCTGTACCTGCCCTGGGAGTGTTTGATGGGGACAGTGTAGAGGGAGCTTTACTCTGTATCTAACCCGTGCTGTACCTGCCCTGGGAGTGTTTGATGGGGACAGTGTAGAGGGAGCTTTACTCTGTATCTAACCCGTGCTGTACCTGCCCTGGGAGTGTTTGATGGGGACACTGTAGAGGGAGCTTTACTCTGTATCTAACCCGTGCTGTACCTGCCCTGGGAGTGTTTGATGGGACAGTGTAGAGGGAGCTTTACTCTGTATCTAACCCGTGCTGTACCTGCCCTGGGAGTGTTTGATGGGGACAGTATAGAGGGAGCTTTTCTCTGTATCTAACCCGTTCTGTACCTGCCCTGGGAGTGTTTGATGGGGACAGTGTAGAGGGAGCTTTACTCTGTATCTAACCCGTGCTGTACCTGCCCTGGGAGTGTTTGATGGGGACAGTGTAGAGGGAGCTTTACTCTGTATCTAACCCGTGCTGTACCTGCCCTGGGAGTGTTTGATGGGACAGTGTAGAGGGAGCTTTACTCTGTATCTAACCCGTGCTGTACCTGCCCTGGGAGTGTTTGATGCGGACAGTGTAGAGGGAGCTTTACTCTGTATCTAACCCGTGCTGTACCTGCCCTGGGAGTGTTTGATGGGACAGTGTAGAGGGAGCTTTACCCTGTATCTAACCCCGTGCTGTACCTGTCCTGGGAGTGTTTGATGGGGACAGTGTAGAGGGAGCTTTACTCTGCATCTAACCAGTGCTATACCTGCCCTGGGAGTGTTTGATGGGGACAGTGTAGAGGGAGCTGTACTCTGTATCTAACCCGTGCTGTACCTGCCCTGGGAGTTTTTGATGGGGACAGTGTAGAGGGAGCTTTACTCTGTATCTAACCCGTGCTGTACCTGCCCTAGGAGTGTTTGATGGGGACAGTATAGAGGCAGCTTTACTCTGTATCTAACCCGTGCTGTACCTGCCCTGGGAGTGTTTGTTGGGACAGTGTAGAGGGAGCTTTACTCTGTATCTAACCCCGTGCTGCACCTGCCCTGGGAGTGTTTGATGAGACAGTGTAGAGGGAGCTTTACTCTGTATCTAACCCGTGCTGTACCTGCCCTGGGAGTGTTTGATGGGGACAGTGTAGAGGGAGCTTTACTCTGTATTTAACCCGTGCTGTACCGGCCTTGGGAGTGTTTGATGGGGACGGTGTAGAGGGAACTTTGCTCTGTATCTAACCCGTGCTGTACCTGCCCTGGGAGTGTTTGATGGGGACGGTGTACAGGAACTTTACTCTGTATCTAACCCGTGCTGTAACTGCCCTGGGAGTGTTTGATGGGACGGTGTAGAGGGAGCTTTACTCTGTACCTAACCCGTACTGTACCTGCCCTGGGAGTGTTTGATGGGACAGTGTAGAGGGAGCTTTACTCTGTATCTAACCCGTGCTGTACCTGCCCTGGGAGTGTTTGTTGGGACAGTGTAGAGGGAGCTTTACTCTGCATCTAACCCCGTGCTGCACCTGCCCTGGGAGTGTTTGATGAGACAGTGTAGAGGGAGCTTTACTCTGTATCTAACCCGTGCTGTACCAGCCCTGGGAGTGTTTGATGGGTACAGTGTAGAGGGAGCTTTACTCTGTATCTCACCCGTGCTGTACCTGCCCTGGGAGTGTTTGATGGGGACAGTGTAGATTGAGCTTTACTCTGTATCTAACCCGTGCTGTACTTGCCCTGGGAGTGTTTGATGTGACAGTGTAGAGGGAGCTTTACTCTGTATCTAACCCGTGCTGTACCTGCCCTGGGAGTGTTTGATGGGGACAGTGTAGAGGGAGCTTTACTCTGTATCTAACCAGTGCTGTACCTGCCCTGGGAGTGTTTGATGGGGACAGTGTAGAGGGAGCTTTACTCTGTATCTAACCCGTGCTGTACCTGCCCTGGGAGTGTTTGATGGGGACAGTGTAGAGGGAGCTTTGCTCTGTATCTAACCCGTGCTGTACCTGCCCTAGGAGTGTTTGATGGGGACAGTACAGAGGCAGCTTTACTCTGTATCTAACCCGTGCTGTACCTGCCCTGGGAGTGTTTGATGGGACAGTGTAGAGGGAGCTTTACTCTAAATCTAACCCGTGATGTAGCTGCCCTGGGAGTGTTTGATGGGGACAGTGTAGTGGGAGCTTTACTCTGTATCTAACCCGTGCTGTACCTGCCCTGGGAGTGCTTGATGGGACAGTGTCGAGGGAGCTTTTCTCTTTTTCTAACCAGTGCTGTACATGCCCTGGGAGTGTTTGATGGGGACAGTATAGAGGCAGCTTTACTCTGTATCTAATCCGTGCTGTACCTGCCCTGGGAGTGTTTGATGGGACAGTGTAGAGGGAGCTTTACTCTGTATCTAACCCGTGCTGTACCTGCCCTGGGAGTGTTTGATGGGACAGTGTAGAGAGAGCTTTACTCTGTATCTAACCCATGCTGTACCTGTCCTGGGAGTGTTTGATGGGGCAGTGTAGAGGGAGCTTTACTCTGTATCTAACCCGTGCTGTACCTGCCCTGGGAGTGTTTGATGGGACAGTGTAGAGGGAGCTTTACTCTGTATCTAACCCGTGCTGTACCTGCCCTGGGAGTGTTTGATGGGACAGTGTAGTGGGAGCTTTACTCTGTATCTAACCCCGTGCTGTACCTGCCCTGGGAGTGTTTGATGGGGACAGTGCAGAGGGAGCTTTACTCTGTATCTAACCCGTGCTGTACCTGCCCTCGGACTGTTTGATGGGGACAGTGTAGAGGGAGCTTTACTCTGTATCTAACCCCGTGCTGTACCTGACCTGGGAGTGTTTGATGGGACAGTGGAGAGGGAGCTTTACTCTGTATCTAACCCCATGCTGTACCTGCCCTGGGAGTGTTTGATGGGGACATTGTAGAGGGAGCTTTACTCTGTATCTAACCCGTGCTGCACCTGCCCTGGGAGTGTTTGATGGGGACAGTGTAGAGGGAGCTTTACTCTGTATCTAACCCGTGCTGTACCTGCCCTGGGAGTGTTTGATGGGGACAGTGTAGAGGAAGCTTTACTCTGTATCTAACCCGTGCTGTACCTGCCCTGGGAGTGTTTGATTGGGACAGTGCAGAGGGAGCTTTACTCTGTATCTAACCCGTGCTGTACCTGCCCTGGGAGTGTTTGATGGGGACAGTGTAGAGGGAGCTTTACTCTGTATCTAACCCGTGCTGTACCTGCCCGAGGAGTGTTTGATGGGGACAGTACAGAGGCAGCTTTACTCTGTATCTAACCCGTGCTGTACCTGCCCTGGGAGTGTTTGATGGGACAGTGTAGAGGGAGCTTTACTCCAAATCTAACCCGTGATGTAGCTGCCCTGGGAGTGTTTGATGGGGACAGTGTAGTGGGAGCTTTACTCTGTATCTAACCTGTGCTGTACCTGCCCTGGGAGTGCTTGATGGGACAGTGTACAGGGAGCTTTTCTCTGTATCTAACCAGTGCTGTACATGCCCTGGGAGTGTTTGATGGGGACAGTATAGAGGCAGCTTTACTCTGTATCTAATCCGTGCTGTACCTGCCCTGGGAGTGTTTGATGGGACAGTGTAGAGGGAGCTTTACTCTGTATCTAACCCGTGCTGTACCTGTCCTGGGAGTGTTTGATGGGGCAGTGTAGAGGGAGCTTTACTCTGTATCTAACCCGTGCTGTACCTGCCCTGGGAGTGTTTGATGGGACAGTGTAGAGGGAGCTTTACTCTGTATCTAACCCGTGCTGTACCTGCCCTGGGAATGCTTGATGGGGACAGTGTAGAGGGAGCTTTACTCTGTATCTAACCCCGTGCTGTACCTGCCCTGGGAGTGTTTGATGGGTCAGTGTAGAGGGAGCTTTACTCTGTATCTAACCCGTGCTGTACCTGCCCTGGGAGTGTTTGATGGGGACAGTGTTGAGGGAGCTTTACTCTGTATCTAACCCGTGCTGTACCTGCCCTGGGAGTGTTTGATGGGACAGTGTAGAGGGAGCTTTACTCTGTATCAACCCGTGCTGTACCTGCCCTGGGAGTGTTTGATGGGACAGTGTAGAGGGAGCTTTACTCTGTATCTAACCCGTGCTGTACCTGCCCTGGGAGTGTTTGATGGGACAGTGTAGAGGGAGCTTTACTCTGAATCTAACCCGTGCTATACCGGCCCTGGGAGTGTTTGATGGGGACGGTGTAGAGGGAACTTTACTCTGTATCTAACCCGTGCTGTACCTGCCCTGGGAGTGTTTGATGGGGACGCTGTAGAGGGAACTTTACTCTGTATCTAACCCGTGCTGTAACTGCCCTGGGAGTGTTTGATGGGACGGTGTAGAGGGAGCTTTACTCTGTATCTAACCCGTTCTGTACCTGCCCTGGGAGTGTTTGATGGGGACAGTGTAGAGGGAGCTTTACTCTGTATCTAACCCGTGCTGTACCTGCCCTGGGAGTGTTTGATGGGACAGTGTAGAGGGAGCTTTACTCTGCATCTAACCCGTACTGTCCCTGCCCTGGGAGTGTTTGTTGGGACAGTGTAGAGGGAGCTTTACTCTGTATCTAACCCCGTGCTGCACCTGCCCTGGGAGTGTTTGATGAGACAGTGTAGAGGGAGCTTTACTCTGTATCTAACCCATGCTGTACCTGCCCTGGGAGTGTTTGATGGGGACAGTGTAGAGGGAGCTTTATTCTGTATCTAACCCGTGCTGTACCTGCCCTGGGAGTGTTTGATGGGGACAGTGTAGGGGAAGCTTTACTCTGTATCTAACCCGTGCTGTACCTGCCCTGGGAGTGTTTGATGGGGACAGTGCAGAGGGAGCTTTACTCTGTATCTAACCCGTGCTGTACCTGCCCTGGGAGTGTTTGATGGGGACAGTGTAGAGGGAGCTTTACTCTGTATCTAACCCGTGCTGTACCTGCCCTGGGAGTGTTTGATGGGACAGTGTAGAGGGAGCTTTACTCTGTATCTAACCCGTGCTGTACCTGCCCTGGGAGTGTTTGATGGGGACCGTGTAGAGGGAGCTTTACTCTGTATCTAACCCGTGCTGTCCCTGCCCTGGGACTGTTTGAAAGGACAGTGTAGAGGAAGCTTTACTCTGTATCTAACCCCGTGCTGTACCTGCCCTGGGAGTGTTTGATGGGGACAGTGTAGAGGGAGCTTTATTCTGTATCTAACCAGTGCTGTACCTGCCCTGGGAGTGTTTGATGGGGACAGTGTAGAGGGACCTTTACTCTGTACCTAACCCGTGCTGTACCTGCCCTGGGAGTGTTTGATGGGACAGTGTAGAGGGAGCTTTACTCTGTATCTAACCCGTGCTGTACCTGCCCTGGGAGTGTTTGATGGGACAGTGTAGAGGGAGCTTTACTTTGTATCTAACCCGTGCTTTACCTGCCCTGGGAGTGTTTGATGGGGACGGTGTAGAGGGAACTTTACTCTGTAGCTAACCCGTGCTGTACCTGCCCTGGGAGTGTTTGATGGGGACGGTGTAGAGGGAACTTTACTCTGTATTTAACCCGTGCTGAAACTGCCCTGGGAGTGTTTGATGGGACAGTGTAGAGGGAGCTTTACTCTGTACCTAACCCGTGCTGTACCTGCCCTGGGAGTGTTTGATGGGACAGTGTAGAGGGAGTTTTACTCTGTATCTAACCCGTGCTGTACCTGCCCTGGGAGTGTTTGATGGGGACGGTGTAGAGGGAACTTTACTCTGTATCTAACCCGTGCTGTAACTGCCCTGGGAGTGTTTGATGGGACGGTGTAGAGGGAGCTTTACTCTGTATCTAACCCGTTGTGTACCTGCCCTGGGAGTGTTTGATGGGGACAGTGTAGAGGGGCTTTACTCTGTATCTAACCCGTGCTGTACCTGCCATGGGAGTGTTTGATGGGGACAGTGTAGAGGGAGCTTTACTCTTTATCTAATCCGTGCTGTACCTGCCCTGGGAGTCTTTGATGGGACAGTGTAGAGGGAGCTTTACTCTGTATCTAACCCCGTGCTGTACCTGCCCTGGGAGTGTTTGATGAGGACAGTGTAGATTGAGCTTTACTCTGTATCTAACCCGTGCTGTACCTGCCCTGGGAGTATTTGATGGAGACAGTGTAGAGGGAGCTTTACTCTGTATCTAACCCGTGCTGTACCTGCCCTGGGAGTGTTTGATGGGGACAGTGTAGAGGGAGCTGTACTCTGTATCTAACCCGTGCTGTACCTGCCCTGGGAGTGTTTGATGGGGACAGTGTAGAGGGAGCTTTACTCTGTATCTAACCCGTGCTGTACCTGCCCTAGGAGTGTTTGATGGGGACAGTATCGAGGCAGCTTTACTCTGTAACTAACCCGTGCTGTACCTGCCCTGGGAGTGTTTGTTGGGACAGTGTAGAGGGAGCTTTACTCTGTATCTAACCCCGTGCTGCACCTGCCCTGGGAGTGTTTGATGAGACAGAGTAGAGGGAGCTTTACTCTGTATCTAACCCGTGCTGTACCTGCCCTGGGAGTGTTTGATGGGGACAGTGTAGAGGGAGCTTTACTCTGTATTTAACCCGTGCTGTACCGGCCTTGGGAGTGTTTGATGGGGACGGTGTAGAGGGAACTTTGCTCTGTATCTAACCCGTGCTGTACCTGCCCTGGGAGTGTTTGATGGGGACGGTGTACAGGAACTTTACTCTGTATCTAACCCGTGCTGTAACTGCCCTGGGAGTGTTTGATGGGACGGTGTAGAGGGAGCTTTACTCTGTACCTAACCCGTTCTGTACCTGCCCTGGGAGTGTTTGATGGGGACAGTGTAGAGGGAGCTTTACTCTGTATCTAACCCGTACTGTACCTGCCCTGGGAGTGTTTGATGGGACAGTGTAGAGGGAGCTTTACTCTGTATCTAACCCGTGCTGTACCTGCCCTGGGAGTGTTTGTTGGGACAGTGTAGAGGGAGCTTTACTCTGCATCTAACCCCGTGCTGCACCTGCCCTGGGAGTGTTTGATGAGACAGTGTAGAGGGAGCTTTACTCTGTATCTAACCCGTGCTGTACCTGCCCTGGGAGTGTTTGATGGGTACAGTGTAGAGGGAGTTTTACTCTGTATCTCACCTGTGCTGTACCTGCCCTGGGAGTGTTTGATGGGGACAGTGTAGAGGGAGCTTTACTCTGTATCTAACCAGTGCTGTACCTGCCCTGGGAGTGTTTGATGGGGACAGTGTAGAGGGAGCTTTACTCTGTATCTAACCCGTGCTGTACCTGCCCTGGGAGTGTTTGATGGGGACAGTGTAGAGGGAGCTTTACTCTGTATCTAACCCGTGCTGTACCTGCCCTAGGAGTGTTTGATGGGGACAGTACAGAGGCAGCTTTACTCTGTATCTAACCCGTGCTGTACCTGCCCTGGGAGTGTTTGATGGGACAGTGTAGAGGGAGCTTTACTCTAAATCTAACCCGTGATGTAGCTGCCCTGGGAGTGTTTGATGGGGACAGTGTAGTGGGAGCTTTACTCTGTATCTAACCCGTGCTGTACCTGCCCTGGGAGTGCTTGATGGGACAGTGTCGAGGGAGCTTTTCTCTTTTTCTAACCAGTGCTGTACATGCCCTGGGAGTGTTTGATGGGGACAGTATAGAGGCAGCTTTACTCTGTATCTAATCCGTGCTGTACCTGCCCTGGGAGTGTTTGATGGGACAGTGTAGAGGGAGCTTTACTCTGTATCTAACCCGTGCTGTACCTGCCCTGGGAGTGTTTGATGGGACAGTGTAGAGGGAGCTTTACTCTGTATCTAACCCATGCTGTACCTGTCCTGGGAGTGTTTGATGGGGCAGTGTAGAGGGAGCTTTACTCTGTATCTAACCCGTGCTGTACCTGCCCTGGGAGTGTTTGATGGGACAGTGTAGAGGGAGCTTTACTCTGTATCTAACCCGTGCTGTACCTGCCCTGGGAGTGTTTGATGGGACAGTGTAGAGGGAGCTTTACTCTGTATCTAACCCGTGCTGTACCTGCCCTGGGAATGCTTGATGGGGACAGTGTAGAGGGAGCTTTACTCTGTATCTAACCCCGTGCTGTACCTGCCCTGGGAGTGTTTGATGGGTCAGTGTAGGGAGCTTTACTCTGTATCTAACCCGTGCTGTACCTGCCCTGGGAGTGTTTGATGGGGACAGTGTTGAGGGAGCTTTACTCTGTATCTAACCCGTGCTGTACCTGCCCTGGGAGTGTTTGATGGGACAGTGTAGAGGGAGCTTTACTCTGTACCAACCCGTGCTGTACCTGCCCTGGGAGTGTTTGATGGGACAGTGTAGAGGGAGCTTTACTCTGTATCTAACCCGTGCTGTACCTGCCCTGGGAGTGTTTGATGGGGACAGTGTAGAGGGAGCTTTACTCTGTATCTAACCCGTTCTGTACCTGCCCTGGGAGTGTTTGATGGGGACAGTGTAGAGGGAGCTTTACTCTGTATCTAACCCGTGCTGTACCTGCCCTGGGAGTGTTTGATGGGACAGTGTAGAGGGAGCTTTACTCTGTATCTAACCCGTACTGTCCCTGCCCTGGGAGTGTTTGTTGGGACAGTGTAGAGGGAGCTTTACTCTGTATGCAGGTGCAACAGGCGGTCAAGAAGGCAAACGGTATGCTGGCCTTCATAGCAAAAGGGTTAGAATACAGGAACAGGGATACCTTGCTGCAGCTGTACAGGGCACTGGTGAGACCACACCTCGAGTACTGTGTACAGTTTTGGTCGCCTCATCTGAGGAAGGATGTTCTTGCCATGGAGGGGGTGCAGCGGCGATTCACCAGGCTGATACCAGGAATGGCGGGAATGACCTATGAGGAGAGACTATGTAGTTTAGGGATGTACACACTGGAGTTTAGAAGATTGAGAGGGGACCTCATAGAAGTGTATAAAATTCTGACAGGTCTAGACAGACTGGATGCAGAAGGAATGTTTCCCTTGGCGGGTGAAAACAGAACTAGAGGACATAATTTAAGGATAAGGGCTAAACCATTTAGGACAGAGATGAGGGGGAATTTCTTCACTCAGAGAGTGGTGAACCTGTGGAACTCATTGCCACAGAGGGCAGTGTACGCCAGCTCATTAAATATATTTAAGAGGGAATTAGATATATTTCTACGGGCAAAAGGGGTTAAGGGTTACGGAGAGAAGGCGGGGACGGGATACTGAATTAAAGGATCAGCCATGATCTCATTAAATGGCGGAGCAGGCACGAAGGGCCGAATGGCCTACTCCTGCTCCTATCTTCTATGTATGTATCTATGTATCTAACCCCGTGCTGCACCTGCCCTGGGAGTGTTTGATGAGACAGTGTAGAGGGAGCTTTACTCTGTATCTAACCCATGCTGTACCTGCCCTGGGAGTGTTTGATGGGGACAGTGTAGAGGGAGCTTTATTCTGTATCTAACCCGTGCTGTACCTGCCCTGGGAGTGTTTGATGGGGACAGTGTAGGGGAAGCTTTACTCTGTATCTAACCCGTGCTGTACCTGCCCTGGGAGTGTTTGATGGGGACAGTGCAGAGGGAGCTTTACTCTGTATCTAACCCGTGCTGTACCTGCCCTGGGAGTGTTTGATGGGGACAGTGTAGAGGGAGCTTTACTCTGTATCTAACCCGTGCTGTACCTGCCCTGGGAGTGTTTGATGGGACAGTGTAGAGGGAGCTTTACTCTGTATCTAACCCGTGCTGTACCTGCCCTGGGAGTGTTTGATGGGGACCGTGTAGAGGGAGCTTTACTCTGTATCTAACCCGTGCTGTCCCTGCCCTGGGACTGTTTGAAAGGACAGTGTAGAGGAAGCTTTACTCTGTATCTAACCCCGTGCTGTACCTGCCCTGGGAGTGTTTGATGGGGACAGTGTAGAGGGAGCTTTATTCTGTATCTAACCAGTGCTGTACCTGCCCTGGGAGTGTTTGATGGGGACAGTGTAGAGGGACCTTTACTCTGTACCTAACCCGTGCTGTACCTGCCCTGGGAGTGTTTGATGGGACAGTGTAGAGGGAGCTTTACTCTGTATCTAACCCGTGCTGTACCTGCCCTGGGAGTGTTTGATGGGACAGTGTAGAGGGAGCTTTACTTTGTATCTAACCCGTGCTTTACCTGCCCTGGGAGTGTTTGATGGGGACGGTGTAGAGGGAACTTTACTCTGTAGCTAACCCGTGCTGTACCTGCCCTGGGAGTGTTTGATGGGGACGGTGTAGAGGGAACTTTACTCTGTATCTAACCCGTGCTGTAACTGCCCTGGGAGTGTTTGATGGGACAGTGTAGAGGGAGCTTTACTCTGTACCTAACCCGTGCTGTACCTGCCCTGGGAGTGTTTGATGGGACAGTGTAGAGGGAGATTTACTCTGTATCTAACCCGTGCTGTACCTGCCCTGGGAGTGTTTGATGGGGACGGTGTAGAGGGAACTTTACTCTGTATCTAACCCGTGCTGTAACTGCCCTGGGAGTGTTTGATGGGACGGTGTAGAGGGAGCTTTACTCTGTATCTAACCCGTTGTGTACCTGCCCTGGGAGTGTTTGATGGGGACAGTGTAGAGGGGCTTTACTCTGTATCTAACCCGTGCTGTACCTGCCATGGGAGTGTTTGATGGGGACAGTGTAGAGGGAGCTTTACTCTGTATCTAATCCGTGCTGTACCTGCCCTGGGAGTCTTTGATGGGACAGTGTAGAGGGAGCTTTACTCTGTATCTAACCCCGTGCTGTACCTGCCCTGGGAGTGTTTGATGAGGACAGTGTAGATTGAGCTTTACTCTGTATCTAACCCGTGCTGTACCTGCCCTGGGAGTATTTGATGGAGACAGTGTAGAGGGAGCTTTACTCTGTATCTAACCCGTGCTGTACCTGCCCTGGGAGTGTTTGATGGGGACAGTGTAGAGGGAGCTGTACTCTGTATCTAACCCGTGCTGTACCTGCCCTGGGAGTGTTTGATGGGGACAGTGTAGAGGGAGCTTTACTCTGTATCTAACCCGTGCTGTACCTGCCCTAGGAGTGTTTGATGGGGACAGTATCGATGTACTGCCTAGGAGTGTTTGATGGGGACAGTATCGAGGCAGCTTTACTCTGTAACTAACCCGTGCTGTACCTGCCCTGGAGTGTTTGTTGGGACAGTGTAGAGGGAGCTTTACTCTGTATCTAACCCCGTGCTGCACCTGCCCTGGGAGTGTTTGATGAGACAGAGTAGAGGGAGCTTTACTCTGTATCTAACCCGTGCTGTACCTGCCTGGAGTGTTTGATGGGACAGTGTAGAGGGAGCTTTACTCTGTATTAACCGTGCTGTACCGGCCTTGGGAGTGTTTGATGGGGACGGTGTAGAGGGAACTTTGCTCTGTATCTAACCCGTGCTGTACCTGCCCTTGGAGTGTTTGATGGGACGTGTACAGGAACTTTACTCTGTATCTAACCCGTGCTGTAACTGCCCTGGAGTGTTTGATGGGACGGTGTAGAGGAGCTTTACTCTGTACCTAACCCGTTCTGTACCTGCCCTGGGAGTGTTTGATGGGGACAGTGTAGAGGGAGCTTTACTCTGTATCTAACCCGTACTGTACCTGCCGGGGAGTGTTTGATGGGACAGTGTAGAGGAGCTTTACTCTGTATCTAATCCCGTGCTGTACCTGCCCTGGGAGTGTTTGTTGGGACAGTGTAGAGGGAGCTTTACTCTGCATCTAACCCGGCTGTGTTGATGAGACAGTGTAGAGGGAGCTTTACTCTGTATTCACCGTGCTGTACTGCCCTGGGAGTGTTGATGGGACAGTGTAGAGGAGCTTTACTCTGTATCTAACCCAGTGCTGTACCTGCCCTGGGAGTGTTTGATGGGACAGTGTAGAGGGAGCTTTACTCTGTATCTAACCCGTGCTGTACCTGCCCTGGGAGTGTTTGATGGGGACAGTGTAGAGGGAGCTTTACTCTGTATCTAACCCGTGCTGTACCTGCCCTAGGGAGTTGTTTGATGGGACAGTAACAGAGGCAGCTTTACTCTGTATCTAACCCTTGCTGTACCTGCCTGGAGTGTTTGATGGGACAGTGTGAAGGGAGCTTTACTCGTAATCTAACCCGATGTAGCTGCCCTGGGAGTGTTTGATGGGGACAGTGTAGAGGAGCTTTACTCTGTATCTAACCCGTGCTGTACCTGCCCTGGAGTGCTTGATGGGACAGTGTCGAGGGAGCTTTTCTCTTTTCTAACCAGTGCTGTACATGCCCTGGAGTGTTTGATGGGGACAGTATAGAGGCAGCTTTACTCTGTATCTAATCCGTGCTGTACCTGCCCTGGGAGTGTTTGATGGGACAGTGTAGAGGGAGCTTTACTCTGTATCTAACCCGTGCTGTACCTGCCCTGGGAGTGTTTGATGGGACAGTGTAGAGAGAGCTTTACTCTGTATCTAACCCATGCTGTACCTGTCCTGGGAGTGTTTGATGGGGCAGTGTAGAGGGAGCTTTACTCTGTATCTAACCCGTGCTGTACCTGCCCTGGAGTGTTTGATGGGACAGTGTAGAGGGAGCTTTACTCTGTATCTAACCCGTGCTGTACCTGCCCTGGGAGTGTTTGATGGGACAGTGTAGAGGGAGCTTTACTCTGTATCTAACCCGTGCTGTACCTGCCCTGGGAAGTGCTTGATGGGGACAGTGTAGAGGGAGCTTTACTCTGTATCTAACCCCGTGCTGTACCTGCCTGGGAGTGTTTGATGGTCAGTGTAGAGGAGCTTTACTCTGTATCTAACCCGTGCTGTACCTGCCCTGGGAGTGTTTGATGGGGACAGTGTTGAGGGAGCTTTACTCTGTATCTAACCCGTGCTGTACCTGCCCTGGGAGTGTTTGATGGGACAGTGTAGAGGGAGCTTTACTCTGTACCCAACCCGTGCTGTACCTGCCCTGGGAGTGTTTGATGGGACAGTGTAGAGGGAGCTTTACTCTGTATCTAACCCGTGCTGTACCTGCCCTGGGAGTGTTTGATGGGACAGTGTAGAGGGAGCTTTACTCTGAATCTAACCCGTGCTATACCGGCCCTGGGAGTGTTTGATGGGGACGGTGTAGAGGGAACTTTACTCTGTATCTAACCCGTGCTGTACCTGCCCTGGGAGTGTTTGATGGGGACGCTGTAGAGGGAACTTTACTCTGTATCTAACCCGTGCTGTAACTGCCCTGGGAGTGTTTGATGGGACGGTGTAGAGGGAGCTTTACTCTGTATCTAACCCGTTCTGTACCTGCCCTGGGAGTGTTTGATGGGGACAGTGTAGAGGGAGATTTACTCTGTATCTAACCCGTGCTGTACCTGCCTTGGGAGTGTTTGATGGGACAGTGTAGAGGGAGCTTTACTCTGTATCTAACCCGTACTGTCCCTGCCCTGGGAGTGTTTGTTGGGACAGTGTAGAGGGAGCTTTACTCTGTATCTAACCCCGTGCTGCACCTGCCCTGGGAGTGTTTGATGAGACAGTGTAGAGGGAGCTTTACTCTGTATCTAACCCATGCTGTACCTGCCCTGGGAGTGTTTGATGGGGACAGTGTAGAGGGAGCTTTATTCTGTATCTAACCCGTGCTGTACCTGCCCTGGGAGTGTTTGATGGGGACAGTGTAGGGGAAGCTTTACTCTGTATCTAACCCGTGCTGTACCTGCCCTGGGAGTGTTTGATGGGGACAGTGCAGAGGGAGCTTTACTCTGTATCTAACCCGTGCTGTACCTGCCCTGGGAGTGTTTGATGGGGACAGTGTAGAGGGAGCTTTACTCTGTATCTAACCCGTGCTGTACCTGCCCTGGGAGTGTTTGATGGGACAGTGTAGAGGGAGCTTTACTCTGTATCTAACCCGTGCTGTACCTGCCCTGGGAGTGTTTGATGGGGACCGTGTAGAGGGAGCTTTACTCTGTATCTAACCCGTGCTGTCCCTGCCCTGGGACTGTTTGAAAGGACAGTGTAGAGGAAGCTTTACTCTGTATCTAACCCCGTGCTGTACCTGCCCTGGGAGTGTTTGATGGGGACAGTGTAGAGGGAGCTTTATTCTGTATCTAACCAGTGCTGTACCTGCCCTGGGAGTGTTTGATGGGGACAGTGTAGAGGGACCTTTACTCTGTACCTAACCCGTGCTGTACCTGCCCTGGGAGTGTTTGATGGGACAGTGTAGAGGGAGCTTTACTCTGTATCTAACCCGTGCTGTACCTGCCCTGGGAGTGTTTGATGGGACAGTGTAGAGGGAGCTTTACTTTGTATCTAACCCGTGCTGTACCTGCCCTGGGAGTGTTTGATGGGGACGGTGTAGAGGGAACTTTACTCTGTAGCTAACCCGTGCTGTACCTGCCCTGGGAGTGTTTGATGGGGACGGTGTAGAGGGAACTTTACTCTGTATCTAACCCGTGCTGTAACTGCCCTGGGAGTGTTTGATGGGACAGTGTAGAGGGAGCTTTACTCTGTACCTAACCCGTGCTGTACCTGCCCTGGGAGTGTTTGATGGGACAGTGTAGAGGGAGTTTTACTCTGTATCTAACCCGTGCTGTACCTGCCCTGGGAGTGTTTGATGGGGACGGTGTAGAGGGAACTTTACTCTGTATCTAACCCGTGCTGTAACTGCCCTGGGAGTGTTTGATGGGACGGTGTAGAGGGAGCTTTACTCTGTATCTAACCCGTTGTGTACCTGCCCTGGGAGTGTTTGATGGGGACAGTGTAGAGGGGCTTTACTCTGTATCTAACCCGTGCTGTACCTGCCATGGGAGTGTGTGATGGGGACAGTGTAGAGGGAGCTTTACTCTGTATCTAACCCGTGCTGTACCTGCCCTGGGAGTCTTTGATGGGACAGTGTAGAGGGAGCTTTACTCTGTATCTAACCCCGTGCTGTACCTGCCCTGGGAGTGTTTGATGAGGACAGTGTAGATTGAGCTTTACTCTGTATCTAACCCGTGCTGTACCTGCCCTGGGAGTATTTGATGGAGACAGTGTAGAGGGAGCTTTACTCTGTATCTAACCCGTGCTGTACCTGCCCTGGGAGTGTTTGATGGGGACAGTGTAGAGGGAGCTGTACTCTGTATCTAACCCGTGCTGTACCTGCCCTGGGAGTGTTTGATGGGGACAGTGTAGAGGGAGCTTTACTCTGTATTTAACCCGTGCTGTACCGGCCTTGGGAGTGTTTGATGGGGACGGTGTAGAGGGAACTTTGCTCTGTATCTAACCCGTGCTGTACCTGCCCTGGGAGTGTTTGATGGGGACGGTGTACAGGAACTTTACTCTGTATCTAACCCGTGCTGTAACTGCCCTGGGAGTGTTTGATGGGACGGTGTAGAGGGAGCTTTACTCTGTACCTAACCCGTTCTGTACCTGCCCTGGGAGTGTTTGATGGGGACAGTGTAGAGGGAGCTTTACTCTGTATCTAACCCGTACTGTACCTGCCCTGGGAGTGTTTGATGGGACAGTGTAGAGGGAGCTTTACTCTGTATCTAACCCGTGCTGTACCTGCCCTGGGAGTGTTTGTTGGGACAGTGTAGAGGGAGCTTTACTCTGCATCTAACCCCGTGCTGCACCTGCCCTGGGAGTGTTTGATGAGACAGTGTAGAGGGAGCTTTACTCTGTATCTAACCCGTGCTGTACCTGCCCTGGGAGTGTTTGATGGGTACAGTGTAGAGGGAGCTTTACTCTGTATCTCACCTGTGCTGTACCTGCCCTGGGAGTGTTTGATGGGGACAGTGTAGAGGGAGCTTTACTCTGTATCTAACCAGTGCTGTACCTGCCCTGGGAGTGTTTGATGGGGACAGTGTAGAGGGAGCTTTACTCTGTATCTAACCCGTGCTGTACCTGCCCTGGGAGTGTTTGATGGGGACAGTGTAGAGGGAGCTTTACTCTGTATCTAACCCGTGCTGTACCTGCCCTAGGAGTGTTTGATGGGGACAGTACAGAGGCAGCTTTACTCTGTATCTAACCCGTGCTGTACCTGCCCTGGGAGTGTTTGATGGGACAGTGTAGAGGGAGCTTTACTCTAAATCTAACCCGTGATGTAGCTGCCCTGGGAGTGTTTGATGGGGACAGTGTAGTGGGAGCTTTACTCTGTATCTAACCCGTGCTGTACCTGCCCTGGGAGTGCTTGATGGGACAGTGTCGAGGGAGCTTTTCTCTTTTTCTAACCAGTGCTGTACATGCCCTGGGAGTGTTTGATGGGGACAGTATAGAGGCAGCTTTACTCTGTATCTAATCCGTGCTGTACCTGCCCTGGGAGTGTTTGATGGGACAGTGTAGAGGGAGCTTTACTCTGTATCTAACCCGTGCTGTACCTGCCCTGGGAGTGTTTGATGGGACAGTGTAGAGAGAGCTTTACTCTGTATCTAACCCATGCTGTACCTGTCCTGGGAGTGTTTGATGGGGCAGTGTAGAGGGAGCTTTACTCTGTATCTAACCCGTGCTGTACCTGCCCTGGGAGTGTTTGATGGGACAGTGTAGAGGGAGCTTTACTCTGTATCTAACCCGTGCTGTACCTGCCCTGGGAGTGTTTGATGGGACAGTGTAGAGGGAGCTTTACTCTGTATCTAACCCGTGCTGTACCTGCCCTGGGAATGCTTGATGGGGACAGTGTAGAGGGAGCTTTACTCTGTATCTAACCCCGTGCTGTACCTGCCCTGGGAGTGTTTGATGGGTCAGTGTAGGGAGCTTTACTCTGTATCTAACCCGTGCTGTACCTGCCCTGGGAGTGTTTGATGGGGACAGTGTTGAGGGAGCTTTACTCTGTATCTAACCCGTGCTGTACCTGCCCTGGGAGTGTTTGATGGGACAGTGTAGAGGGAGCTTTACTCTGTACCAACCCGTGCTGTACCTGCCCTGGGAGTGTTTGATGGGACAGTGTAGAGGGAGCTTTACTCTGTATCTAACCCGTGCTGTACCTGCCCTGGGAGTGTTTGATGGGACAGTGTAGAGGGAGCTTTACTCTGAATCTAACCCGTGCTATACCGGCCCTGGGAGTGTTTGATGGGGACGGTGTAGAGGGAACTTTACTCTGTATCTAACCCGTGCTGTACCTGCCCTGGGAGTGTTTGATGGGGACGCTGTAGAGGGAACTTTACTCTGTATCTAACCCGTGCTGTAACTGCCCTGGGAGTGTTTGATGGGACGGTGTAGAGGGAGCTTTACTCTGTATCTAACCCGTTCTGTACCTGCCCTGGGAGTGTTTGATGGGGACAGTGTAGAGGGAGCTTTACTCTGTATCTAACCCGTGCTGTACCTGCCTTGGGAGTGTTTGATGGGACAGTGTAGAGGGAGCTTTACTCTGTATCTAACCCGTACTGTCCCTGCCCTGGGAGTGTTTGTTGGGACAGTGTAGAGGGAGCTTTACTCTGTATCTAACCCCGTGCTGCACCTGCCCTGGGAGTGTTTGATGAGACAGTGTAGAGGGAGCTTTACTCTGTATCTAACCCATGCTGTACCTGCCCTGGGAGTGTTTGATGGGGACAGTGTAGAGGGAGCTTTATTCTGTATCTAACCCGTGCTGTACCTGCCCTGGGAGTGTTTGATGGGGACAGTGTAGGGGAAGCTTTACTCTGTATCTAACCCGTGCTGTACCTGCCCTGGGAGTGTTTGATGGGGACAGTGCAGAGGGAGCTTTACTCTGTATCTAACCCGTGCTGTACCTGCCCTGGGAGTGTTTGATGGGGACAGTGTAGAGGGAGCTTTACTCTGTATCTAACCCGTGCTGTACCTGCCCTGGGAGTGTTTGATGGGACAGTGTAGAGGGAGCTTTACTCTGTATCTAACCCGTGCTGTACCTGCCCTGGGAGTGTTTGATGGGGACCGTGTAGAGGGAGCTTTACTCTGTATCTAACCCGTGCTGTCCCTGCCCTGGGAGTGTTTGAAAGGACAGTGTAGAGGAAGCTTTACTCTGTATCTAACCCCGTGCTGTACCTGCCCTGGGAGTGTTTGATGGGGACAGTGTAGAGGGAGCTTTATTCTGTATCTAACCAGTGCTGTACCTGCCCTGGGAGTGTTTGATGGGGACAGTGTAGAGGGACCTTTACTCTGTACCTAACCCGTGCTGTACCTGCCCTGGGAGTGTTTGATGGGACAGTGTAGAGGGAGCTTTACTCTGTATCTAACCCGTGCTATACCTGCCCTGGGAGTGTTTGATGGGACAGTGTAGAGGGAGCTTTACTTTGTATCTAACCCGTGCTGTACCTGCCCTGGGAGTGTTTGATGGGGACGGTGTAGAGGGAACTTTACTCTGTAGCTAACCCGTGCTGTACCTGCCCTGGGAGTGTTTGATGGGGACGGTGTAGAGGGAACTTTACTCTGTATCTAACCCGTGCTGTAACTGCCCTGGGAGTGTTTGATGGGACAGTGTAGAGGGAGCTTTACTCTGTACCTAACCCGTGCTGTACCTGCCCTGGGAGTGTTTGATGGGACAGTGTAGAGGGAGTTTTACTCTGTATCTAACCCGTGCTGTACCTGCCCTGGGAGTGTTTGATGGGGACGGTGTAGAGGGAACTTTACTCTGTATCTAACCCGTGCTGTAACTGCCCTGGGAGTGTTTGATGGGACGGTGTAGAGGGAGCTTTACTCTGTATCTAACCCGTTGTGTACCTGCCCTGGGAGTGTTTGATGGGGACAGTGTAGAGGGGCTTTACTCTGTATCTAACCCGTGCTGTACCTGCCATGGGAGTGTGTGATGGGGACAGTGTAGAGGGAGCTTTACTCTGTATCTAACCCGTGCTGTACCTGCCCTGGGAGTCTTTGATGGGACAGTGTAGAGGGAGCTTTACTCTGTATCTAACCCCGTGCTGTACCTGCCCTGGGAGTGTTTGATGAGGACAGTGTAGATTGAGCTTTACTCTGTATCTAACCCGTGCTGTACCTGCCCTGGGAGTATTTGATGGAGACAGTGTAGAGGGAGCTTTTCTCTGTATCTAACCCGTGCTGTACCTGCCCTGGGAGTGTTTGATGGGGACAGTGTAGAGGGAGCTGTACTCTGTATCTAACCCGTGCTGTACCTGCCCTGGGAGTGTTTGATGGGGACAGTGTAGAGGGAGCTTTACTCTGTATCTAACCCGTGCTGTACCTGCCCTAGGAGTGTTTGATGGGGACAGTATCGAGGCAGCTTTACTCTGTAACTAACCCGTGCTGTACCTGCCCTGGGAGTGTTTGTTGGGACAGTGTAGAGGGAGCTTTACTCTGTATCTAACCCCGTGCTGCACCTGCCCTGGGAGTGTTTGATGAGACAGAGTAGAGGGAGCTTTACTCTGTATCTAACCCGTGCTGTACCTGCCCTGGGAGTGTTTGATGGGGACAGTGTAGAGGGAGCTTTACTCTGTATTTAACCCGTGCTGTACCGGCCTTGGGAGTGTTTGATGGGGACGGTGTAGAGGGAACTTTGCTCTGTATCTAACCCGTGCTGTACCTGCCCTGGGAGTGTTTGATGGGGACGGTGTACAGGAACTTTACTCTGTATCTAACCCGTGCTGTAACTGCCCTGGGAGTGTTTGATGGGACGGTGTAGAGGGAGCTTTACTCTGTACCTAACCCGTTCTGTACCTGCCCTGGGAGTGTTTGATGGGGACAGTGTAGAGGGAGCTTTACTCTGTATCTAACCCGTACTGTACCTGCCCTGGGAGTGTTTGATGGGACAGTGTAGGGGGAGCTTTACTCTGTATCTAACCCGTGCTGTACCTGCCCTGGGAGTGTTTGTTGGGACAGTGTAGAGGGAGCTTTACTCTGCATCTAACCCCGTGCTGCACCTGCCCTGGGAGTGTTTGATGAGACAGTGTAGAGGGAGCTTTCCTCTGTATCTAACCCGTGCTGTACCTGCCCTCGGAGTGTTTGATGGGTACAGTGTAGAGGGAGCTTTACTCTGTATCTCACCTGTGCTGTACCTGCCCTGGGAGTGTTTGATGGGGACAGTGTAGAGGGAGCTTTACTCTGTATCTAACCAGTGCTGTACCTGCCCTGGGAGTGTTTGATGGGGACAGTGTAGAGGGAGCTTTACTCTGTATCTAACCCGTGCTGTACCTGCCCTGGGAGTGTTTGATGGGGACAGTGTAGAGGGAGCTTTACTCTGTATCTAACCCGTGCTGTACCTGCCCTAGGAGTGTTTGATGGGGACAGTACAGAGGCAGCTTTACTCTGTATCTAACCCGTGCTGTACCTGCCCTGGGAGTGTTTGATGGGACAGTGTAGAGGGAGCTTTACTCTAAATCTAACCCGTGATGTAGCTGCCCTGGGAGTGTTTGATGGGGACAGTGTAGTGGGAGCTTTACTCTGTATCTAACCCGTGCTGTACCTGCCCTGGGAGTGCTTGATGGGACAGTGTCGAGGGAGCTTTTCTCTTTTTCTAACCAGTGCTGTACATGCCCTGGGAGTGTTTGATGGGGACAGTATAGAGGCAGCTTTACTCTGTATCTAATCCGTGCTGTACCTGCCCTGGGAGTGTTTGATGGGACAGTGTAGAGGGAGCTTTACTCTGTATCTAACCCGTGCTGTACCTGCCCTGGGAGTGTTTGATGGGACAGTGTAGAGAGAGCTTTACTCTGTATCTAACCCATGCTGTACCTGTCCTGGGAGTGTTTGATGGGGCAGTGTAGAGGGAGCTTTACTCTGTATCTAACCCGTGCTGTACCTGCCCTGGGAGTGTTTGATGGGACAGTGTAGAGGGAGCTTTACTCTGTATCTAACCCGTGCTGTACCTGCCCTGGGAGTGTTTGATGGGACAGTGTAGTGGGAGCTTTACTCTGTATCTAACCCCGTGCTGTACCTGCCCTGGGAGTGTTTGATGGGGACAGTGCAGAGGGAGCTTTACTCTGTATCTAACCCGTGCTGTACCTGCCCTAGGACTGTTTGATGGGGACAGTGTAGAGGGAGCTTTACTCTGTATCTAACCCCGTGCTGTACCTGCCCTGGGAGTGTTTGATGGGACAGTGTAGAGGGAGCTTTACTCTGTATCTAACCCGTGCTGTACCTGCCCTGGGAGTGTTTGATGGGACAGTGTAGAGGGAGCTTTACTCTGTATCTAACCCGTGCTGTACCTGCCCTGGGAGTGTTTGATGGGACAGTGTAGAGGGAGCTTTACTCTGTATCTAACCCGTGCTGTACCTGCCCTGGGAATGCTTGATGGGGACAGTGTAGAGGGAGCTTTACTCTGTATCTAACCCCGTGCTGTACCTGCCCTGGGAGTGTTTGATGGGTCAGTGTAGGGAGATTTACTCTGTATCTAACCCGTGCTGTACCTGCCCTGGGAGTGTTTGATGGGGACAGTGTTGAGGGAGCTTTACTCTGTATCTAACCCGTGCTGTACCTGCCCTGGGAGTGTTTGATGGGACAGTGTAGAGGGAGCTTTACTCTGTACCAACCCGTGCTGTACCTGCCCTGGGAGTGTTTGATGGGACAGTGTAGAGGGAGCTTTACTCTGTCTCTAACCCGTGCTGTACCTGCCCTGGGAGTGTTTGATGGGACAGTGTAGAGGGAGCTTTACTCTGAATCTAACCCGTGCTATACCGGCCCTGGGAGTGTTTGATGGGGACGGTGTAGAGGGAACTTTACTCTGTATCTAACCCGTGCTGTACCTGCCCTGGGAGTGTTTGATGGGGACGCTGTAGAGGGAACTTTACTCTGTATCTAACCCGTGCTGTAACTGCCCTGGGAGTGTTTGATGGGACGGTGTAGAGGGAGCTTTACTCTGTATCTAACCCGTTCTGTACCTGCCCTGGGAGTGTTTGATGGGGACAGTGTAGAGGGAGCTTTACTCTGTATCTAACCCGTGCTGTACCTGCCTTGGGAGTGTTTGATGGGACAGTGTAGAGGGAGCTTTACTCTGTATCTAACCCGTACTGTCCCTGCCCTGGGAGTGTTTGTTGGGACAGTGTAGAGGGAGCTTTACTCTGTATCTAACCCCGTGCTGCACCTGCCCTGGGAGTGTTTGATGAGACAGTGTAGAGGGAGCTTTACTCTGTATCTAACCCATGCTGTACCTGCCCTGGGAGTGTTTGATGGGGACAGTGTAGAGGGAGCTTTATTCTGTATCTAACCCGTGCTGTACCTGCCCTGGGAGTGTTTGATGGGGACAGTGTAGGGGAAGCTTTACTCTGTATCTAACCCGTGCTGTACCTGCCCTGGGAGTGTTTGATGGGGACAGTGCAGAGGGAGCTTTACTCTGTATCTAACCCGTGCTGTACCTGCCCTGGGAGTGTTTGATGGGGACAGTGTAGAGGGAGCTTTACTCTGTATCTAACCCGTGCTGTACCTGCCCTGGGAGTGTTTGATGGGACAGTGTAGAGGGAGCTTTACTCTGTATCTAACCCGTGCTGTACCTGCCCTGGGAGTGTTTGATGGGGACCGTGTAGAGGGAGCTTTACTCTGTATCTAACCCGTGCTGTCCCTGCCCTGGGAGTGTTTGAAAGGACAGTGTAGAGGAAGCTTTACTCTGTATCTAACCCCGTGCTGTACCTGCCCTGGGAGTGTTTGATGGGACAGTGTAGAGGGAGCTTTACTCTGTATCTAACCCGTGCTGTACCTGCCCTGGGAGTGTTTGATGGGACAGTGTAGAGGGAGCTTTACTTTGTATCTAACCCGTGCTGTACCTGCCCTGGGAGTGTTTGATGGGGACGGTGTAGAGGGAACTTTACTCTGTAGCTAACCCGTGCTGTACCTGCCCTGGTAGTGTTTGATGGGGACGGTGTAGAGGGAACTTTACTCTGTATCTAACCCGTGCTGTAACTGCCCTGGGAGTGTTTGATGGGACAGTGTAGAGGGAGCTTTACTCTGTACCTAACCCGTGCTGTACCTGCCCTGGGAGTGTTTGATGGGACAGTGTAGAGGGAGTTTTACTCTGTATCTAACCCGTGCTGTACCTGCCCTGGGAGTGTTTGATGGGGACGGTGTAGAGGGAACTTTACTCTGTATCTAACCCGTGCTGTAACTGCCCTGGGAGTGTTTGATGGGACGGTGTAGAGGGAGCTTTACTCTGTATCTAACCCGTTGTGTACCTGCCCTGGGAGTGTTTGATGGGGACAGTGTAGAGGGGCTTTACTCTGTATCTAACCCGTGCTGTACCTGCCATGGGAGTGTGTGATGGGGACAGTGTAGAGGGAGCTTTACTCTGTATCTAACCCGTGCTGTACCTGCCCTGGGAGTCTTTGATGGGACAGTGTAGAGGGAGCTTTACTCTGTATCTAACCCCGTGCTGTACCTGCCCTGGGAGTGTTTGATGAGGACAGTGTAGATTGAGCTTTACTCTGTATCTAACCCGTGCTGTACCTGCCCTGGGAGTATTTGATGGAGACAGTGTAGAGGGAGCTTTACTCTGTATCTAACCCGTGCTGTACCTGCCCTGGGAGTGTTTGATGGGGACAGTGTAGAGGGAGCTGTACTCTGTATCTAACCCGTGCTGTACCTGCCCTGGGAGTGTTTGATGGGGACAGTGTAGAGGGAGCTTTACTCTGTATTTAACCCGTGCTGTACCGGCCTTGGGAGTGTTTGATGGGGACGGTGTAGAGGGAACTTTGCTCTGTATCTAACCCGTGCTGTACCTGCCCTGGGAGTGTTTGATGGGGACGGTGTACAGGAACTTTACTCTGTATCTAACCCGTGCTGTAACTGCCCTGGGAGTGTTTGATGGGACGGTGTAGAGGGAGCTTTACTCTGTACCTAACCCGTTCTGTACCTGCCCTGGGAGTGTTTGATGGGGACAGTGTAGAGGGAGCTTTACTCTGTATCTAACCCGTACTGTACCTGCCCTGGGAGTGTTTGATGGGACAGTGTAGAGGGAGCTTTACTCTGTATCTAACCCGTGCTGTACCTGCCCTGGGAGTGTTTGTTGGGACAGTGTAGAGGGAGCTTTACTCTGCATCTAACCCCGTGCTGCACCTGCCCTGGGAGTGTTTGATGAGACAGTGTAGAGGGAGCTTTACTCTGTATCTAACCCGTGCTGTACCTGCCCTGGGAGTGTTTGATGGGTACAGTGTAGAGGGAGCTTTACTCTGTATCTCACCTGTGCTGTACCTGCCCTGGGAGTGTTTGATGGGGACAGTGTAGAGGGAGCTTTACTCTGTATCTAACCAGTGCTGTACCTGCCCTGGGAGTGTTTGATGGGGACAGTGTAGAGGGAGCTTTACTCTGTATCTAACCCGTGCTGTACCTGCCCTGGGAGTGTTTGATGGGGACAGTGTAGAGGGAGCTTTACTCTGTATCTAACCCGTGCTGTACCTGCCCTAGGAGTGTTTGATGGGGACAGTACAGAGGCAGCTTTACTCTGTATCTAACCCGTGCTGTACCTGCCCTGGGAGTGTTTGATGGGACAGTGTAGAGGGAGCTTTACTCTAAATCTAACCCGTGATGTAGCTGCCCTGGGAGTGTTTGATGGGGACAGTGTAGTGGGAGCTTTACTCTGTATCTAACCCGTGCTGTACCTGCCCTGGGAGTGCTTGATGGGACAGTGTCGAGGGAGCTTTTCTCTTTTTCTAACCAGTGCTGTACATGCCCTGGGAGTGTTTGATGGGGACAGTATAGAGGCAGCTTTACTCTGTATCTAATCCGTGCTGTACCTGCCCTGGGAGTGTTTGATGGGACAGTGTAGAGGGAGCTTTACTCTGTATCTAACCCGTGCTGTACCTGCCCTGGGAGTGTTTGATGGGACAGTGTAGAGAGAGCTTTACTCTGTATCTAACCCATGCTGTACCTGTCCTGGGAGTGTTTGATGGGGCAGTGTAGAGGGAGCTTTACTCTGTATCTAACCCGTGCTGTACCTGCCCTGGGAGTGTTTGATGGGACAGTGTAGAGGGAGCTTTACTCTGTATCTAACCCGTGCTGTACCTGCCCTGGGAGTGTTTGATGGGACAGTGTAGAGGGAGCTTTACTCTGTATCTAACCCGTGCTGTACCTGCCCTGGGAATGCTTGATGGGGACAGTGTAGAGGGAGCTTTACTCTGTATCTAACCCCGTGCTGTACCTGCCCTGGGAGTGTTTGATGGGTCAGTGTAGGGAGCTTTACTCTGTATCTAACCCGTGCTGTACCTGCCCTGGGAGTGTTTGATGGGGACAGTGTTGAGGGAGCTTTACTCTGTACCAACCCGTGCTGTACCTGCCCTGGGAGTGTTTGATGGGACAGTGTAGAGGGAGCTTTACTCTGTACCAACCCGTGCTGTACCTGCCCTGGGAGTGTTTGATGGGACAGTGTAGAGGGAGCTTTACTCTGTATATAACCCGTGCTGTACCTGCCCTGGGAGTGTTTGATGGGACAGTGTAGAGGGAGCTTTACTCTGAATCTAACCCGTGCTATACCGGCCCTGGGAGTGTTTGATGGGGACGGTGTAGAGGGAACTTTACTCTGTATCTAACCCGTGCTGTACCTGCCCTGGGAGTGTTTGATGGGGACGCTGTAGAGGGAACTTTACTCTGTATCTAACCCGTGCTGTAACTGCCCTGGGAGTGTTTGATGGGACAGTGTAGAGGGAGCTTTACTCTGTATCTAACCCGTGCTGTACCTGCCTTGGGAGTGTTTGATGGGACAGTGTAGAGGGAGCTTTACTCTGTATCTAACCCGTACTGTCCCTGCCCTGGGAGTGTTTGTTGGGACAGTGTAGAGGGAGCTTTACTCTGTATCTAACCCCGTGCTGCACCTGCCCTGGGAGTGTTTGATGAGACAGTGTAGAGGGAGCTTTACTCTGTATCTAACCCATGCTGTACCTGCCCTGGGAGTGTTTGATGGGGACAGTGTAGAGGGAGCTTTATTCTGTATCTAACCCGTGCTGTACCTGCCCTGGGAGTGTTTGATGGGGACAGTGTAGGGGAAGCTTTACTCTGTATCTAACCCGTGCTGTACCTGCCCTGGGAGTGTTTGATGGGGACAGTGCAGAGGGAGCTTTACTCTGTATCTAACCCGTGCTGTACCTGCCCTGGGAGTGTTTGATGGGGACAGTGTAGAGGGAGCTTTACTCAGTATCTAACCCGTGCTGTACCTGCCCTGGGAGTGTTTGATGGGACAGTGTAGAGGGAGCTTTACTCTGTATCTAACCCGTGCTGTACCTGCCCTGGGAGTGTTTGATGGGGACCGTGTAGAGGGAGCTTTACTCTGTATCTAACCCGTGCTGTCCCTGCCCTGGGAGTGTTTGAAAGGACAGTGTAGAGGAAGCTTTACTCTGTATCTAACCCCGTGCTGTACCTGCCCTGGGAGTGTTTGATGGGGACAGTGTAGAGGGAGCTTTATTCTGTATCTAACCAGTGCTGTACCTGCCCTGGGAGTGTTTGATGGGGAAAGTGTAGAGGGACCTTTACTCTGTACCTAACCCGTGCTGTACCTGCCCTGGGAGTGTTTGATGGGACAGTGTAGAGGGAGCTTTACTCTGTATCTAACCCGTGCTATACCTGCCCTGGGAGTGTTTGATGGGACAGTGTAGAGGGAGCTTTACTTTGTATCTAACCCGTGCTGTACCTGCCCTGGGAGTGTTTGATGGGGACGGTGTAGAGGGAACTTTACTCTGTAGCTAACCCGTGCTGTACCTGCCCTGGGAGTGTTTGATGGGGACGGTGTAGAGGGAACTTTACTCTGTATCTAACCCGTGCTGTAACTGCCCTGGGAGTGTTTGATGGGACAGTGTAGAGGGAGCTTTACTCTGTACCTAACCCGTGCTGTACCTGCCCTGGGAGTGTTTGATGGGACAGTGTAGAGGGAGTTTTACTCTGTATCTAACCCGTGCTGTACCTGCCCTGGGAGTGTTTGATGGGGACGGTGTAGAGGGAACTTTACTCTGTATCTAACCCGTGCTGTAACTGCCCTGGGAGTGTTTGATGGGACGGTGTAGAGGGAGCTTTACTCTGTATCTAACCCGTTGTGTACCTGCCCTGGGAGTGTTTGATGGGGACAGTGTAGAGGGGCTTTACTCTGTATCTAACCCGTGCTGTACCTGCCATGGGAGTGTGTGATGGGGACAGTGTAGAGGGAGCTTTACTCTGTATCTAACCCGTGCTGTACCTGCCCTGGGAGTCTTTGATGGGACAGTGTAGAGGGAGCTTTACTCTGTATCTAACCCCGTGCTGTACCTGCCCTGGGAGTGTTTGATGAGGACAGTGTAGATTGAGCTTTACTCTGTATCTAACCCGTGCTGTACCTGCCCTGGGAGTATTTGATGGAGACAGTGTAGAGGGAGCTTTACTCTGTATCTAACCCGTGCTGTACCTGCCCTGGGAGTGTTTGATGGGGACAGTGTAGAGGGAGCTGTACTCTGTATCTAACCCGTGCTGTACCTGCCCTGGGAGTGTTTGATGGGGACAGTGTAGAGGGAGCTTTACTCTGTATCTAACCCGTGCTGTACCTGCCCTAGGAGTGATTGATGGGGACAGTATCGAGGCAGCTTTACTCTGTAACTAACCCGTGCTGTACCTGCCCTGGGAGTGTTTGTTGGGACAGTGTAGAGGGAGCTTTACTCTGTATCTAACCCCGTGCTGCACCTGCCCTGGGAGTGTTTGATGAGACAGAGTAGAGGGAGCTTTACTCTGTATCTAACCCGTGCTGTACCTGCCCTGGGAGTGTTTGATGGGGACAGTGTAGAGGGAGCTTTACTCTGTATTTAACCCGTGCTGTACCGGCCTTGGGAGTGTTTGATGGGGACGGTGTAGAGGGAACTTTGCTCTGTATCTAACCCGTGCTGTACCTGCCCTGGGAGTGTTTGATGGGGACGGTGTACAGGAACTTTACTCTGTATCTAACCCGTGCTGTAACTGCCCTGGGAGTGTTTGATGGGACGGTGTAGAGGGAGCTTTACTCTGTACCTAACCCGTTCTGTACCTGCCCTGGGAGTGTTTGATGGGGACAGTGTAGAGGGAGCTTTACTCTGTATCTAACCCGTACTGTACCTGCCCTGGGAGTGTTTGATGGGACAGTGTAGGGGGAGCTTTACTCTGTATCTAACCCGTGCTGTACCTGCCCTGGGAGTGTTTGTTGGGACAGTGTAGAGGGAGCTTTACTCTGCATCTAACCCCGTGCTGCACCTGCCCTGGGAGTGTTTGATGAGACAGTGTAGAGGGAGCTTTCCTCTGTATCTAACCCGTGCTGTACCTGCCCTCGGAGTGTTTGATGGGTACAGTGTAGAGGGAGCTTTACTCTGTATCTCACCTGTGCTGTACCTGCCCTGGGAGTGTTTGATGGGGACAGTGTAGAGGGAGCTTTACTCTGTATCTAACCAGTGCTGTACCTGCCCTGGGAGTGTTTGATGGGGACAGTGTAGAGGGAGCTTTACTCTGTATCTAACCCGTGCTGTACCTGCCCTGGGAGTGTTTGATGGGGACAGTGTAGAGGGAGCTTTACTCTGTATCTAACCCGTGCTGTACCTGCCCTAGGAGTGTTTGATGGGGACAGTACAGAGGCAGCTTTACTCTGTATCTAACCCGTGCTGTACCTGCCCTGGGAGTGTTTGATGGGACAGTGTAGAGGGAGCTTTACTCTAAATCTAACCCGTGATGTAGCTGCCCTGGGAGTGTTTGATGGGGACAGTGTAGTGGGAGCTTTACTCTGTATCTAACCCGTGCTGTACCTGCCCTGGGAGTGCTTGATGGGACAGTGTCGAGGGAGCTTTTCTCTTTTTCTAACCAGTGCTGTACATGCCCTGGGAGTGTTTGATGGGGACAGTATAGAGGCAGCTTTACTCTGTATCTAATCCGTGCTGTACCTGCCCTGGGAGTGTTTGATGGGACAGTGTAGAGGGAGCTTTACTCTGTATCTAACCCGTGCTGTACCTGCCCTGGGAGTGTTTGATGGGACAGTGTAGAGGGAGTTTTACTCTGTATCTAACCCGTGCTGTACCTGCCCTGGGAGTGTTTGATGGGGACGGTGTAGAGGGAACTTTACTCTGTATCTAACCCGTGCTGTAACTGCCCTGGGAGTGTTTGATGGGACGGTGTAGAGGGAGCTTTACTCTGTATCTAACCCGTTGTGTACCTGCCCTGGGAGTGTTTGATGGGGACAGTGTAGAGGGGCTTTACTCTGTATCTAACCCGTGCTGTACCTGCCATGGGAGTGTGTGATGGGGACAGTGTAGAGGGAGCTTTACTCTGTATCTAACCCGTGCTGTACCTGCCCTGGGAGTCTTTGATGGGACAGTGTAGAGGGAGCTTTACTCTGTATCTAACCCCGTGCTGTACCTGCCCTGGGAGTGTTTGATGAGGACAGTGTAGATTGAGCTTTACTCTGTATCTAACCCGTGCTGTACCTGCCCTGGGAGTATTTGATGGAGACAGTGTAGAGGGAGCTTTACTCTGTATCTAACCCGTGCTGTACCTGCCCTGGGAGTGTTTGATGGGGACAGTGTAGAGGGAGCTGTACTCTGTATCTAACCCGTGCTGTACCTGCCCTGGGAGTGTTTGATGGGGACAGTGTAGAGGGAGCTTTACTCTGTATTTAACCCGTGCTGTACCGGCCTTGGGAGTGTTTGATGGGGACGGTGTAGAGGGAACTTTGCTCTGTATCTAACCTGTGCTGTACCTGCCCTGGGAGTGTTTGATGGGGACGGTGTACAGGAACTTTACTCTGTATCTAACCCGTGCTGTAACTGCCCTGGGAGTGTTTGATGGGACGGTGTAGAGGGAGCTTTACTCTGTACCTAACCCGTTCTGTACCTGCCCTGGGAGTGTTTGATGGGGACAGTGTAGAGGGAGCTTTACTCTGTATCTAACCCGTACTGTACCTGCCCTGGGAGTGTTTGATGGGACAGTGTAGAGGGAGCTTTACTCTGTATCTAACCCGTGCTGTACCTGCCCTGGGAGTGTTTGTTGGGACAGTGTAGAGGGAGCTTTACTCTGCATCTAACCCCGTGCTGCACCTGCCCTGGGAGTGTTTGATGAGACAGTGTAGAGGGAGCTTTACTCTGTATCTAACCCGTGCTGTACCTGCCCTGGGAGTGTTTGATGGGTACAGTGTAGAGGGAGCTTTACTCTGTATCTCACCTGTGCTGTACCTGCCCTGGGAGTGTTTGATGGGGACAGTGTAGAGGGAGCTTTACTCTGTATCTAACCAGTGCTGTACCTGCCCTGGGAGTGTTTGATGGGGACAGTGTAGAGGGAGCTTTACTCTGTATCTAACCCGTGCTGTACCTGCCCTGGGAGTGTTTGATGGGGACAGTGTAGAGGGAGCTTTACTCTGTATCTAACCCGTGCTGTACCTGCCCTAGGAGTGTTTGATGGGGACAGTACAGAGGCAGCTTTACTCTGTATCTAACCCGTGCTGTACCTGCCCTGGGAGTGTTTGATGGGACAGTGTAGAGGGAGCTTTACTCTAAATCTAACCCGTGATGTAGCTGCCCTGGGAGTGTTTGATGGGGACAGTGTAGTGGGAGCTTTACTCTGTATCTAACCCGTGCTGTACCTGCCCTGGGAGTGCTTGATGGGACAGTGTCGAGGGAGCTTTTCTCTTTTTCTAACCAGTGCTGTACATGCCCTGGGAGTGTTTGATGGGGACAGTATAGAGGCAGCTTTACTCTGTATCTAATCCGTGCTGTACCTGCCCTGGGAGTGTTTGATGGGACAGTGTAGAGGGAGCTTTACTCTGTATCTAACCCGTGCTGTACCTGCCCTGGGAGTGTTTGATGGGACAGTGTAGAGAGAGCTTTACTCTGTATCTAACCCATGCTGTACCTGTCCTGGGAGTGTTTGATGGGGCAGTGTAGAGGGAGCTTTACTCTGTATCTAACCCGTGCTGTACCTGCCCTGGGAGTGTTTGATGGGACAGTGTAGAGGGAGCTTTACTCTGTATCTAACCCGTGCTGTACCTGCCCTGGGAGTGTTTGATGGGACAGTGTAGAGGGAGCTTTACTCTGTATCTAACCCGTGCTGTACCTGCCCTGGGAATGCTTGATGGGGACAGTGTAGAGGGAGCTTTACTCTGTATCTAACCCCGTGCTGTACCTGCCCTGGGAGTGTTTGATGGGTCAGTGCAGGGAGCTTTACTCTGTATCTAACCCGTGCTGTACCTGCCCTGGGAGTGTTTGATGGGGACAGTGTTGAGGGAGCTTTACTCTGTATCTAACCCGTGCTGTACCTGCCCTGGGAGTGTTTGATGGGACAGTGTAGAGGGAGCTTTACTCTGTACCAACCCGTGCTGTACCTGCCCTGGGAGTGTTTGATGGGACAGTGTAGAGGGAGCTTTACTCTGTATCTAACCCGTGCTGTACCTGCCCTGGGAGTGTTTGATGGGACAGTGTAGAGGGAGCTTTACTCTGAATCTAACCCGTGCTATACCGGCCCTGGGAGTGTTTGATGGGGACGGTGTAGAGGGAACTTTACTCTGTATCTAACCCGTGCTGTACCTGCCCTGGGAGTGTTTGATGGGGACGCTGTAGAGGGAACTTTACTCTGTATCTAACCCGTGCTGTAACTGCCCTGGGAGTGTTTGATGGGACAGTGTAGAGGGAGCTTTACTCTGTATCTAACCCGTGCTGTACCTGCCTTGGGAGTGTTTGATGGGACAGTGTAGAGGGAGCTTTACTCTGTATCTAACCCGTACTGTCCCTGCCCTGGGAGTGTTTGTTGGGACAGTGTAGAGGGAGCTTTACTCTGTATCTAACCCCGTGCTGCACCTGCCCTGGGAGTGTTTGATGAGACAGTGTAGAGGGAGCTTTACTCTGTATCTAACCCATGCTGTACCTGCCCTGGGAGTGTTTGATGGGGACAGTGTAGAGGGAGCTTTATTCTGTATCTAACCCGTGCTGTACCTGCCCTGGGAGTGTTTGATGGGGACAGTGTAGGGGAAGCTTTACTCTGTATCTAACCCGTGCTGTACCTGCCCTGGGAGTGTTTGATGGGGACAGTGCAGAGGGAGCTTTACTCTGTATCTAACCCGTGCTGTACCTGCCCTGGGAGTGTTTGATGGGGACAGTGTAGAGGGAGCTTTACTCTGTATCTAACCCGTGCTGTACCTGCCCTGGGAGTGTTTGATGGGACAGTGTAGAGGGAGCTTTACTCTGTATCTAACCCGTGCTGTACCTGCCCTGGGAGTGTTTGATGGGGACCGTGTAGAGGGAGCTTTACTCTGTATCTAACCCGTGCTGTCCCTGCCCTGGGAGTGTTTGAAAGGACAGTGTAGAGGAAGCTTTACTCTGTATCTAACCCCGTGCTGTACCTGTCTTGGGAGTGTTTGATGGGGACAGTGTAGAGGGAGCTTTATTCTGTATCTAACCAGTGCTGTACCTGCCCTGGGAGTGTTTGATGGGGACAGTGTAGAGGGACCTTTACTCTGTACCTAACCCGTGCTGTACCTGCCCTGGGAGTGTTTGATGGGACAGTGTAGAGGGAGCTTTACTCTGTATCTAACCCGTGCTATACCTGCCCTGGGAGTGTTTGATGGGACAGTGTAGAGGGAGCTTTACTTTGTATCTAACCCGTGCTGTACCTGCCCTGGGAGTGTTTGATGGGGACGGTGTAGAGGGAACTTTACTCTGTAGCTAACCCGTGCTGTACCTGCCCTGGGAGTGTTTGATGGGGACGGTGTAGAGGGAACTTTACTCTGTATCTAACCCGTGCTGTAACTGCCCTGGGAGTGTTTGATGGGACAGTGTAGAGGGAGCTTTACTCTGTACCTAACCCGTGCTGTACCTGCCCTGGGAGTGTTTGATGGGACAGTGTAGAGGGAGTTTTACTCTGTATCTAACCCGTGCTGTACCTGCCCTGGGAGTGTTTGATGGGGACGGTGTAGAGGGAACTTTACTCTGTATCTAACCCGTGCTGTAACTGCCCTGGGAGTGTTTGATGGGACGGTGTAGAGGGAGCTTTACTCTGTATCTAACCCGTTGTGTACCTGCCCTGGGAGTGTTTGATGGGGACAGTGTAGAGGGGCTTTACTCTGTATCTAACCCGTGCTGTACCTGCCATGGGAGTGTGTGATGGGGACAGTGTAGAGGGAGCTTTACTCTGTATCTAACCCGTGCTGTACCTGCCCTGGGAGTCTTTGATGGGACAGTGTAGAGGGAGCTTTACTCTGTATCTAACCCCGTGCTGTACCTGCCCTGGGAGTGTTTGATGAGGACAGTGTAGATTGAGCTTTACTCTGTATCTAACCCGTGCTGTACCTGCCCTGGGAGTATTTGATGGAGACAGTGTAGAGGGAGCTTTACTCTGTATCTAACCCGTGCTGTACCTGCCCTGGGAGTGTTTGATGGGGACAGTGTAGAGGGAGCTGTACTCTGTATCTAACCCGTGCTGTACCTGCCCTGGGAGTGTTTGATGGGGACAGTGTAGAGGGAGCTTTACTCTGTATCTAACCCGTGCTGTACCTGCCCTAGGAGTGTTTGATGGGGACAGTATCGAGGCAGCTTTACTCTGCAACTAACCCGTGCTGTACCTGCCCTGGGAGTGTTTGTTGGGACAGTGTAGAGGGAGCTTTACTCTGTATCTAACCCCGTGCTGCACCTGCCCTGGGAGTGTTTGATGAGACAGAGTAGAGGGAGCTTTACTCTGTATCTAACCCGTGCTGTACCTGCCCTGGGAGTGTTTGATGGGGACAGTGTAGAGGGAGCTTTACTCTGTATTTAACCCGTGCTGTACCGGCCTTGGGAGTGTTTGATGGGGACGGTGTAGAGGGAACTTTGCTCTGTATCTAACCCGTGCTGTACCTGCCCTGGGAGTGTTTGATGGGGACGGTGTACAGGAACTTTACTCTGTATCTAACCCGTGCTGTAACTGCCCTGGGAGTGTTTGATGGGACGGTGTAGAGGGAGCTTTACTCTGTACCTAACCCGTTCTGTACCTGCCCTGGGAGTGTTTGATGGGGACAGTGTAGAGGGAGCTTTACTCTGTATCTAACCCGTACTGTACCTGCCCTGGGAGTGTTTGATGGGACAGTGTAGGGGGAGCTTTACTCTGTATCTAACCCGTGCTGTACCTGCCCTGGGAGTGTTTGTTGGGACAGTGTAGAGGGAGCTTTACTCTGCATCTAACCCCGTGCTGCACCTGCCCTGGGAGTGTTTGATGAGACAGTGTAGAGGGAGCTTTCCTCTGTATCTAACCCGTGCTGTACCTGCCCTCGGAGTGTTTGATGGGTACAGTGAAGAGGGAGCTTTACTCTGTATCTCACCTGTGCTGTACCTGCCCTGGGAGTGTTTGATGGGGACAGTGTAGAGGGAGCTTTACTCTGTATCTAACCAGTGCTGTACCTGCCCTGGGAGTGTTTGATGGGGACAGTGTAGAGGGAGCTTTACTCTGTATCTAACCCGTGCTGTACCTGCCCTGGGAGTGTTTGATGGGGACAGTGTAGAGGGAGCTTTACTCTGTATCTAACCCGTGCTGTACCTGCCCTAGGAGTGTTTGATGGGGACAGTACAGAGGCAGCTTTACTCTGTATCTAACCCGTGCTGTACCTGCCCTGGGAGTGTTTGATGGGACAGTGTAGAGGGAGCTTTACTCTAAATCTAACCCGTGATGTAGCTGCCCTGGGAGTGTTTGATGGGGACAGTGTAGTGGGAGCTTTACTCTGTATCTAATCCGTGCTGTACCTGCCCTGGGAGTGCTTGATGGGACAGTGTCGAGGGAGCTTTTCTCTTTTTCTAACCAGTGCTGTACATGCCCTGGGAGTGTTTGATGGGGACAGTATAGAGGCAGCTTTACTCTGTATCTAATCCGTGCTGTACCTGCCCTGGGAGTGTTTGATGGGACAGTGTAGAGGGAGCTTTACTCTGTATCTAACCCGTGCTGTACCTGCCCTGGGAGTGTTTGATGGGACAGTGTAGAGAGAGCTTTACTCTGTATCTAACCCATGCTGTACCTGTCCTGGGAGTGTTTGATGGGGCAGTGTAGAGGGAGCTTTACTCTGTATCTAACCCGTGCTGTACCTGCCCTGGGAGTGTTTGATGGGACAGTGTAGAGGGAGCTTTACTCTGTATCTAACCCGTGCTGTACCTGCCCTGGGAGTGTTTGATGGGACAGTGTAGTGGGAGCTTTACTCTGTATCTAACCCCGTGCTGTACCTGCCCTGGGAGTGTTTGATGGGGACAGTGCAGAGGGAGCTTTACTCTGTATCTAACCCGTGCTGTACCTGCCCTAGGACTGTTTGATGGGGACAGTGTAGAGGGAGCTTTACTCTGTATCTAACCCCGTGCTGTACCTGACCTGGGAGTGTTTGATGGGACAGTGCAGAGGGAGCTTTACTCTGTATCTAACCCCATGCTGTACCTGCCCTGGGAGTGTTTGATGGGGACATTGTAGAGGGAGCTTTACTCTGTATCTAACCCGTGCTGCACCTGCCCTGGGAGTGTTTGATGGGGACAGTGTAGAGGGAGCTTTACTCTGTATCTAACCCGTGCTGTACCTGCCCTGGGAGTGTTTGATGGGGACAGTGTAGAGGAAGCTTTACTCTGTATCTAACCCGTGCTGTACCTGCCCTGGGAGTGTTTGATTGGGACAGTGCAGAGGGAGCTTTACTCTGTATCTAACCCGTGCTGTACCTGCCCTGGGAGTGTTTGATGGTGACAGTGTAGAGGGAGCTTTACTCTGTATCTAACCCGTGCTGTACCTGCCCGAGGAGTGTTTGATGGGGACAGTACAGAGGCAGCTTTACTCTGTATCTAACCCGTGCTGTACCTGCCCTGGGAGTGTTTGATGGGACAGTGTAGAGGGAGCTTTACTCTAAATCTAACCCGTGATGTAGCTGCCCTGGGAGTGTTTGATGGGGACAGTGTAGTGGGAGCTTTACTCTGTATCTAACCTGTGCTGTACCTGCCCTGGGAGTGCTTGATGGGACAGTGTACAGGGAGCTTTACTCTGTATCTAACCTGTGCTGTACCTGCCCTGGGAGTGTTTGATGGGACAGTGTAGAGGGAGCTTTACTCTGTATCAAACCCGTGCTGTACCTGTCCTGGGAGTGTTTGATGGGGCAGTGTAGAGGGAGCTTTACTCTGTATCTAACCCGTGCTGTACCTGCCCTGGGAGTGTTTGATGGGACAGTGTAGAGGGTGCTTTACTCTGTATCTAACCCGTGCTGTACCTGCCCTGGGAATGCTTGATGGGGACAGTGTAGAGGGAGCTTTACTCTGTATCTAACCCCGTGCTGTACCTGCCCTGGGAGTGTTTGATGGGTCAGTGTAGAGGGAGCTTTACTCTGTATCTAACCCGTGCTGTACCTGCCCTGGGAGTGTTTGATGGGGACAGGGTTGAGGGAGCTTTACTCTGTATCTAACCCGTGCTGTACCTGCCCTGGGAGTGTTTGATGGGACAGTGTAGAGGGAGCTTTACTCTGTATCAACCCGTGCTGTACCTGCCCTGGGAGTGTTTGATGGGACAGTGTAGAGGGAGCTTTACTCTGTATCTAACCCGTGCTGTACCTGCCCTGGGAGTGTTTGATGGGACAGTGTAGAGGGAGCTTTACTCTGAATCTAACCCGTGCTATACCGGCCCTGGGAGTGTTTGATGGGGACGGTGTAGAGGGAACTTTACTCTGTATCTAACCCGTGCTGTACCTGCCCTGGGAGTGTTTGATGGGGACGGTGTAGAGGGAACTTTACTCTGTATCTAACCCGTGCTGTAACTGCCCTGGGAGTGTTTGATGGGACGGTGTAGAGGGAGCTTTACTCTGTATCTAACCCGTTCTGTACCTGCCCTGGGAGTGTTTGATGGGGACAGTGTAGAGGGAGCTTTACTCTGTATCTAACCCGTGCTGTACCTGCCCTGGGAGTGTTTGATGGGACAGTGTAGAGGGAGCTTTACTCTGTATCTAACCCGTACTGTCCCTGCCCTGGGAGTGTTTGTTGGGACAGTGTAGAGGGAGCTTTACTCTGTATCTAACCCCGTGCTGCACCTGCCCTGGGAGTGTTTGATGAGACAGTGTAGAGGGAGCTTTACTCTGTATCTAACCCATGCTGTACCTGCCCTGGGAGTGTTTGATGGGGACAGTGTAGAGGGAGCTTTACTCTGTATCTAACCCGTGCTGTACCTGCCCTGGGAGTGTTTGATGGGGACAGTGTAGTGGGAGCTTTATTCTGTATCTAACCCGTGCTGTACCTGCCCTGGGAGTGCTTGATGGGACAGTGTCGAGGGAGCTTTTCTCTTTAACTAACCAGTGCTGTACATGCCCTGGGAGTGTTTGATGGGGACAGTATAGAGGCAGCTTTACTCTGTATCTAATCCGTGCTGTACCTGCCCTGGGAGTGTTTGATGGGACAGTGTAGAGGGAGCTTTACTCTGTATCTAACCCGTGCTGTACCTGCCCTGGGAGTATTTGATGGGACAGTGTAGAGAGAGCTTTACTCTGTATCTAACCCATGCTGTACCTGTCCTGGGACTGTTTGATGGGGCAGTGTAGAGGGAGCTTTACTCTGTATCTAACCCGTGCTGTACCTGCCCTGGGAGTGTTTGATGGGACAGTGTAGAGGGAGCTTTACTCTGTATCTAACCCGTGCTGTACCTGCCCTGGGAGTGTTTGATGGGACAGTGTAGTGGGAGCTTTACTCTGTATCTAACCCCGTGCTGTACCTGCCCTGGGAGTGTTTGATGGGGACAGTGCAGAGGGAGCTTTACTCTGTATCTAACCCGTGCTGTACCTGCCCTAGGACTGTTTGATGGGGACAGTGTAGAGGGAGCTTTACTCTGTATCTAACCCCGTGCTGTACCTGACCTGGGAGTGTTTGATGGGACAGTGGAGAGGGAGCTTTTCTCTGTATCTAACCCCATGCTGTACCTGCCCTGGGAGTGTTTGATGGGGACATTGTAGAGGGAGCTTTACTCTGTATCTAACCCGTGCTGTACCTGCCCTGGGAGTGTTTGATGGGGACAGTGTAGAGGGAGCTTTACTCTGTATCTAACCCGTGCTGTACCTGCCCTGGGAGTGTTTGATGGGGACAGTGTAGAGGAAGCTTTACTCTGTATCTAACCCGTGCTGTACCTGCCCTGGGAGTGTTTGATTGGGACAGTGCAGAGGGAGCTTTACTCTGTATCTAACCCGTGCTGTACCTGCCCTGGGAGTGTTTGATGGGGACAGTGTAGAGGGAGCTTTACTCTGTATCTAACCCGTGCTGTACCTGCCCTGGGAGTGTTTGATGGGACAGTGTAGAGGGAGCTTTACTCTGTATCAAACCCCGTGCCGTACCTTCCCTGGGAGTGTTTGATGGGGACAGTGTAGAGGGAGCTTTACTCTGCATCTAACCAGTGCTGTACCTGCCCTGGGAGTGTTTGATGGGGACAGTGCAGAGGGACCTTTACTCTGTACCTAACCCGTGCTGTACCTGCCCTGGGAGTGTTCGATGGGACAGTATAGAGGGAGCTTTACTCTGTATCTAACCCGTGCTGTACCTGCCCTGGGAGTGTTTGTTGGGACAGTGTTGAGGGAGCTTTACTCTGTATCTAACCCCGTGCTGCACCTGCCCTGGGAGTGTTTGATGAGACAGTGTAGAGGGAGCTTTACTCTGTATCTAACCCGTGCTGTACCTGCCCTGGGAGTGTTTGATGGGGACAGTGTAGAGGGAGCTTTACTCTGTATCTAACCCGTGCTGTACCTGCCCTGGGAGTGTTTGATGGGGACAGTGTAGAGGGAGCTTTACTCTGTATCTAACCCGTGCTGTACCTGCCCTGGGAGTGTTTGATGGGACAGTGTAGAGGGAGCTTTACTCTGTATCTAACCCGTGCTGTACCTGCCCTGGCAGTGTTTGATGGGGACAGTGTAGAGGGAGCTTTTCTCTGTATCTAACCCGTTCTTTACCTGCCCTGGGAGTGTTTGATGGGGACAGTGTAGAGGGAGCTTTACTCTGTATCTAACCCGTGCTGTACCTGCCCTGGGAGTGTTTGGTGTGACAGTGTAGAGGGAGCTTTACTCTGTATCTAACCCGTACTGTACCTGCCTTGGGAGTGTTTGCTGGGACAGTGTAGAGGGAGCTTTACTCTGTATCTAACCCCGTGCTGCGCCTGCCCTGGGAGTGTTTGATGAGACAGTGTAGAGGGAGATTTACTCTGTATCTAACCCGTGCTGTACCTGCCCTGGGAGTATTTGATGGGGACACTGTAGAGGGAGCTTTAGTCTGTATCTAACCCGTGCTGTACCTGCCCTGGGAGTGTTTGATGGGGACAGTGTAAAGGAAGCTTTACTCTGTATCTAACCCGTGCTGTACCTGCCTGGGAGTGTTTGATGGGGACAGTGTAGAGGTCGCTTTACTCTGTATCTAACCCATGCTGTACCTGCCCTGGGAGTGTTTGATGGGGACAGTGTAGAGGGAGCTTTACTCTGTATCTAACCCGTGCTGTACCTGCCCTGGGAGTCTTTGATGGGACAGTGTAGAGGTAGCTTTACTCTGTATCTAACCCCGTGCTGTACCTGCCCTGGGATTGTTTGATGGGGACAGTGTCGATTGAGCTTTACTCTGTATCTAACCCGTGCTGTACCTGCCCTGGGAGTGTTTGATGGGGACAGTGTAGAGGGAGCTTTACTCTGTATTTAACCCGTGCTGTACCTGCCCTGGGAGTGTTTGATGGGACAGTGTAGAGGGAGCTTTACTCTGTATCTAACCCATGCTGTACCTGCCCTGGGAGTGTTTGATGGGGACAGTGTAGAGGGAGCTTTACTCTGTATCTAACCCGTGCTGTACCTGCCCTGGGAGTGTTTGATGGGACAGTGTAGAGGGGGCTTTACTCTGTATCTAACCCCGTGCTGTACCTGCCCTGGGAGTGTTTGATGGGGACAGTGTAGAGGGAGCTTTACTCTGTATCTAACCCGTGCTGTACCTGCCCTGGGAGTGTTTGATGGGGACAGTGTAGAGGGAGCTGGACTCTGTATCTAACCCGTGCTGTACCTGCCCTGGGAGTGTTTGATGGGGACAGTGTTGAGGGAGCTTTACTCTGTATCTAACCCGTGCTGTACCTGCCCTAGGAGTGTTTGATGGGGACAGTATAGAGGCAGCTTTACTCTGTATCTAACCCGTGCTGTACCTGCCCTGGGAGTGTTTGATGGGACAGTGTAGAGGGAGCTTTACTCTAAATCTAACCCGTGATGTAGCTGCCCTGGGAGTGTTTGATGGGGACAGTGTAGTGGGAGCTTTACTCTGTATCTAACCCGTGCTGTACCTGCCCTGGGAGTGCTTGATGGGACAGTGTTGAGGGAGCTTTTCTCTTTATCTAACCAGTGCTGTACATGCCCTGGGAGTGTTTGATGGGGACAGTATAGAGGCAGCTTTACTCTGTATCTAATCCATGCTGTACCTGCCGTGGGAGTGTTTGAAGGGACAGTGTAGAGGGAGCTTTACTCTGTATCTAACCCGTGCTGTACCTGCCCTGGGAGTGTTTGATGGGACAGTGTAGAGAGAGCTTTACTCTGTATCTAACCCGTGCTGTACCTGCCCTAGGACTGTTTGATGGGGACAGTGTAGAGGGAGCTTTACTCTGTATCTAACCCCGTGCTGTACCTGACCTGGGAGTGTTTGATGGGACAGTGCAGAGGGAGCTTTACTCTGTATCTAACCCCATGCTGTACCTGCCCTGGGAGTGTTTGATGGGGACATTGTAGAGGGAGCTTTACTCTGTATCTAACCCGTGCTGCACCTGCCCTGGGAGTGTTTGATGGGGACAGTGTAGAGGGAGCTTTACTCTGTATCTAACCCGTGCTGTACCTGCCCTGGGAGTGTTTGATGGGGACAGTGTAGAGGAAGCTTTACTCTGTATCTAACCCGTGCTGTACCTGCCCTGGGAGTGTTTGATTGGGACAGTGCAGAGGGAGCTTTACTCTGTATCTAACCCGTGCTGTACCTGCCCTGGGAGTGTTTGATGGTGACAGTGTAGAGGGAGCTTTACTCTGTATCTAACCCGTGCTGTACCTGCCCGAGGAGTGTTTGATGGGGACAGTACAGAGGCAGCTTTACTCTGTATCTAACCCGTGCTGTACCTGCCCTGGGAGTGTTTGATGGGACAGTGTAGAGGGAGCTTTACTCTAAATCTAACCCGTGATGTAGCTGCCCTGGGAGTGTTTGATGGGGACAGTGTAGTGGGAGCTTTACTCTGTATCTAACCTGTGCTGTACCTGCCCTGGGAGTGCTTGATGGGACAGTGTACAGGGAGCTTTACTCTGTATCTAACCTGTGCTGTACCTGCCCTGGGAGTGTTTGATGGGACAGTGTAGAGGGAGCTTTACTCTGTATCAAACCCGTGCTGTACCTGTCCTGGGAGTGTTTGATGGGGCAGTGTAGAGGGAGCTTTACTCTGTATCTAACCCGTGCTGTACCTGCCCTGGGAGTGTTTGATGGGACAGTGTAGAGGGTGCTTTACTCTGTATCTAACCCGTGCTGTACCTGCCCTGGGAATGCTTGATGGGGACAGTGTAGAGGGAGCTTTACTCTGTATCTAACCCCGTGCTGTACCTGCCCTGGGAGTGTTTGATGGGTCAGTGTAGAGGGAGCTTTACTCTGTATCTAACCCGTGCTGTACCTGCCCTGGGAGTGTTTGATGGGGACAGGGTTGAGGGAGCTTTACTCTGTATCTAACCCGTGCTGTACCTGCCCTGGGAGTGTTTGATGGGACAGTGTAGAGGGAGCTTTACTCTGTATCAACCCGTGCTGTACCTGCCCTGGGAGTGTTTGATGGGACAGTGTAGAGGGAGCTTTACTCTGTATCTAACCCGTGCTGTACCTGCCCTGGGAGTGTTTGATGGGACAGTGTAGAGGGAGCTTTACTCTGAATCTAACCCGTGCTATACCGGCCCTGGGAGTGTTTGATGGGGACGGTGTAGAGGGAACTTTACTCTGTATCTAACCCGTGCTGTACCTGCCCTGGGAGTGTTTGATGGGGACGGTGTAGAGGGAACTTTACTCTGTATCTAACCCGTGCTGTAACTGCCCTGGGAGTGTTTGATGGGACGGTGTAGAGGGAGCTTTACTCTGTATCTAACCCGTTCTGTACCTGCCCTGGGAGTGTTTGATGGGGACAGTGTAGAGGGAGCTTTACTCTGTATCTAACCCGTGCTGTACCTGCCCTGGGAGTGTTTGATGGGACAGTGTAGAGGGAGCTTTACTCTGTATCTAACCCGTACTGTCCCTGCCCTGGGAGTGTTTGTTGGGACAGTGTAGAGGGAGCTTTACTCTGTATCTAACCCCGTGCTGCACCTGCCCTGGGAGTGTTTGATGAGACAGTGTAGAGGGAGCTTTACTCTGTATCTAACCCATGCTGTACCTGCCCTGGGAGTGTTTGATGGGGACAGTGTAGAGGGAGCTTTACTCTGTATCTAACCCGTGCTGTACCTGCCCTGGGAGTGTTTGATGGGGACAGTGTAGTGGGAGCTTTATTCTGTATCTAACCCGTGCTGTACCTGCCCTGGGAGTGCTTGATGGGACAGTGTCGAGGGAGCTTTTCTCTTTAACTAACCAGTGCTGTACATGCCCTGGGAGTGTTTGATGGGGACAGTATAGAGGCAGCTTTACTCTGTATCTAACCCGTGCTGTACCTGCCCTGGGAGTATTTGATGGGACAGTGTAGAGAGAGCTTTACTCTGTATCTAACCCATGCTGTACCTGTCCTGGGACTGTTTGATGGGGCAGTGTAGAGGGAGCTTTACTCTGTATCTAACCCGTGCTGTACCTGCCCTGGGAGTGTTTGATGGGACAGTGTAGAGGGAGCTTTACTCTGTATCTAACCCGTGCTGTACCTGCCCTGGGAGTGTTTGATGGGACAGTGTAGTGGGAGCTTTACTCTGTATCTAACCCCGTGCTGTACCTGCCCTGGGAGTGTTTGATGGGGACAGTGCAGAGGGAGCTTTACTCTGTATCTAACCCGTGCTGTACCTGCCCTAGGACTGTTTGATGGGGACAGTGTAGAGGGAGCTTTACTCTGTATCTAACCCCGTGCTGTACCTGACCTGGGAGTGTTTGATGGGACAGTGGAGAGGGAGCTTTTCTCTGTATCTAACCCCATGCTGTACCTGCCCTGGGAGTGTTTGATGGGGACATTGTAGAGGGAGCTTTACTCTGTATCTAACCCGTGCTGTACCTGCCCTGGGAGTGTTTGATGGGGACAGTGTAGAGGGAGCTTTACTCTGTATCTAACCCGTGCTGTACCTGCCCTGGGAGTGTTTGATGGGGACAGTGTAGAGGAAGCTTTACTCTGTATCTAACCCGTGCTGTACCTGCCCTGGGAGTGTTTGATTGGGACAGTGCAGAGGGAGCTTTACTCTGTATCTAACCCGTGCTGTACCTGCCCTGGGAGTGTTTGATGGGGACAGTGTAGAGGGAGCTTTACTCTGTATCTAACCCGTGCTGTACCTGCCCTGGGAGTGTTTGATGGGACAGTGTAGAGGGAGCTTTACTCTGTATCAAACCCCGTGCCGTACCTTCCCTGGGAGTGTTTGATGGGGACAGTGTAGAGGGAGCTTTACTCTGCATCTAACCAGTGCTGTACCTGCCCTGGGAGTGTTTGATGGGGACAGTGCAGAGGGACCTTTACTCTGTACCTAACCCGTGCTGTACCTGCCCTGGGAGTGTTCGATGGGACAGTATAGAGGGAGCTTTACTCTGTATCTAACCCGTGCTGTACCTGCCCTGGGAGTGTTTGTTGGGACAGTGTTGAGGGAGCTTTACTCTGTATCTAACCCCGTGCTGCACCTGCCCTGGGAGTGTTTGATGAGACAGTGTAGAGGGAGCTTTACTCTGTATCTAACCCGTGCTGTACCTGCCCTGGGAGTGTTTGATGGGGACAGTGTAGAGGGAGCTTTACTCTGTATCTAACCCGTGCTGTACCTGCCCTGGGAGTGTTTGATGGGGACAGTGTAGAGGGAGCTTTACTCTGTATCTAACCCGTGCTGTACCTGCCCTGGGAGTGTTTGATGGGACAGTGTAGAGGGAGCTTTACTCTGTATCTAACCCGTGCTGTACCTGCCCTGGCAGTGTTTGATGGGGACAGTGTAGAGGGAGCTTTTCTCTGTATCTAACCCGTTCTTTACCTGCCCTGGGAGTGTTTGATGGGGACAGTGTAGAGGGAGCTTTACTCTGTATCTAACCCGTGCTGTACCTGCCCTGGGAGTGTTTGGTGTGACAGTGTAGAGGGAGCTTTACTCTGTATCTAACCCGTACTGTACCTGCCTTGGGAGTGTTTGCTGGGACAGTGTAGAGGGAGCTTTACTCTGTATCTAACCCCGTGCTGCGCCTGCCCTGGGAGTGTTTGATGAGACAGTGTAGAGGGAGATTTACTCTGTATCTAACCCGTGCTGTACCTGCCCTGGGAGTATTTGATGGGGACACTGTAGAGGGAGCTTTAGTCTGTATCTAACCCGTGCTGTACCTGCCCTGGGAGTGTTTGATGGGGACAGTGTAAAGGAAGCTTTACTCTGTATCTAACCCGTGCTGTACCTGCCTGGGAGTGTTTGATGGGGACAGTGTAGAGGTCGCTTTACTCTGTATCTAACCCATGCTGTACCTGCCCTGGGAGTGTTTGATGGGGACAGTGTAGAGGGAGCTTTACTCTGTATCTAACCCGTGCTGTACCTGCCCTGGGAGTCTTTGATGGGACAGTGTAGAGGTAGCTTTACTCTGTATCTAACCCCGTGCTGTACCTGCCCTGGGATTGTTTGATGGGGACAGTGTCGATTGAGCTTTACTCTGTATCTAACCCGTGCTGTACCTGCCCTGGGAGTGTTTGATGGGGACAGTGTAGAGGGAGCTTTACTCTGTATTTAACCCGTGCTGTACCTGCCCTGGGAGTGTTTGATGGGACAGTGTAGAGGGAGCTTTACTCTGTATCTAACCCATGCTGTACCTGCCCTGGGAGTGTTTGATGGGGACAGTGTAGAGGGAGCTTTACTCTGTATCTAACCCGTGCTGTACCTGCCCTGGGAGTGTTTGATGGGACAGTGTAGAGGGGGCTTTACTCTGTATCTAACCCCGTGCTGTACCTGCCCTGGGAGTGTTTGATGGGGACAGTGTAGAGGGAGCTTTACTCTGTATCTAACCCGTGCTGTACCTGCCCTGGGAGTGTTTGATGGGGACAGTGTAGAGGGAGCTGGACTCTGTATCTAACCCGTGCTGTACCTGCCCTGGGAGTGTTTGATGGGGACAGTGTTGAGGGAGCTTTACTCTGTATCTAACCCGTGCTGTACCTGCCCTAGGAGTGTTTGATGGGGACAGTATAGAGGCAGCTTTACTCTGTATCTAACCCGTGCTGTACCTGCCCTGGGAGTGTTTGATGGGACAGTGTAGAGGGAGCTTTACTCTAAATCTAACCCGTGATGTAGCTGCCCTGGGAGTGTTTGATGGGGACAGTGTAGTGGGAGCTTTACTCTGTATCTAACCCGTGCTGTACCTGCCCTGGGAGTGCTTGATGGGACAGTGTTGAGGGAGCTTTTCTCTTTATCTAACCAGTGCTGTACATGCCCTGGGAGTGTTTGATGGGGACAGTATAGAGGCAGCTTTACTCTGTATCTAATCCATGCTGTACCTGCCGTGGGAGTGTTTGAAGGGACAGTGTAGAGGGAGCTTTACTCTGTATCTAACCCGTGCTGTACCTGCCCTGGGAGTGTTTGATGGGACAGTGTAGAGAGAGCTTTACTCTGCATCTAACCCATGCTGTACCTGTCCTGGGACTGTTTGATTGGGCAGTGTAGAGGGAGCTTTACTCTGTATCTAACCCGTGCTGTACCTGCCCTGGGAGTGTTTGATGGGACAGTGTAGAGGGAGCTTTACTCTGTATCTAACCCGTGCTGTACCTGCCCTGGGAGTGTTTGATGGGACAGTGTAGTGGGAGCTTTACTCTGTATCTAACCCCGTGCTGTACCTGCCCTGGGAGTGTTTGATGGGGACAGTGCAGAGGGTGCTTTACTCTGTATCTAACCCGTGCTGTACCTGCCCTAGGACTGTTTGATGGGGACAGTGTAGAGGGAGCTTTACTCTGTATCTAACCCCGTGCTGTACCTGACCTGGGAGTGTTTGATGGGACAGTGGAGAGGGAGCTTTACTCTGTATCTAACCCCATGCTGTACCTGCCCTGGGAGTGTTTGATGGGGACATTGTAGAGGGAGCTTTACTCTGTATCTAACCCGTGCTGTACCTGCCCTGGGAGTGTTTGATGGGGACAGTGTAGAGGGAGCTTTACTCTGTATCTAACCCGTGCTGTACCTGCCCTGGGAGTGTTTGATGGGGACAGTGTAGAGGAAGCTTTACTCTGTATCTAACCCGTGCTGTACCTGCCCTGGGAGTGTTTGATTGGGACAGTGCAGAGGGAGCTTTACTCTGTATCTAACCCGTGCTGTACCTGCCCTGGGAGTGTTTGATGGGGACAGTGTAGAGGGAGCTTTACTCTGTATCTAACCCGTGCTGTACCTGCCCTGGGAGTGTTTGATGGGGACAGTGTAGAGGGAGCTTTTCTCTGTATCAAACCCCGTGCTGTACCTGCCCTGGGAGTGTTTGATGGGGACAGTGTAGAGGGAGCTTTACTCTGCATCTAACCAGTGCTGTACCTGCCCTGGGAGTGTTTGATGGGGACAGTGCAGAGGGACCTTTACTCTGTACATAACCCGTGCTGTACCTGCCCTGGGAGTGTTCGATGGGACAGTGTAGAGGGAGCTTCACTCTGTATCTAACCTGTGCTGTACCTGCCCTGGGAGGGTTTGATGGGACAGTGTAGAGGGAGCTTTACTCTGTATCTAACCCGTGCTGTACCTGCCCTGGGAGTGTTTGATGGGGACGGTGTAGAGGGAACTTTACTCTGTATCTAACCCGTGCTGTACCTGCCCTGGGAGTGTTTGATGGGGACGGTGTAGAGGGAACTTTACTCTGTATATAACCCGTCCTGTAACTGCCCTGGGAGTGTTTGATGGGACGGTGTAGAGGGAGCTTTGCTCTGTATCTAACCCGTTGTGTACCTGCCCTGGGAGTGTTTAATGGGGACAGTGCAGAGGGGCTTTACTCTGTATCTAACCCATGCTGTACCTGCCCTGGGAGTGTTTGATGGAACGGTGTAGAGGAAGCTTTACTCTGTATCTAACCCGTGCTGTACCTGCCCTGGGAGTGTTTGTTGGGACAGTGTAGAGGGAGCTTTACTCTGTATCTAACCCCGTGCTGTACCTGCCCTGGGAGTGTTTGATGGGGACAGTGTAGAGGGAGCTTTTCTCTGTATCTAACCCGTTCTGTACCTGCCCTGGGAGTGTTTGTTGAGGACAGTGTAGAGGGAGCTTTACTCTGTATCTAACCCGTGCTGTACCTGCCCTGGGAGTGTTTGATGGGACAGTGTAGAGGGAGCATTACTCTGTATCTAACCCGTACTGTAGCTGCCCTGGGAGTGTTTGCTGGGACAGTGTAGAGGGAGCTTTACTCTGTATCTAACCCCGTGCTGCGCCTGCCCTGGGAGTGTTTGATGAGACAGTGTAGAGGGAGCTTTACTCTGTACCTAACCCGTGCTGTACCTGCCCTGGGAGTGTTTGATGGGGACAGTGTAGAGGAAGCTTTACTCTGTATCTAACCCGTGCTGTACCTGCCCTGGGAGTGCTTGATGGGGACAGTGTAGAGGGAGCTTTACTCTGTATGTAACCCATGCTGTACCTGCCCTGGGAGTGTTTGATGGGGACAGTGTAGAGGGTGTTTTACTCTGTATCTAACCCGTGCTGTACCTGCCCTGGGAGTCTTTGATGGGACAGTGTAGATTGAGCTTTACTCTGTATCTAACCCGTGCTGTACCTGCCCTGGGAGTGTTTGATGGGACAGTGTAGAGGGAGCTTTACTCTGTATCTAACCGGGTGCTGTACCTGCCCTGGGAGTGTTTGATGGGACAGTGTAGAGGGAGCTTTACTCTGTATCTAACCCGTGCTGTACCTGTCCTGGGAGTGTTTGAGGGGCAGTGTAGAGGGAGCTTTACTCTGTATCTAACCCGTGCTGTACCTGCCCTGGGAGTGTTTGATGGGACAGTGTAGAGGGAGCTTTACTCTGTATCTAACCCGTGCTGTACCTGCCCTGGGAGTGTTTGATGGGACAGTGTAGTGGGAGCTTTACTCTGTATCTAACCCCGTGCTGTACCTGCCCTGGGAGTGTTTGATGGGACAGTGTAGTGGGAGCTTTACTCTGTATCTAACTCCGTGCTGTACCTGCCCTAGGACTGTTTGATGGGGACAGTGTAGAGGGAGCTTTACTCTGTATCTAACCCGTGCTGTACCTGCCCTGGGAGTGTTTGATGGGACAGTGGAGAGGGAGCTTTACTCTGTATCTAACCCCATGCTGTACCTGCCCTGGGAGTGTTTGATGGGGACATTGTAGAGGGAGCTTTACTCTGTATCTAACCCGTGCTGTACCTGCCCTGGGAGTGTTTGATGGGGACAGTGTAGAGGGAGCTTTACTCTGTATCTAACCCGTGCTGTACCTGTCCTGGGAGTGTTTGAGGGGCATTGTAGAGGGAGCTTTACTCTGTATCTAACCCGTGCTGTACCTGCCCTGGGAGTGTTTGATGGGACAGTGTAGAGGGAGTTTTACTCTGTATCTAACCCGTGCTGTACCTGCCCTGGGAGTCTTTGATGGGACAGTGTAGAGGGAGCTTTTCTCTGTATCTAACCCGTGCTGTACCTGCCCTGGGAGTGTTTGATGGGTCAGTGTAGAGGGAGCTTTACTCTGTATCTAACCCGTGCTGTACCTGCCCTGGGAATGCTTGATGGGGACAGTGCAGAGGGAGCTTTACTCTGTATCTAACCCGTGCTGTACCTGCCCTGGGAGTGTTTGATGGGTCAGTGTAGAGGGAGCTTTACTCTGTATCTAACCCGTGCTGTACCTGCCCTGGGAGTGTTTGATGGGGACAGTGTAGAATGAGCTTTACTCTGTATCTAACCCGTGCTGTACCTGCCCTGGGAGTGTTTGATGGGACAGTGTAGAGGAAGCTTTACTCTGTATCAACCCGTGCTGTACCTGCCCTGGGAGTGTTTGATGGGACAGTGTAGAGGGAGCTTTACTCTGTATCTAACCCGTGCTGTACCTGCCCTTGGAGTGTTTGATGGGACAGTGTAGAGGGAGCTTTACTCTGTATCTAACCCGTGCTGTACCTGCCCTGGGAGTGTTTGATGGGACAGTGAAGAGGGAGATTTACTCTGTACCTAACGCGTGCTGTACCTGCCCTGGGAGTGTTTGATGGGACAGTGTAGAGGGAGCTTTACTCTGTATCTAACCCGTGCTGTACCTGCCCTGGGAGTGTTTGATGGGACAGTGTAGAGGGAGCTTTACTCTGTATCTAACCCGTGCTGTACCTGCCCTGGGAGTGTTTGATGGGGACGGTGTAGAGGGAACTTTACTCTGTATCTAACCCGTGCTGTAACTGCCCTGGGAGTGTTTGATGGGACGGTGTAGAGGGAGCTTTACTCTGTATCTAACCCGTTCTGTACCTGCCCTGGGAGTGTTTGATGGGACAGTGTAGAGGGAGCTTTACTCTGTATCTAACCCGTACTGTACCTGCCCTGGGAGTGTTTGTTGGGAGAGTGCAGAGGGAGCTTTACTCTGTATCTAACCCCGTGTTGCACCTGCCCTGGGAGTGTTTGACGAGACAGTGTAGAGGGAGCTTTACTCTGTATCTAACCCGTGCTGTACCTGCCCTGGGAGTGTTTGATGGGGACAGTGTAGAGGGAGCTTTACTCTGTATCTAACCCCGTGCTGTACCTGCCCTGGGAGTGTTTGATGGGGACAGTGTAGAGGGACCTTTACTCTGTACCTAACCCGTGCTGTCCCTGCCCTGGGAGTGTTTGATGGGACAGTGTAGAGGGAGCTTTACTCTGTACCTAACCCGTGCTGTACCTGCCCTGGGAGTGTTTGATGGGGACAGTGTAGAGGAAGCTTTACTCTGTATCTAACCCGTGCTGTACCTGCCCTGGGAGTGCTTGATGGGGACAGTGTAGAGGGAGCTTTACTCTGTATGTAACCCATGCTGTACCTGCCCTGGGAGTGTTTGATGGGGACAGTGTAGAGGGAGTTTTACTCTGTATCTAACCCGTGCTGTACCTGCCCTGGGAGTCTTTGATGGGACAGTGTAGATTGAGCTTTACTCTGTATCTAACCCGTGCTGTACCTGCCCTGGGAGTGTTTGATGGGGACAGTGTAGAGGGAGCTTTACTCTGTATCTAACCCGTGCTGTACCTGCCCTGGGAGTGTTTGATGGGACAGTGTAGAGAGAGCTTTACTCTGTATCTAACCCGTGCTGTACCTGTCCTGGGAGTGTTTGAGGGGCATTGTAGAGGGAGCTTTACTCTGTATCTAACCCGTGCTGTACCTGCCCTGGGAGTGTTTGATGGGACAGTGTAGAGGGAGCTTTACTCTGTATCTAACCCGTGCTGTACCTGCCCTGGGAGTGTTTGATGGGGACGGTGTAGAGGGAACTTTACTCTGTATCTAACCCGTGCTGTACCTGCCCTGGGAGTGTTTGATGGGGACAGTGTAGAGGAAGCTTTACTCTGTATCTAACCCGTGCTGTACCTGCCCTGGGAGTGCTTGATGGGGACAGTGTAGAGGGAGCTTTACTCTGTATGTAACCCATGCTGTACCTGCCCTGGGAGTGTTTGATGGGGACAGTGTAGAGGGAGTTTTACTCTGTATCTAACCCGTGCTGTACCTGCCCTGGGAGTCTTTGATGGGACAGTGTAGAGGGAGCTTTTCTCTGTATCTAACCCGTTCTTTACCTGCCCTGGGAGTGTTTGATGGGGACAGTGTAGAGGGAGCTTAACTCTGTATCTAACCCGTGCTGTACCTGCCCTGGGAGTGTTTGGTGTGACAGTGTAGAGGGAGCTTTACTCTGTATCTAACCCGTACTGTACCTGCCTTGGGAGTGTTTGCTGGGACAGTGTAGAGGGAGCTTTACTCTGTATCTAACCCCGTGCTGCGCCTGCACTGGGAGTGTTCGATGAGACAGTGTAGAGGGAGATTTACTCTGTATCTAACCCGTGCTGTACCTGCCCTGGGAGTGTTTGATGGGGACACTGTAGAGGGAGCTTTAGTCTGTATCTAACCCGTGCTGTACCTGCCCTGGGAGTGTTTGATGGGGACAGTGTAAAGGAAGCTTTACTCTGTATCTAACCCGTGCTGTACCTGCCTGGGAGTGTTTGATGGGGACAGTGTAGAGGTCGCTTTACTCTGTATCTAACCCATGCTGTACCTGCCCTGGGAGTGTTTGATGGGGACAGTGTAGAGGGAGCTTTACTCTGTATCTAACCCGTGCTGTACCTGCCTTGGGAGTCTTTGATGGGACAGTGTAGAGGGAGCTTTACTCTGTATCTAACACCGTGCTGTACCTGCCCTGGGATTGTTTGATGGGGACAGTGTCGATTGAGCTTTACTCTGTATCTAACCCGTGCTGTACCTGCCCTGGGAGTGTTTGATGGGGACAGTGTGGAGGGAGCTTTACTCTTTATCTAACCCGTGCTGTACCTGCCCTGGGAGTGTTTGATGGGACAGTGTAGAGGGAGCTTTACTCTGTATCTAACCCGTGCTGTACCTGCCCTGGGAGTGTTTGATGGGGACAGTGTAGAGGGAGCTTTACTCTGTATCTAACCCGTGCTGTACCTGCCCTGGGAGTGTTTGATGGGACAGTGTAGAGGGGGCTTTACTCTGTATCTAACCCCGTGCTGTACCTGCCCTGGGAGTGTTTGATGGGGACAGTGTAGAGGGAGCTTTACTCTGTATCTAACCCGTGCTGTACCTGCCCTGGGAGTGTTTGATGGGGACAGTGTAGAGGGAGCTGGACTCTGTATCTAACCCGTGCTGTACCTGCCCTGGGAGTGTTTGATGGGGACAGTGTTGAGGGAGCTTTACTCTGTATCTAACCCGTGCTGTACCTGCCCTAGGAGTGTTTGATGGGGACAGTATAGAGGCAGCTTTACTCTGTATCTAACCCGTGCTGTACCTGCCCTGGGAGTGTTTGATGGGACAGTGTAGAGGGAGCTTTACTCTAAATCTAACCCGTGATGTAGCTGCCCTGGGAGTGTTTGATGGGGACAGTGTAGTGGGAGCTTTACTCTGTATCTAACCCGTGCTGTACCTGCCCTGGGAGTGTTTGATGGGACAGTGTAGAGGGAGCTTTACTCTGTATCTAACCCGTGCTGTACCTGCCCTGGGAGTGTTTGATGGGACAGTGTAGTGGGAGCTTTACTCTGTATCTAACCCCGTGCTGTACCTGCCCTGGGAGTGTTTGATGGGGACAGTATAGAGGCAGCTTTACTCTGTATCTAATCCATGCTGTACCTGCCGTGGGAGTGTTTGAAGGGACAGTGTAGAGGGAGCTTTACTCTGTATCTAACCCGTGCTGTACCTGCCCTGGGAGTGTTTGATGGGACAGTGTAGAGAGAGCTTTACTCTGCATCTAACCCATGCTGTACCTGTCCTGGGACTGTTTGATGGGGCAGTGTAGAGGGAGCTTTACTCTGTATCTAACCCGTGCTGTACCTGCCCTGGGAGTGTTTGATGGGACAGTGTAGAGGGAGCTTTACTCTGTATCTAACCCGTGCTGTACCTGCCCTGGGAGTGTTTGATGGGACAGTGTAGTGGGAGCTTTAATCTGTATCTAACCCCGTGCTGTACCTGCCCTGGGAGTGTTTGATGGGGACAGTGCAGAGGGAGATTTACTCTGTATCTAACCCGTGCTGTACCTGCCCTAGGACTGTTTGATGGGGACAGTGTAGAGGGAGCTTTACTCTGTATCTAACCCCGTGCTGTACCTGACCTGGGAGTGTTTGATGGGACAGTGGAGAGGGAGCTTTACTCTGCATCTAACCCCATGCTGTACCTGCCCTGGGAGTGTTTGATGGGGACATTGTAGAGGGAGCTTTACTCTGTATCTAACCCGTGCTGTACCTGCCCTGGGAGTGTTTGATGGGGACAGTGTAGAGGGAGCTTTACTCTGTATCTAACCCGTGCTGTACCTGCCCTGGGAGTGTTTGATGGGGACAGTGTAGAGGAAGCTTTACTCTGTATCTAACCCGTGCTGTACCTGCCCTGGGAGTGTTTGATTGGGACAGTGCAGAGGGAGCTTTACTCTGTATCTAACCCGTGCTGTACCTGCCCTGGGAGTGTTTGATGGGGACAGTGTAGAGGGAGCTTTACTCTGTATCTAACCCGTGCTGTACCTGCCCTGGGAGTGTTTGATGGGACAGTGTAGAGGGAGCTTTACTCTGTATCAAACCCCGTGCTGTACCTGCCCTGGGAGTGTTTGATGGGGACAGTGTAGAGGGAGCTTTACTCTGCATCTAACCAGTGCTGTACCTGCCCTGGGAGTGTTTGATGGGGACAGTGCAGAGGGACCTTTACTCTGTACATAACCCGTGCTGTACCTGCCCTGGGAGTGTTCGATGGGACAGTGTAGAGGGAGCTTCACTCTGTATCTAACCTGTGCTGTACCTGCCCTGGGAGTGTTTGATGGGACAGTGTAGAGGGAGCTTTACTCTGTATCTAACCCGTGCTGTACCTGCCCTGGGAGTGTTTGATGGGGACGGTGTAGAGGGAACTTTACTCTGTATCTAACCCGTGCTGTACCTGCCCTGGGAGTGTTTGATGGGGACGGTGTAGAGGGAACTTTACTCTGTATATAACCCGTCCTGTAACTGCCCTGGGAGTGTTTGATGGGACGGTGTAGAGGGAGCTTTGCTCTGTATCTAACCCATTGTGTACCTGCCCTGGGAGTGTTTGATGGGGACAGTGCAGAGGGGCTTTACTCTGTATCTAACCCATGCTGTACCTGCCCTGGGAGTGTTTGATGGAACGGTGTAGAGGAAGCTTTACTCTGTATCTAACCCGTGCTGTACCTGCCCTGGGAGTGTTTGTTGGGACAGTGTAGAGGGAGCTTTACTCTGTATCTAACCCCGTGCTCCACCTGCCCTGGGAGTGTTTGATGAGACAGTGTAGAGGGAGCTTTACTCTGTATCTAACCCGTGCTTTACCTGCCCTGGGAGTGTTTGATGGGGACAGTGTAGAGGGAGCTTTACTCTGTATCTAACCCGTGCTGTACCTGCCCTGGGAGTGTTTGATGGGGACAGTGTAGAGGGAGCTCTACTCTGTATCTAACCCGTGCTGTACCTGCCCTGGGAGTGTCTGATGGGGACACTGTAGAGGGAGCTTTACTCTGTATCTAACCCGTGCTGTACCTGCCCTGGGAGTGTTTGATGGGACAGTGTAGAGGGAGCTTTACTCTGTATCTAACCCGTGCTGTACCTGCCCTGGGAGTGTTTGATGGGGACAGTGTAGAGGGAGCTTTTCTCTGTATCTAACCCGTTCTGTACCTGCCCTGGGAGTGTTTGTTGGGGACAGTGTAGAGGGAGCTTTACTCTGTATCTAACCCGTGCTGTACCTGCCCTGGGAGTGTTTGATGGGACAGTGTAGAGGGAGCATTACTCTGTATCTAACCCGTACTGTAGCTGCCCTGGGAGTGTTTGCTGGGACAGTGTAGAGGGAGCTTTACTCTGTATCTAACCCCGTGCTGCGCCTGCCCTGGGAGTGTTTGATGAGACAGTGTAGAGGGAGATTTACTCTGTATCTAACCCGTGCTGTACCTGCCCTGGGAGTGTTTGATGGGGACAGTGTAGAGGGAGCTTTACTCTGTACCTAACCCGTGCTGTACCTGCCCTGGGAGTGTTTGATGGGGACAGTGTAGAGGAAGCTTTACTCTGTATCTAACCCGTGCTGTACCTGCCCTGGGAGTGCTTGATGGGGACAGTGTAGAGGGAGCTTTACTCTGTATGTAACCCATGCTGTACCTGCCCTGGGAGTGTTTGATGGGGACAGTGTAGAGGGAGTTTTACTCTGTATCTAACCCGTGCTGTACCTGCCCTGGGAGTCTTTGATGGGACAGTGTAGATTGAGCTTTACTCTGTATCTAACCCGTGCTGTACCTGCCCTGGGAGTGTTTGATGGGACAGTGTAGAGGGAGCTTTACTCTGTATCTAACCGGGTGCTGTACCTGCCCTGGGAGTGTTTGATGGGACAGTGTAGAGGGAGCTTTACTCTGTATCTAACCCGTGCTGTACCTGTCCTGGGAGTGTTTGAGGGGCAGTGTAGAGGGAGCTTTACTCTGTATCTAACCCGTGCTGTACCTGCCCTGGGAGTGTTTGATGGGACAGTGTAGAGGGAGCTTTACTCTGTATCTAACCCGTGCTGTACCTGCCCTGGGAGTGTTTGATGGGACAGTGTAGTGGGAGCTTTACTCTGTATCTAACCCCGTGCTGTACCTGCCCTTGGAGTGTTTGATGGGACAGTGTAGTGGGAGCTTTACTCTGTATCTAACTCCGTGCTGTACCTGCCCTAGGACTGTTTGATGGGGACAGTGTAGAGGGAGCTTTACTCTGTATCTAACCCGTGCTGTACCTGCCCTGGGAGTGTTTGATGGGACAGTGGAGAGGGAGCTTTACTCTGTATCTAACACCGTGCTGTACCTGCCCTGGGAGTGTTTGATGGGGACATTGTAGAGGGAGCTTTACTCTGTATCTAACCCGTGCTGTACCTGCCCTGGGAGTGTTTGATGGGGACAGTGTAGAGGGAGCTTTACTCTGTATCTAACCCGTGCTGTACCTGCCCTGGGAATGCTTGATGGGGACAGTGCAGAGGGAGCTTTACTCTGTATCTAACCCGTGCTGTACCTGCCCTGGGAGTGTTTGATGGGTCAGTGTAGAGGGAGCTTTACTCTGTATCTAACCCGTGCTGTACCTGCCCTGGGAGTGTTTGATGGGGACAGTGTAGAGGGAGCTTTACTCTGTATCTAACCCGTGCTGTACCTGCCCTGGGAGTGTTTGATGGGACAGTGTAGAGGAAGCTTTACTCTGTATCAACCCGTGCTGTACCTGCCCTGGGAGTGTTTGATGGGACAGTGTAGAGGGAGCTTTACTCTGTATCTAACCCGTGCTGTACCTGCCCTTGGAGTGTTTGATGGGACAGTGTAGACGGAGCTTTACTCTGTATCTAACCCGTGCTGTACCTGCCCTGGGAGTGTTTGATGGGACAGTGAAGAGGGAGATTTACTCTGTACCTAACGCGTGCTGTACCTGCCCTGGGAGTGTTTGATGGGACAGTGTAGAGGGAGCTTTACTCTGTATCTAACCCGTGCTGTACCTGCCCTGGGAGTGTTTGATGGGACAGTGTAGAGGGAGCTTTACTCTGTATCTAACCCGTGCTGTACCTGCCCTGGGAGTGTTTGATGGGGACAGTGTAGAGGAAGCTTTACTCTGTATCTAACCCGTGCTGTACCTGCCCTGGGAGTGCTTGATGGGGACAATGCAGAGGGAGCTTTACTCTGTATGTAACCCATGCTGTACCTGCCCTGGGAGTGTTTGATGGGGACAGTGTAGAGGGAGTTTTACTCTGTATCTAACCCGTGCTGTACCTGCCCTGGGAGTCTTTGATGGGACAGTGTAGATTGAGCTTTACTCTGTATCTAACCCGTGCTGTACCTGCCCTGGGAGTGTTTGATGGGGACAGTGTAGAGGGAGCTTTACTCTGTATCTAACCCGTGCTGTACCTGCCCTGGGAGTGTTTGATGGGACAGTGTAGAGAGAGCTTTACTCTGTATCTAACCCGTGCTGTACCTGTCCTGGGAGTGTTTGAGGGGCATTGTAGAGGGAGCTTTACTCTGTATCTAACCCGTGCTGTACCTGCCCTGGGAGTGTTTGATGGGACAGTGTAGAGGGAGCTTTACTCTGTATCTAACCCGTGCTGTACCTGCCCTGGGAGTGTTTGATGGGGACGGTGTAGAGGGAACTTTACTCTGTATCTAACCCGTGCTGTAACTGCCCTGGGAGTGTTTGATGGGACGGTGTAGAGGGAGCTTTACTTTGTATCTAACCCTTTCTGTACCTGCCCTGGGAGTGTTTGATGGGGACAGTGTAGAAGGAGCTTTACTCTGTATCTAACCCGTGCTGTACCTGCCCTGGGAGTGTTTGATGGGGACAGTGTAGAGGGAGCTGGACTCTGTATCTAACCCGTGCTGTACCTGCCCTGGGAGTGTTTGATGGGGACAGTGTTGAGGGAGCTTTACTCTGTATCTAACCCGTGCTGTACCTGCCCTAGGAGTGTTTGATGGGGACAGTATAGAGGCAGCTTTACTCTGTATCTAACCCGTGCTGTACCTGCCCTGGGAGTGTTTGATGGGACAGTGTAGAGGGAGCTTTACTCTAAATCTAACCAGTGCTGTACATGCCCTGGGAGTGTTTGATGGGGACAGTATAGAGGCAGCTTTACTCTGTATCTAATCCATGCTGTACCTGCCGTGGGAGTGTTTGAAGGGACAGTGTAGAGGGAGCTTTACTCTGTATCTAACCCGTGCTGTCCCTGCCCTGGGAGTGTTTGATGGGACAGTGTAGAGAGAGCTTTACTCTGCATCTAACCCATGCTGTACCTGTCCTGGGAGTGTTTGATGGGACAGTGTAGTGGGAGCTTTACTCTGTATCTAACCCGTGCTGTACCTGCCCTGGGAGTGTTTGATGGGACAGTGTAGTGGGAGCTTTACTCTGTATCTAACCCCGTGCTGTACCTGCCCTGGGAGTGTTTGATGGGGACAGTGCAGAGGGAGCTTTACTCTGTATCTAACCTGTGCTGTACCTGCCCTAGGACTGTTTGATGGGGACAGTGTAGAGGGAGCTTTACTCTGTATCTAACCCCGTGCTGTACCTGACCTGGGAGTGTTTGATGGGACAGTGGAGAGGGAGCTTTACTCTGTATCTAACCCCATGCTGTACCTGCCCTGGGGTGTTTGATGGGGACATTGTAGAGGGAGCTTTACTCTGTATCTAACCCGTGCTGTACCTGCCCTGGGAGTGTTTGATGGGGACAGTGTAGAGGGAGCTTTACTCTGTATCTAACCCGTGCTGTACCTGCCCTGGGAGTGTTTGATGGGGACAGAGTAGAGGAAGCTTTACTCTGTATCTAACCCGTGCTGTACCTGCCCTGGGAGTGTTTGATTGGGACAGTGCAGAGGGAGCTTTACTCTGTATCTAACCCGTGCTGTACCTGCCCTGGGAGTGTTTGATGGGGACAGTGTAGAGTGAGCTTTACTCTGTATCTAACCCGTACTGTACCTGCCCTGGGAGTGTTTGTTGGGACAGTGTAGAGGGAGCTTTACTCTGTATCTAACCCCGTGCTGCACCTGCCCTGGGAGTATTTGATGAGACAGTGTCGAGGGAGCTTTACTCTGTATCTAACCCATGCTGTACCTGCCCTGGGAGTGTTTGATGGGGACAGTGGAGAGGTTGCTTTACTCTGTATCTAACCCGTGCTGTACCTGCCCTGAGAGTGTTTGATGGGGACAGTGTCGAGGAAGCTTTACTCTGTATCTAACCCGTGCTTTACCTGCCCTGGGAGTGTTTGATGGGGACAGTGCAGAGGGAGCTTTACTCTGTATCTAACCCGTGCTGTACCTGCCCTGGGAGTGTTTGATGGGGACACTGTAGAGGGAGCTTTACTCTGTATCAAACCCGTGCTGTACCTGCCCTGGGAGTGTTTGATGGGACAGTGTAGAGGGAGCTTTATTCTGTATCTAACCCGTGCTGTACCTGCCCTGGGAGTGTTTGATGGGACAGTGTACAGGGAGCTTTACTCTGTATCTAACCCCGTGCTGTACCTGCCCTGGGAGTGCTTGATGGGGACAGTGTAGAGGGAGCTTTACTCTGTATCTAACCAGTGCTGTACCTGCCCTGGGAGTGTTTGATGGGGACAGTGTAGAGGGTCCTTTACTCTGTACCTAACCCGTGCTGTACCTGCCCTGGGAGTGTTTGATGGGACAGTGTAGAGGGAGCTTTACTCTGTATCTAACCTGTGCTGCACCTGCCCTGGGAGTGTTTGATGGGACAGTGAAGAGGGAGCTTTACTCTGTATCTAACCCGTGCTGTACCTGCCCTGGGAGTGTATGATGGGGACGGTGTAGAGGGAACTTTACTCTGTATCTAACCCGTGCTGTACCTGCCCTGGGAGTGTTTGATGGGGACGGTGTAGAGGGAACTTTACTCTGTATCTAACCCGTGCTGTAACTGCCCTGGGAGTGTTTGATGGGACGGTGTAGAGGGAGCTTTACTCTGTATCTAACCCGTGCTGTACCTGCCCTGGGAGTGTTTGATGGGACAGTGTAGAGGGAACATTACTCTGTATCTAACCCGTGCTGTACCTGCCCTGGGAGTGTTTGATGGGGACCGTGTAGAGGGGCTTTACCCTGTATCTAACCCGTGCTGTACCTGCCCTGGGAGTGTTTGATGGGACGGTGTAGAGGGAGCTTTACTCTGTATCTAACCCGTGCTGTACCTGCCCTGGGAGTGTTTGTTGGGACAGTGTAGAGGGAGCTTTACTCTGTATCTAACCCCGTGCTGCACCTGCCCTGGGAGCGTTTGATGAGACAGTGCAGAGGGAGCTTTACTCTGTATCTAACCCGTGCTGTCCCTGCCCTGGGAGTGTTTGATGGGGACAGTATAGAGGGAGTTTTACTCTGTATCTAACCCGTGCTGTACCTGCCCTGGGAGTGTTTGATGGGGACAGTTTAGAGGGAGCTTTACTCTGTATCTAACCCATGCTGTACCTGCCCTGGGAGTGTCTGATGGGGACACTGTAGAGGGAGCTTTACTCTGTATCTAACCCGTGCTGTACCTGCCCTGGGAGTGTTTGATGGGACAGTGTAGAGGGAGTTTTACTCTGTATCTAACCCGTGCTGTACCTGCCCTGGGAGTGTTTGATGGGGACAGGGTAGAGGGAGCTTTTCTCTGTATCTAACCCGTTCTGTACCTGCCCTGGGAGTGTTTGATGGGGACAGTCTAGAGGGAGCTTTACTCTGTATCTAACCCGTGCTGTACCTGCCCTGGGAGTGTTTGATGGGGACAGTGCAGAGGGAGCTTTACTCTGTATCTAACCCGTGCTGTACCTGCCCTAGGACTGTTTGATGGGGACAGTGTAGAGGGAGCTTTACTCTGTATCTAACCCCGTGCTGTACCTGCCCTGGGAGTGTTTGATGGGACAGTGGAGAGGGAGCTTTACTCTGTATCTAACCCCATGCTGTACCTGCCCTGGGAGTGTTTGATGGGGACATTGTCGAGGGAGCTTTACTCTGTATCTAACCCGTGCTGTACCTGCCCTGGGAGTGTTTGATGGGGACAGTGTAGAGGGAGCTTTACTCTGTATCTAACCCGTGCTGTACCTGCCCTGGGAATGCTTGATGGGGACAGTGCAGAGGGAGCTTTACTCTGTATCTAACCCGTGCTGTACCTGCCCTGGGAGTGTTTGATGGGTCAGTGTAGAGGGAGCTTTTCTCTGTATCTAACCCGTGCTGTACCTGCCCTGGGAGTGTTTGATGGGGACAGTGTAGAGGGAGCTTTACTCTGTATCTAACCCGTGCTGTACCTGCCCTGGGAGTGTTTGATGGGACAGTGTAGAGGAAGCTTTACTCTGTATCAACCCGTGCTGTACCTGCCCTGGGAGTGTTTGATGGGACAGTGTAGAGGGAGCTTTACTCTGTATCTAACCCGTGCTGTACCTGCCCTTGGAGTGTATGATGGGACAGTGTAGAGGGAGCTTTACTCTGTATCTAATCCGTGCTGTACCTGCCCTGGGAGTGTTTGATGGGACAGTGAAGAGGGAGATTTACTCTGTACCTAACGCGTGCTGTACCTGCCCTGGGAGTGTTTGATGGGACAGTGTAGAGGGAGCTTTACTCTGTATCTAACCCGTGCTGTACCTGCCCTGGGAGTGTTTGATGGGACAGTGTAGAGGAAGCTTTACTCTGTATCTAACCCGTGCTGTACCTGCCCTGGGAGTGTTTGATGGGACAGTGTAGAGGGAGCTTTACTCTGTATCTAACCCGTGCTGTACCTGCCCTGGGAGTGTTTGATGGGTACGGTGCAGAGGGAACTTTACTCTGTATCTAACCCGTGCTGTAACTGCCCTTGGAGTGTTTGATAGGACGGTGTCGAGGGAGCTTTACTCTGTATCTAACCCGTTCTGTACCTGCCCTGGGAGTGTTTGATGGGACAGTGTAGAGGGAGCTTTACTCTGTATCTAACCCGTACTGTACCTGCCCTGGGAGTGTTTGTTGGGACAGTGTAGAGGGAGCTTTACTCTGTATCTAACCCCATGCTGCACTGCCCTGGGAGTGTTTGACGAGACAGTGTAGAGGGAGCTTTACTCTGTATCTAACCCGTGCTGTACCTGCCCTGGGAGTGTTTGATGGGGACAGTGTAGAGGGAGCTTTACTCTGTATCTAACCCGTGCTGTACCTGCCCTGGGAGTGTTTGATGGGGACAGTGTAGAGGAAGCTTTACTCTGTATCTAACCCGTGCTGTACCTGCCCTGGGAGTGTTTGATGGGGACAGTGCAGACGGAGCTTTACCCTGTATCTAACCCGTGCTGTACCTGCCCTGGGAGTGTTTGATGGGACAGTGTAGAGGGAGCATTACTCTGTATCTAACCCCGTGCTGTACCTGCCCTGGGAGTGTTTGATGGGGACAGTGTCGAGGGAGCTTTACTCTGTATCTAACCAGTGCTGTACCTGCCCTGGGAGTGTTTGATGGGGACAGAGAAGAGGGACCATTACTCTGTACCTAACCCGTGCTGTACCTGCCCTGGGAGTGTTTGATGGGACGGTGTACAGGGAGCTTTACTTTGTATCTAACCCTTTCTGTACCTGCCCTGGGAGTGTTTGATGGGGACAGTGTAGAGGGAGCTTTACTCTGTATCTAACCCGTGCTGTACCTGCCCTGGGAGTGTTTGATGGGACAGTGCAGAGTGAGCTTTACTCTGTATCTAACCCGTACTGTACCTGCCCTGGGAGTGTTTGTTGGGACAGTGTAGAGGGAGCTTTACTCTGTATCTAACCCCGTGCTGCACCTGCCCTGGGAGTATTTGATGAGAAAGTGTCGAGGGAGCTTTACTCTGTATCTAACCCATGCTGTACCTGCCCTGGGAGTGTTTGATGGGGACAGTGGAGAGGTAGCTTTACTCTGTATCTAACCCGTGCTGTACCTGCCCTGAGAGTGTTTGATGGGGACAGTGTCGAGGAAGCTTTACTCTGTATCTAACCCGTGCTTTACCTGCCCTGGGAGTGTTTGATGGGGACAGTGCAGAGGGAGCTTTACTCTGTATCTAACCCGTGCTGTACCTGCCCTGGGAGTGTTTGATGGGGACACTGTAGAGGGAGCTTTACTCTGTATCAAACCCGTGCTGTACCTGCCCTGGGAGTGTTTGATGGGACAGTGTAGAGGGAGCTTTATTCTGTATCTAACCCGTGCTGTACCTGCCCTGGGAGTGTTTGATGGGACAGTGTACAGGGAGCTTTACTCTGTATCTAACCCCGTGCTGTACCTGCCCTGGGAGTGCTTGATGGGGACAGTGTAGAGGGAGCTTTACTCTGTATCTAACCAGTGCTGTACCTGCCCTGGGAGTGTTTGATGGGGACAGTGTAGAGGGTCCTTTACTCTGTACCTAACCCGTGCTGTACCTGCCCTGGGAGTGTTTGATGGGACAGTGTAGAGGGAGCTTTACTCTGTATCTAACCTGTGCTGCACCTGCCCTGGGAGTGTTTGATGGGACAGTGAAGAGGGAGCTTTACTCTGTATCTAACCCGTGCTGTACCTGCCCTGGGAGTGTATGATGGGGACGGTGTAGAGGGAACTTTACTCTGTATCTAACCCGTGCTGTACCTGCCCTGGGAGTGTTTGATGGGGACGGTGTAGAGGGAACTTTACTCTGTATCTAACCCGTGCTGTAACTGCCCTGGGAGTGTTTGATGGGACGGTGTAGAGGGAGCTTTACTCTGTATCTAACCCGTGCTGTACCTGCCCTGGGAGTGTTTGATGGGACAGTGTAGAGGGAACATTACTCTGTATCTAACCCGTGCTGTACCTGCCCTGGGAGTGTTTGATGGGGACAGTGTAGAGGGGCTTTACCCTGTATCTAACCCGTGCTGTACCTGCCCTGGGAGTGTTTGATGGGACGGTGTAGAGGGAGCTTTACTCTGTATCTAACCCGTGCTGTACCTGCCCTGGGAGTGTTTGTTGGGACAGTGTAGAGGGAGCTTTACTCTGTATCTAACCCCGTGCTGCACCTGCCCTGGGAGCGTTTGATGAGACAGTGCAGAGGGAGCTTTACTCTGTATCTAACCCGTGCTGTCCCTGCCCTGGGAGTGTTTGATGGGGACAGTATAGAGGGAGTTTTACTCTGTATCTAACCCGTGCTGTACCTGCCCTGGGAGTGTTTGATGGGGACAGTTTAGAGGGAGCTTTACTCTGTATCTAACCCATGCTGTACCTGCCCTGGGAGTGTCTGATGGGGACACTGTAGAGGGAGCTTTACTCTGTATCTAACCCGTGCTGTACCTGCCCTGGGAGTGTTTGATGGGACAGTGTAGAGGGAGCTTTACTCTGTATCTAACCCGTGCTGTACCTGCCCTGGGAGTGTTTGATGGGGACAGTGTAGAGGGAGCTTTTCTCTGTATCTAACCCGTTCTGTACCTGCCCTGGGAGTGTTTGATGGGGACAGTCTAGAGGGAGCTTTACTCTGTATCTAACCCGTGCTGTACCTGCCCTGGGAGTGTTTGATGGGGACAGTGCAGAGGGAGCTTTACTCTGTATCTAACCGGTGCTGTACCTGCCCTAGGACTGTTTGATGGGGACAGTGTAGAGGGAGCTTTACTCTGTATTTAACCCCGTGCTGTACCTGCCCTGGGAGTGCTTGATGGGACAGTGGAGAGGGAGCTTTACTCTGTATCTAACCCCATGCTGTACCTGCCCTGGGAGTGTTTGATGGGGACATTGTCGAGGGAGCTTTACTCTGTATCTAACCCGTGCTGTACCTGCCCTGGGAGTGTTTGATGGGGACAGGGTAGAGGGAGCTTTACTCTGTATCTAACCCGTGCTGTACCTGCCCTGGGAATGCTTGATGGGGACAGTGCAGAGGGAGCTTTACTCTGTATCTAACCCGTGCTGTACCTGCCCTGGGAGTGTTTGATGGGTCAGTGTAGAGGGAGATTTTCTCTGTATCTAACCAGTGCTGTACATGCCCTGGGAGTGTTTGATGGGGACAGTATAGAGGCAGCTTTACTCTGTATCTAATCCGTGCTGTACCTGCCCTGGGAGTGTTTGATGGGACAGTGTAGAGGGAGCTTTACTCTGTATCTAACCCGTGCTGTACCTGCCCTGGGAGTGTTTGATGGGACAGTGTAGAGAGAGCTTTACTCTGTATCTTACCCATGCTGTACCTGTCCTGGGAGTGTTTGCTGGGGCAGTGTAGAGGGAGCTTTACTCTGTATCTAACCCGTGCTGTACCTGCCCTGGGAGTGTTTGATGGGACAGTGTAGAGGGAGCTTTACTCTGTATCTAACCCGTGCTGTACCTGCCCTGGGAATGCTTGATGGGGACAGTGTAGAGGGAGCTTTACTCTGTATCTAACCCCGTGCTGTACCTGCCCTGGGAGTGTTTGATGGGTCAGTGTAGAGGGAGCTTTACTCTGTATCTAACCCGTGCTGTACCTGCCCTGGGAGTGTTTGATGGGGACAGTGTAGAGGGAGCTTTACTCTGTATCTAACCCGTGCTGTACCTGCCCTGGGAGTGTTTGATGGGACAGTGTAGAGGGAGCTTTACTCTGTATCAACCCGTGCTGTACCTGCCCTGGGAGTGTTTGATGGGACAGTGTAGAAGGAGCTTTACTCTGTATCTAACCCGTGCTGTACCTGCCCTTGGAGTGTTTGATGGGACAGTGTAGAGAGAGCTTTACTCTGTATCTAACCCGTGCTGTACCTGCCCTGGGAGTGTTTGATGGGGACAGTGTAGAGGGAGCTTTACTCTGTATCTAACCCGTGCTGTACCTGCCCTGGGAGTGTTTGATGGGACAGTGTAGAGGGAGCTTTACTCTGTATCTAACCCGTGCTATACCGGCCCTGGGAGTGTTTGATGGGGACGGTGTAGAGGGAACTTTACTCTGTATCTAACCCGTGCTGTACCTGCCCTGGGAGTGTTTGATGGGGACGGTGTAGAGGGAACTTTACTCTGTATCTAACCCGTGCTGTAACTGCCCTGGGAGTGTTTGATGGGACGGTGTAGAGGGAGCTTTACTCTGTATCTAACCCGTTCTGTACCTGCCCTGGGAGTGTTTGATGGGGACAGTGTAGAGGGAGCTTTACTCTGTATCTAACCTGTGCTGTACCTGCCCTGGGAGTGTTTGATGGGACAGTGTAGAGGGAGCTTTACTCTGTATCTAACCCGTACTGTACCTGCCCTGGGAGTGTTTGTTGGGACAGTGTAGAGGGAGCTTTACTCTGTATCTAACCCCGTGCTGCACCTGCCCTGGGAGTGTTTGATGAGACAGTGTAGAGGGAGCTTTACTCTGTATCTAACCCATGCTGTACCTGCCCTGGGAGTGTTTGATGGGGACAGTGTAGAGGAAGCTTTACTCTGTATCTAACCCGTGCTGTGCCTGCCCTGGGAGTGTTTGATGGGGACAGTGCAAAGGGAGCTTTACTCTGTATCTAACCCGTGCTGTACCTGCCCTGGGAGTGTTTGATGGGGACAGTGCAGAGGGAGCTTTACTCTGTATCTAACCCGTGCTGTACCTGCCCTGGGAGTGTTTGATGGGACAGTGTAGAGGGAGCTTTACTCTGTATCTAACCCGTGCTGTACCTGCCCTGGGAGTGTTTGATGGGGACAGTGTAGAGGGAGCTTTACTCTGTATCTAACCCGTGCTGTCCCTGCCCTGGGAGTGTTTGATGGGACAGTGTAGAGGGAGCTTTACTCTGTATCTAACCCCGTGCTGTACCTGCCCTGGGAGTGTTTGATGGGGACAGTGTAGAGGGAGCTTTACTCTGTATCTAACCAGTGCTGTACCTGCCCTGGGAGTGTTTGATGGGGACAGTGTAGAGGGACCTTTACTCTCTACCTAACCCGTGCTGTACCTGCCCTGGGAGTGTTTGATGGGACAGTGTAGCGGGAGCTTTACTCTGTATCTAACCCGTGCTGTACCTGCCCTGGGAGTGTTTGATGGGACAGAGCAGAAGGAGCTTTACTCTGTATCTAACCTGTGCTGTACCTGCCCTGGGAGTGTTTGATGGGGACGGTGTAGAGGGAACTTTACTCTGTATCTAACCCGTGCTGTAACTGCCCTGGGAGTGTTTGATGGGACGGTGTAGAGGGAGCTTTACTCTGTATCTAACCCGTTGTGTACCTGACCTGGGAGTGTTTGATGGGGACAGTGTAGAGGGGCTTTACTCTGTATCTAACCCGTGCTGTACCTGCCCTGGGAGTGTTTGATGGGACGGTGTAGAGGGAGCTTTACTCTGCATCGAACCCGTGCTGTACCTGCCCTGGGAGTGTTTGTTGGGACAGTGTAGAGGGAGCTTTACTCTGTATCTAACCCCGTGCTGCACCTGCCCTGGGTGTGTTTGATGAGACAGTGTAGAGGGAGCTTTACTCTGTATCTAACCCGTGCTGTACCTGCCCTGGGAGTGTTTGATGGGGACAGTGTAGAGGGAGCTTTACTCTGTATCTAACCCGTGCTGTACCTGCCCTGGGAGTGTTTGATGGGGACAGTGTTGAGGGAGCTTTACTCTGTATCTAACCCGTGCTGTACCTGCCCTGGGAGTGTTTGATGGGGACAGTGTGGAGGGAGCATTACTCTGTATCTAAACCGTGCTGTACCTGCCCTGGGAGTGTTTGATGGGACAGTGTAGAGGGAGCTTTACTCTGTATCTAACCCGTACTGTACCTGCCCTGGGAGTGTTTGCTGGGACAGTGTAGAGGGAACTTTACTCTGTATCTAACCCCGTGCTGCGCCTGCCCTGGGAGTGTTTGATGAGACAGTGTAGAGGGAGATTTACTCTGTATCTAACCCGTGCTGTACCTGCCCTGGGAGTGTTTGATGGGGACAGTGTAGAGGGAGCTTTACTCTGTATCTAACCCGTGCTGTACCTGCCCTGGGAGTGTTTGATGGGGACAGTGTAGAGGAAGCTTTACTCTGTATCTAACCCGTGCTGTACCTGCCCTGGGAGTGTTTGATGGGGACAGTGTAGAGGGAGCTTTACTCTGTATCTAACCCATGCTGTACCTACCCTGGGAGTGTTTGATGGGGACAGTGTAGAGGGAGCTTTACTCTGTATCTAACCCGTGCTGTACCTGCCCTGGGAGTCTTTGATGGGACAGTGTAGAGGGAGCTTTACTCTAAATCTAACCCGTGCTGTACCTGCCCTGGGAGTGTTTGATGGGGACAGTGTAGATTGAGCTTTACTCTGTATCTAACCCGTGCTGTACCTGCCCTGGGAGTGTTTGATGGGGACAGTGTAGAGGGAGATTTACTCTGTATCTAACCCTTGCTGTGCCTGCCCTGGGAGTGTTTGATGGGACAGTGTAGAGTGAGCTTTACTCTGTATCTAACCCCGTGCTGTACCTGCCCTGGGAGTGTTTGATGGGGACAGTGCAGAGGGAGCTTTACTCTGTATCTAACCAGTGCTGTACCTGCCCTGGGAGTGTTTGATGGGGACAGTGTGGAGGGAGCTTTACTCTGTATCTAAACCGTGCTGTACCTGCCCTAGGAGTGTTTGATGGGGACAGTATAGAGGCAGCTTTACTCTGTATCTAACGCGTGCTGTACCTGCCCTGGGAGTGTTTGATGGGGACAGTATAGAGGCAGCCTTACTCTGTATCTAATCCGTGCTGTACCTGCCCTGGGAGTGTTTGATGGGCCAGTGTAGAGGGAGCTTTACTCTGTATCTAACCCGTGCTGTACCTGCCTTGGGAGTGTTTGATGGGACAGTGTAGAGGGAGCTTTACTCTGTATCTAACCCCGTGCTGTACCTGCCCTGGGAGTGTTTGATGGGGACAGTGTAGAGGGAGCTTTACTCTAAATCTAACCCGTGATGTAGCTGCCCTGGGAGTGTTTGATGGGGACAGTGTAGTGGGAGCTTTACTCTGTATCTAACCAGTGCTGTACCTGCCCTGGGAGTGCTTGATGGGACAGTGTAGAGGGAGATTTTCTCTGTATCTAACCAGTGCTGTACATGCCCTGGGAGTGTTTGATGGGGACAGTATAGAGGCAGCTTTACTCTGTATCTAATCCGTGCTGTACCTGCCCTGGGAGTGTTTGATGGGACAGTGTAGAGGGAGCTTTACTCTGTATCTAACCCGTGCTGTACCTGCCCTGGGAGTGTTTGATGGGACAGTGTAGAGAGAGCTTTACTCTGTATCTAACCCATGCTGTACCTGTCCTGGGAGTGTTTGCTGGGGCAGTGTAGAGGGAGCTTTACTCTGTATCTAACCCGTGCTGTACCTGCCCTGGGAGTGTTTGATGGGACAGTGTAGAGGGAGCTTTACTCTGTATCTAACCCGTGCTGTACCTGCCCTGGGAATGCTTGATGGGGACAGTGTAGAGGGAGCTTTACTCTGTATCTAACCCCGTGCTGTACCTGCCCTGGGAGTGTTTGATGGGTCAGTGTAGAGGGAGCTTTACTCTGTATCTAACCCGTGCTGTACCTGCCCTGGGAGTGTTTGATGGGGACAGTGTAGAGGGAGCTTTACTCTGTATCTAACCCGTGCTGTACCTGCCCTGGGAGTGTTTGATGGGACAGTGTAGAGGGAGCTTTACTCTGTATCAACCCGTGCTGTACCTGCCCTGGGAGTGTTTGATGGGACAGTGTAGAAGGAGCTTTACTCTGTATCTAACCCGTGCTGTACCTGCCCTTGGAGTGTTTGATGGGACAGTGTAGAGGGAGCTTTACTCTGTATCTAACCCGTGCTGTACCTGCCCTGGGAGTGTTTGATGGGGACAGTGTAGAGGGAGCTTTACTCTGTATCTAACCCGTGCTGTACCTGCCCTGGGAGTGTTTGATGGGACAGTGTAGAGGGAACTTTACTCTAAATCTAACCCGTGATGTAGCTGCCCTGCGAGTGTTTGATGGGGACAGTGTAGTGGGAGCTTTACTCTGTATCTAACCTGTTAAGTCTGTGAGTTGTTCAAGTAATTAATACTCAGACTTAATCAGTGACAATAAAACAGGTCTTTACTGGTTGGAGGTAGGGACTACACTGAATACAAGATTACTGCACAGTGCTTATATACCGGTGTGTTCACCCCCGGTATTACGTCTACAGCAGCCTGAGAAAGTAGTACATCTCTTAAGGTGGAACAGGCTTAAGCTCTCTTAAGGTGGAACAGGTTACATACACAACACTCCTCCCTTCTTAGCTTTATAGTCATCCCCCCATTTAACATAACGTAATAACATATATACATATATAACTTCATGTTTAACGTAACATATCACAGATTCAGTCTCTGCGGAAAACAGTTCACAGATTCAATCTCTGTGGTGTAGTTGGTTCACGTTACTCATTCAATAGTCCTTTCATGGATTTAACAGCTTGAACTTCCGAACTGATTTGGCTCCGTTCGGAGGGACCATGTGTGTGATCTGGTAGAGGTGATAATGGTTCAGATGGGTCATCTTCTGTTTTTACTTTTCCTTTTCTGCTTCTTGGAGACTCTCTGGGCTCCATTGTCAGCTGCCACAGCTGCCAGCTGCATGCGCAGTTCCTCCTTCTCTTCCTCCTGTTTCCGTCGTAGAGCCAGCTTCTCCCGATGTTCCGTAGACTTTTGGTGCTCCTCCATGATTTCTGCACTTTGGGAGTCGAAGTTACAAGCTGGGCAGGACAGGACATCGTAATATTCGGTGTCGTCCACCAGGTCATGGTAATATTCGGTGTCGTCCTGAGCTAGACCAGTGAGAGGGTCGTCTATTTCCTCCATACCCAGCTGAACGTTAGCCAGCTCTTGTTCCAAATCCAGACATCTTTCCTGAAGAGACTTCTTCATGTGTACCTCTGCATCCAGCTTTTTCTGGGCTTTCAGCAAGTCGTTTACTAGTGACCACATTTGTGATTTTAATACTTCAACTTCCTTTGGAGATTGATTGATCGGACTATGCAATCCCTCTACCGGAGCAGCTGTTTCAGCGGTCTGTTGTTCTACATTGACGTGAGTCAGTGTACTTTTGGCATCCAATGGCTGCTCTGTTGCAGTCGTTTCAGTCTGTGTCGTCACATCAGCCATCTCAATGACTTTTGAGAGCTCCGAACCCTTTTCCTTTGAAGATCGCAGCTCGTGTTCAAGTTTTTCCCATTTCAGAGTCTTTTCCCTCAGCATATGAAGGAGTTGGCTGACCGTTAACTCTTCTGACACCAGATTATGGCACGCACCTTCAGAACCTGAATCAGCTTTGATTCGTTCGGCCTCCTCATCGTGCAGATGGTTGGTGTGCTCCTGCTCCATTTTCTCCATCAGTTGCTTCTGTTGCCTTTCCAGATTCTCCCACTCTGTAACAAAGAACTTTTTTATTTCATTCATCTCTTGCTCAAAACGGCGAATCATTTGTTCTAATTGCGGTTGTAGTTTGAAATGGAGTTGAGTTCGAGCCCAGTGTCCCTCAAAAATGTGCATATCAGTAGACTTGACAGACTCAGAATTCTCTGTTAAACTATGTTGTTGTTGCTCAGTGGAATTCTGTGCTGAAACTTTGTCTTTTGCACATGGGTTGGTCTTACCATCATCAGTTCTAGAGTCTGGGCTGATTATCTGCACCGAGTTCTCACTCTTTATGACTTTTAGCGAATGCCAGTCCATATTTATGTTTCTAAACCACTCCCGGCCTAGTAGTGGTGGACCTCCCTCCGGTAGCACATATAAGTCCATTATTTGACTTCCTTCACCCTTGTTGGCCACTGCAACCTTTATTGTCCCGATGGGGTACACTCTCTGCCCCGTGTAGGTTGTCAATATAATCTCCGTATCCTGTAGGGGAATATGTTGGAATAACCTTCTGTAATCTTTCTTATTCATGACCGACAATGCCGATCCAGTGTCCAATTCCATTTTTACTTGGACTCCTTCTATCTGAAGAGTAACCCAAATTGTCTGGAGGTCTGCACCCTTACCAACGTTGAGTACCCTTAAGCTAGCCAGTTCAATACTGCTTAAGCCAGCCAGTTCATTACTGCTAGCGTCTGAATCGGACTCCTGTTCGGCCACCTTGTGTACCTTTGCGTATTTCCCTTGCGGTGACTTCTTGTTGCTGGTCTTCTTCCCTGACCTGCATACTCTAGCTATATGTCCAAGCTTACCACATGTTCTGCATTCTTGGTTTTTAAACCAACACTGGTTCTGATCATGCGTTGTCTTTCCACAACGATAACATTTAACAGAACTCACACCCAATTTGTGTGCACTGAGCTCCGGTGACCGTAGCTGCATTACTGCCGTGCCTCTCGCTGCGGCTTCGTGTGCTGCTGCCATAGTGACCGCCTTCTCAAGCGTCAGCTCATTCTCCTCGAGCAGTCGCTTTTGTGTATCCTGTTTAAATAAACCACACACAAATTTGTCTCGTAGTGCATCTGTCAGTCCCGTTCCAAACTGGCAATATTTCGCTAATTTATGCAATTCCAGCAAATATTCAGCATTGCTTTCATGCTGTAGCTGCCTTCTGTCGTAAAATTTAAATCGTTCCGCTAGCATCAGCGGCGTGGGGTTTAGATGATCTTTCAGGACAGTAACAATCTCATCGAACGTCTTATCCGCCGGTTCATCTGGTGATAACAGGTGTTTCAATTGCCCGTATGTCTTCGCACCCATTAAATTTAATAATGTTAGAGCTTTATCTTGGTCACGAATTTTATTGGCCTTACAATAATTTTTTACTCTTTCAACATATATGGCCCAATCTTCGATGTCACTATCAAAGTTGCTAATATTCCCGTGTTTAGGCATTGTAGTACTTTATCAGATTTGCAATTTCTAAGTTTTTTTTTTACTGCTATCCAAGATGGCGGCTTCCCGCTCTTGCCGTCGTCCTGCGCCCACAAAATGGCGGTTTTCCCGCGCTTGGCGGTCTCCCTTCAGCCCCCGAGTGCGGCCCTTATCTCCGCCGCGATCGATGGCCCGCGCTTTTCACCGCGGCTCTCGCGCCTTCAGTGTCTGCCGACGCTGCGCCTTTCAGCCCGAGTGCGGCCCTTATCGGTGGTTGCGATCGATGGCCCGGCTGCGCCCCTCACTTCGAAGCGGCCCGGCCCTTATCTGCCGATCGCTATCGCCCTGTACCTCTCTCTTCCCCAGTCCTGTCTTCTACTCCGGTTCACAAGCTGATGGAGGCTTCAGGGTCCTAATGCCTGTCGCTTCCAGTGGGGTGGTGAGTGGTGAGGTTTGAAACCTCTCTTCAACCGCCGTGGAATAACTGCAGCAGGGTAAGAACCTGACTCGTCGCCAGTGTTAAGTCTGTGAGTTGTTCAAGTAATTAATACTCAGACTTAATCAGTAACAATAAAACAGGTCTTTACTGGTTGGAGGTAGGGACTACACTGAATACAAGATTACTGCACAGTGCTTATATACCGGTGTGTTCACCCCCGGTATTACGTCTACAGCAGCCTGAGAAAGTAGTACATCTCTTAAGGTGGAACAGGCTTAAGCTTTCTTAAGGTGGAACAGGTTACATACACAACACAACCCGTGCTGTACCTGCCCTGGGAGTGCTTGATGGGACAGTGTAGAGGGAGCTTTTCTCTGTATCTAACCAGTGCTGTACATGCCCTGGGAGTGTTTGATGGGGACAGTATAGAGGCAGCTTTACTCTGTATCTAATCCGTGCTGTACCTGCCCTTGGAGTGTTTGATGGGACAGTGTAGAGGGAGCTTTACTCTGTATCTAACCCGTGCTGTACCTGCCATGGGAGTGTTTGATGGGACAGTGTAGAGAGAGCTTTACTCTGTATCTAACCCGTGCTGTACCTGTCCTGGGAGTGTTTGATGGGGCAGTGCAGAGGGAGTTTTACTCTGTATCTAACCCGTGCTGTACCTGCCCTGGGAGTGTTTGATGGGACAGTGTAGAGGGAGCTTTACTCTGTATCTAACCCGTACTGTACCTGCCCTGGGAGTGTTTGCTGGGACAGTGTAGAGGGAGCTTTACTCTGTATCTAACCCCGTGCTGCGCCTGCCCTGGGAGTGTTTGATGAGACAGTGTAGAGGGAGATTTACTCTGTATCTAACCCGTGCTGTACCTGCCCTGGGAGTGTTTGATGGGGACAGTGTAGAGGGAGCTTTACTCTGTATCTAATCCGTGCTGTACCTTCCCTGGGAGTGTTTGATGGGGACAGTGTAGAGGGAGCTTTACTCTGTATCTAACCCGTGCTGTACCTGCCCTGGGAGTCTTTGATGGGACAGTGTAGAGGGAGCTTTACTCTGTATCTAACCCCGTGCTGTACCTGCACTGGGAGTGTTTGATGGGGACAGTGTAGATTGAGCTTTACTCTGTATCTAACCCGTGATGTACCTGCCCTGGGAGTGTTTGATGGGGACAGTGTAGAGGGAGCTTTACTACTGTATCTAACCCGTGCTGTACCTGCCCTGGGAGTGTTTGATGGGACAGTGTAGAGGGAGCTTTACTCTGTATCTAACCCGTGCTGTACCTGCCCTGGGAGTGTTTGATGGGACAGTGTAGAGGGAGCTTTACTCTGGATCTAACCCCGTGCTGTACCTGCCCTGGGAGTGTTTGATGGGGACAGTGTAGAGGGAGCTTTACTCTGTATCTAACCAGTGCTGTACCTGCCCTGGGAGTGTTTGATGGGGACAGTGTAGAGGGAGCTTTACTCTGTATCTAACCCGTGCTGTACCTGCCCTGGGAGTGTTTGATGGGGACAGTGTAGAGGGAGTTTTACTCTGTATCTAACCCGTGCTGTACCTGCCCTAGGAGTGTTTGATGGGGACAGTATAGAGGCAGCTTTACTCTGTATCTAACCCGTGCTGTACCTGCCCTGGGAGTGTTTGATGGGACAGTGCAGAGGGAGCTTTACTCTAAATCTAACCCGTGATGTAGCTGCCCTGGGAGTGTTTGATGGGGACAGTGTAGTGGGAGCTTTACTCTGTATCTAACCCGTGCTGCACCTGCCCTGGGAGTGCTTGATGGGACAGTGTAGAGGGAGCTTTTCTCTGTATCTAACCAGTGCTGTACATGCCCTGGGAGTGTTTGATGGGGACAGTATAGAGGCAGCTTTACTCTGTATCTAATCCGTGCTGTACCTGCCCTGGGAGTGTTTGATGGGACAGTGTAGAGGGAGCTTTACTCTGTATCTAACCCGTGCTGTACCTGCCCTGGGAGTGTTTGATGGGACAGTGTAGAGAGAGCTTTACTCTGTATCTAACCCGTGCTGTACCTGTCCTGGGAGTGTTTGATGGGGCAGTGTAGAGGGAGCTTTACTCTGTATCTAACCCGTGCTGTACCTGTCCTGGGAGTGTTTGATGGGGCAGTGTAGAGGGAGCTTTACTCTGTATCTAACCCGTGCTGTACCTGCCCTAGGACTGTTTGATGGGGACAGTGTAGAGGGAGCTTTACTCTGTATCTAACCCCGTGCTGTACCTGCCCTGGGAGTGTTTGATGGGACAGTGGAGAGGGAGCTTTACTCTGTATCTAACCCCATGCTGCACCTGCCCTGGGAGTGTTTGATGGGGACAGTGTAGAGGGAGCTTTACTCTGTATCTAACCCGTGCTGTACCTGCCCTGGGAATGCTTGATGGGGACAGTGTAGAGGGAGCTTTACTCTGTATCTAACCCCGTGCTGTACCTGCCCTGGGAGTGTTTGATGGGTCAGTGTAGAGGGAGCTTTACTCTGTATCTAACCCGTGCTGTACCTGCCCTGGGAGTGTTTGATGGGGACAGTGTAGAGGGAGCTTTACTCTGTACCTAACCCGTGCTGTACCTGCCCTGGGAGTGTTTGATGGGACAGTGTAGAGGGAGCTTTACTCTGTATCTAACCCGTGCTGTACCTGTCCTGGGAGTGTTTGATGGGGCAGTGTAGAGGGAGCTTTACTCTGTATCTAACCCGTGCTGTAACTGCCCTGGGAGTGTTTGATGGAACGGTGTAGAGGGAGCTTTACTCTGTATCTAACCCGTTGTGTACCTGCCCTGGGAGTGTTTGATGGGGACAGTGTAGAGGGGCTTTACTCTGTATCTAACCCGTGCTGTACCTGCCCTGGGAGTGTTTGATGGGACGGTGTAGAGGGAGCTTTACTCTGTATCTAACCCGTGCTGTCCCTGCCCTGGGAGTGTTTGTTGGGACAGTGTAGAGGGAGCTTTACTCTGTATCTAACCCCGTGCTGCACCTGCCCTGGGAGTGTTTGATGAGACAGTGTAGAGGGAGCTTTACTCTGTATCTAACCCGTGCTGTACCTGCCCTGGGAGTGTTTGATGGGGACAGTGTAGAGGGAGCTTTACTCTGTATCTAACCCGTGCTGTCCCTGCCCTGGGAGTGTTTGATGGGGACACTGTAGAGGGAGCTTTACTCTGTATCTAACCCGTGCTGTACCTGCCCTGGGAGTGTTTGATGGGACAGTTTAGAGGGAGCTTTACTCTGTATCTAATCCGTGCTGTACCTGCCCTGGGAGTGTTTGATGGGACAGTGTAGAGGGAGCTTTACTCTGTATCTAACCCGTGCTGTACCTGCCCTGGGAGTGTTTGATGGGACAGTGTAGAGGGAGCTTTACTCTGTATCTAACCCCGTGCTGTACCTGCTCTGGGAGTGTTTGATGGGGACAGTGTAGAGGCAGCTTTACTCTGTATCTAACCAGTGCTGTACCTGCCCTGGGAGTGTTTGATGGGGACAGTGTAGAGGGAGCTGTACTCTGTATCTAACCCGTGCTGTACCTGCCCTGGGAGTGTTTGATGGGGACAGTGTAGAGGGAGCTTTACTCTGTATCTAACCCGTGCTGTACCTGCCCTAGGAGTGTTTGATGGGGACAGTATGGAGGCAGCTTTACTCTGTATCTAACCCGTGCTGTACCTGCCCTGGGAGTGTTTGATGGGACAGTGTAGAGGGAGCTTTACTCTAAATCTAACCCGTGATGTAGCTGCCCTGGGAGTGTTTGATGGGGACAGTGTAGTGGGAGCTTTACTCTGTATCTAACCCGTGCTGTACCTGCCCTGGGAGTGCTTGATGGGACAGTGTAGAGGGAGCTTTTCTCTGTATCTAACCAGTGCTGTACATGCCCTGGGAGTGTTTGATGGGGACAGTATAGAGGCAGCTTTACTCTGTATCTAATCCGTGCTGTACCTGCCCTGGGAGTGTTTGATGGGACAGTGTAGAGGGAGCTTTACTCTGTATCTAACCCGTGCTGTACCTGCCCTGGGAGTGTTTGATGGGACAGTGTACAGAGAGCTTTACTCTGTATCTAACCCGTGCTGTACCTGTCCTGGGAGTGTTTGATGGGGCAGTGTAGAGGGAGCTTTACTCTGTATCTAACCCGTGCTGTACCTGCCCTGGGAGTGTTTGATGGGACAGTGTAGAGGGAGCTTTACTCTGTATCTAACCCGTGCTGTACCTGCCCTGGGAGTGTTTGATGGGACAGTGTAGTGGGAGCTTTACTCTGTATCTAACCCCGTGCTGTACCTGCCCTGGGAGTGTTTGATGCGGAAAGTGCAGAGGGAGCTTTACTCGATATCTAACCCGTGCTGTACCTGCCCTAGGACTGTTTGATGGGGACAGTGTAGAGGGAGCTTTACTCTGTATCTAATCCCATGCTGCACCTGCCCTGGAAGTGTTTGATGGGGAAATTGTAGAGGGAGCTTTACTCTGTATCTAACCCGTGCTGTACCTGCCCTGGGAGTGTTTGATGGGGACAGTGTAGAGGGAGCTTTACTCTGTATCTAACCCGTGCTGTACCTGCCCTGGGAATGCTTGATGGGGACAGTGTAGAGGGAGCTTTACTCTGTATCTAACCCCGTGCTGTACCTGCCCTGGGAGTGTTTGATGGGTCAGTGTAGAGGGAGCTTTACTCTGTATCTAACCCGTGCTGTACCTGCCCTGGGAGTGTTTGATGGGGACAGTGTAGAGGGAGCTTTACTCTGTACCTAACCCGTGCTGTACCTGCCCTGGGAGTGTTTGATGGGACAGTGTCGCGGGAGCTTTACTCTGTATCTAACCCGTGCTGTACCTGCCCTGGGAGTGTTTGATGGGACAGTGTAAAGGGAGCTTTACTCTGTATCTAACCCGTGCTATACCTGCCCTGGGAGTGCTGGATGGGGACGGTGTAGAGGGAACTTTACTCTGTATCTAACCCGTGCTGTACCTGCCCTGGGAGTGTTTGATGGGGACGGTGTAGAGGGAACTTTACTCTGTATCTAACCCGTGCTGTAACTGCCCTGGGAGTGTTTGATGGGACGGTGTAGAGGGAGCTTTACTCTGTATTTAACCCGTTGTGTACCTGCCCTGGGAGTGCTTGATGGGGACAGTGTAGAGGGAGCTTTACTCTGTATCTAACCCGTGCTGTACCTGCCCTAGGAGTGTTTGATGGGGACAGTATGGAGGCAGCTTTACTCTGTATCTAACCCGTGCTGTACCTGCCCTGGGAGTGTTTGATGGGACAGTGTAGAGGGAGCTTTACTCTAAATCTAACCCGTGATGTAGCTGCCCTGGGAGTGTTTGATGGGGACAGTGTAGTGGGAGCTTTACTCTGTATCTAACCCGTGCTGTACCTGCCCTGGGAGTGCTTGATGGGACAGTGTAGAGGGAGCTTTTCTCTGTATCTAACCAGTGCTGTACATGCCCTGGGAGTGTTTGATGGGGACAGTATAGAGGCAGCTTTACTCTGTATCTAATCCGTGCTGTACCTGCCCTGGGAGTGTTTGATGGGACAGTGTAGAGGGAGCTTTACTCTGTATCTAACCCGTGCTGTACCTGCCCTGGGAGTGTTTGATGGGACAGTGTAGAGAGAGCTTTACTCTGTATCTAACCCGTGCTGTACCTGTCCTGGGAGTGTTTGATGGGGCAGTGTAGAGGGAGCTTTACTCTGTATCTAACCCGTGCTGTACCTGCCCTGGGAGTGTTTGATGGGACAGTGTAGAGGGAGCTTTACTCTGTATCTAACCCGTGCTGTACCTGCCCTGGGAGTGTTTGATGGGACAGTGTAGTGGGAGCTTTACTCTGTATCTAACCCCGTGCTGTACCTGCCCTGGGAGTGTTTGATGCGGAAAGTGCAGAGGGAGCTTTACTCGATATCTAACCCGTGCTGTACCTGCCCTAGGACTGTTTGATGGGGACAGTGTAGAGGGAGCTTTACTCTGTATCTAATCCCATGCTGCACCTGCCCTGGAAGTGTTTGATGGGGACATTGTAGAGGGAGCTTTACTCTGTATCTAACCCGTGCTGTACCTGCCCTGGGAGTGTTTGATGGGGACAGTGTAGAGGGAGCTTTACTCTGTATCTAACCCGTGCTGTACCTGCCCTGGGAATGCTTGATGGGGACAGTGTAGAGGGAGCTTTACTCTGTATCTAACCCCGTGCTGTACCTGCCCTGGGAGTGTTTGATGGGTCAGTGTAGAGGGAGCTTTACTCTGTATCTAACCCGTGCTGTACCTGCCCTGGGAGTGTTTGATGGGGACAGTGTAGAGGGAGCTTTACTCTGTACCTAACCCGTGCTGTACCTGCCCTGGGAGTGTTTGATGGGACAGTGTCGCGGGAGCTTTACTCTGTATCTAACCCGTGCTGTACCTGCCCTGGGAGTGTTTGATGGGACAGTGTAAAGGGAGCTTTACTCTGTATCTAACCCGTGCTATACCTGCCCTGGGAGTGCTGGATGGGGACGGTGTAGAGGGAACTTTACTCTGTATCTAACCCGTGCTGTACCTGCCCTGGGAGTGTTTGATGGGGACGGTGTAGAGGGAACTTTACTCTGTATCTAACCCGTGCTGTAACTGCCCTGGGAGTGTTTGATGGGACGGTGTAGAGGGAGCATTACTCTGTATTTAACCCGTTGTGTACCTGCCCTGGGAGTGCTTGATGGGGACAGTGTAGAGGGAGCTTTACTCTGTATCTAACCCGTGCTGTACCTGCCCTAGGAGTGTTTGATGGGGACAGTATGGAGGCAGCTTTACTCTGTATCTAACCCGTGCTGTACCTGCCCTGGGAGTGTTTGATGGGACAGTGTAGAGGGAGCTTTACTCTAAATCTAACCCGTGATGTAGCTGCCCTGGGAGTGTTTGATGGGGACAGTGTAGTGGGAGCTTTACTCTGTATCTAACCCGTTGTGTACCTGCCCTGGGAGTGTTTGATGGGACGGTGTAGAGGGAGCTTTACTCTGTATCTAACCCGTGCTGTACCTGCCCTGGGAGTGTTTGATGGGGACAGTGTAGAGGGAGCTTTACTCTGTATCTAACCCGTGCTGTACCTGCCCTGGGAGTGTTTGATGGTGACAGTGTAGAGGGAGCTTTACTCTGTATCTAACCCGTGCTGTACCTGCCCTGGGAGTGTTTGATGGGACAGTGTAGAGGGAGCTTTACTCTGTATCTAACCCGTGCTGTACCTGCCCTGGGAGTGTTTGATGGGGACAGTGTAGAGGGAGCTTTACTCTGTATCTAACCCGTGCTGTACCTGCCCTGGGAGTGTTTGATGGGACAGTGTAGAGGGAGCTTCACTCTGTATCTAACCCCATGCTGTACCTGCCCTGGGAGTGTTTGATGGGGACAGTGTAGAGGGAGCTTTACTCTGTATCTAACCAGTGCTGTACCTGCCCTGGGAGTGTTTGATGGGGACAGTGTAGAGGGAGCTTTACTCTGTATCTAACCCGTGCTGTACCTGCCCTGGGAGTGTTTGATGGGGACAGTGTAGAGGGAGCTTTACTCTGTATCTAACCCGTGCTGCACCTGCCCGAGGAGTGTTTGATGGGGACAGTATAGAGGCAGCTTTACTCTGTATCTAACCCGTGCTGTACCTGCCCTGGGAGTGTTTGATGGGACAGTGTAGAGGGAGCTTTACTCTAAATCTAACCGGTGATGTAGCTGCCCTGGGAGTGTTTGATGGGGACAGTGTAGTGGGAGCTTTACTCTGTATCTAACCCGTGCTGTACCTGCCCTGGGAGTGCTTGATGGGACAGTGTAGAGGGAGCTTTTCTCTGTATCTAACCAGTGCTGTACATGCCCTGGGAGTGTTTGATGGGGACAGTATAGAGGCAGCTTTACTCTGTATCTAACCCGTGCTGTACCTGCCCTGGGAGTGTTTGATGGGGACAGTGTAGAGGGAGCTTTACTCTGTATCTAACCCGTGCTGTACCTGCCCTGGGAGTGTTTGATGGGACAGTGTAGAGGTAGCTTTACTCTGTATCAACCCGTGCTGTACCTGCCCTGGGAATGTTTGTTGGGACAGTGTAGAGGGAGCTTTACTTTGTATCTAACCCGTGCTGTACCTGCCCTTGGAGTGTTTGATGGGACAGTGTAGAGGGAGCTTTACTCTGTATCTAACCCGTGCTGTACCTGCCCTGGGAGTGCTTGATGGGACAGTGTAGAGGGAGATTTACTCTGTACCTAACCCGTGCTGTACCTGCCCTGGGAGTGTTTGATGGGACAGTGCAGAGGGAGCTTTACTCTGTATCTAACCCGTGCTGTACCTGCCCTGGGAGTGTTTGATGGGACAGTGCAGAGGGAGCTTTACTCTGTATCTAACCCGTGCTGTACCTGCCCTGGGAGTGTTTGATGGGACAGTGTAGAGGGAGCTTTACTCTGTATCCAACCCGTGCTATACCGGCCCTGGGAGTGTTTGATGGGGACGGTGTAGAGGGAACTTTACTCTGTATCTAAACCGTGCTGTACCTGCCCTGGGAGTGTTTGATGGGGACGGTGTAGAGGGAACTTTACTCTGTATCTAACCCGTGCTGTAACTGCCCTGGGAGTGTTTGATGGGACGGTGTAGAGGGAGCTTTACTCTGTATCTAACCCGTTCTGTACCTGCCCTGGGAGTGTTTGATGGGGACAGTGTAGAGGGAGCTTTACTCTGTATCTAAACAGTGCTGTACATGCCCTGGGAGTGTTTGATGGGACAGTTTAGAGGGAGCTTTACTCTGTATCTAACCCGTGCTGTACCTGCCCTGGGAGTGTTTGATGGGGACAGTGTAGAGGGAGCTTTACTCTGTATCTAACCCGTGCTGTACCTGCCCTGGGAGTGTTTGATGGGACAGTGTAGAGGGAGCTTTACTCTGTATCTAACCCGTACTGTACCTGCCCTGGGAGTGTTTGTTGGGACAGTGTAGAGGGAGCTTTACTCTGTATCTAACCCCGTGCTGCACCTGCCCTGGGAGTGTTTGATGAGACAGTGTAGAGGGAGCTTTACTCTGCATCTAACCCATGCCGTACCTGCCCTGGGACTGTTTGAAAGGATAGTGTAGAGGGAGCTTTACTCTGTATCTAACCCGTGCTGTACCTGCCCTGGGAGTGTTTGATGGGACAGTGTAGAAGGAGCTTTACTCTGTATCTAACCCGTGCTATACCTGCCCTGGGAGTGTTTGATGGGGACAGTGTAGAGGAAGCTTTACTCTGTATCTAACCCGTGCTGTACCTGCCCTGGGAGTGTTTGATGGGACAGTGTAGAGGGAGCTTTACTCTGTATCTAACCTGTGCTGTATCTGCCCTGGGAGTGTTTGATGGGGACAGTGTAGAGGGAACTTTACTCTGTATCTAACCCGTGCTGTAACTGCCCTGGGAGTGTTTGATGGGACGGTGTAGAGGGAGCTTTACTCTGTATCTAACCCGTTGTGTACCTGCCCTGGGAGTGTTTGATGGGGACAGTGTAGAGGGGCTTTACTCTGTATCTAACCCGTGCTGTACCTGCCCTGGGAGTGTTTGATGGGACGGTGTAGAGGGAGCTTTACTCTGTATCTAACCCGTGCTATACCTGCCCTGGGAGTGCTGGATGGGGACGGTGTAGAGGGAACTTTACTCTGTATCTAACCCGTGCTGTACCTGCCCTGGGAGTGTTTGATGGGGACGGTGTAGAGGGAACTTTACTCTGTATCTAACCCGTGCTGTAACTGCCCTGGGAGTGTTTGATGGGACGGTGTAGAGGGAGCATTACTCTGTATTTAACCCGTTGTGTACCTGCCCTGGGAGTGCTTGATGGGGACAGTGTAGAGGGAGCTTTACTCTGTATCTAACCCGTGCTGTACCTGCCCTAGGAGTGTTTGATGGGGACAGTATGGAGGCAGCTTTACTCTGTATCTAACCCGTGCTGTACCTGCCCTGGGAGTGTTTGATGGGACAGTGTAGAGGGAGCTTTACTCTAAATCTAACCCGTGATGTAGCTGCCCTGGGAGTGTTTGATGGGGACAGTGTAGTGGGAGCTTTACTCTGTATCTAACCCGTTGTGTACCTGCCCTGGGAGTGTTTGATGGGACGGTGTAGAGGGAGCTTTACTCTGTATCTAACCCGTGCTGTACCTGCCCTGGGAGTGTTTGATGGGGACAGTGTAGAGGGAGCTTTACTCTGTATCTAACCCGTGCTGTACCTGCCCTGGGAGTGTTTGATGGTGACAGTGTAGAGGGAGCTTTACTCTGTATCTAACCCGTGCTGTACCTGCCCTGGGAGTGTTTGATGGGACAGTGTAGAGGGAGCTTTACTCTGTATCTAACCCGTGCTGTACCTGCCCTGGGAGTGTTTGATGGGGACAGTGTAGAGGGAGCTTTACTCTGTATCTAACCCGTGCTGTACCTGCCCTGGGAGTGTTTGATGGGACAGTGTAGAGGGAGCTTCACTCTGTATCTAACCCCATGCTGTACCTGCCCTGGGAGTGTTTGATGGGGACAGTGTAGAGGGAGCTTTACTCTGTATCTAACCAGTGCTGTACCTGCCCTGGGAGTGTTTGATGGGGACAGTGTAGAGGGAGCTTTACTCTGTATCTAACCCGTGCTGTACCTGCCCTGGGAGTGTTTGATGGGGACAGTGTAGAGGGAGCTTTACTCTGTATCTAACCCGTGCTGCACCTGCCCGAGGAGTGTTTGATGGGGACAGTATAGAGGCAGCTTTACTCTGTATCTAACCCGTGCTGTACCTGCCCTGGGAGTGTTTGATGGGACAGTGTAGAGGGAGCTTTACTCTAAATCTAACCGGTGATGTAGCTGCCCTGGGAGTGTTTGATGGGGACAGTGTAGTGGGAGCTTTACTCTGTATCTAACCCGTGCTGTACCTGCCCTGGGAGTGCTTGATGGGACAGTGTAGAGGGAGCTTTTCTCTGTATCTAACCAGTGCTGTACATGCCCTGGGAGTGTTTGATGGGGACAGTATAGAGGCAGCTTTACTCTGTATCTAACCCGTGCTGTACCTGCCCTGGGAGTGTTTGATGGGGACAGTGTAGAGGGAGCTTTACTCTGTATCTAACCCGTGCTGTACCTGCCCTGGGAGTGTTTGATGGGACAGTGTAGAGGTAGCTTTACTCTGTATCAACCCGTGCTGTACCTGCCCTGGGAATGTTTGTTGGGACAGTGTAGAGGGAGCTTTACTTTGTATCTAACCCGTGCTGTACCTGCCCTTGGAGTGTTTGATGGGACAGTGTAGAGGGAGCTTTACTCTGTATCTAACCCGTGCTGTACCTGCCCTGGGAGTGCTTGATGGGACAGTGTAGAGGGAGATTTACTCTGTACCTAACCCGTGCTGTACCTGCCCTGGGAGTGTTTGATGGGACAGTGCAGAGGGAGCTTTACTCTGTATCTAACCCGTGCTGTACCTGCCCTGGGAGTGTTTGATGGGACAGTGCAGAGGGAGCTTTACTCTGTATCTAACCCGTGCTGTACCTGCCCTGGGAGTGTTTGATGGGACAGTGTAGAGGGAGCTTTACTCTGTATCCAACCCGTGCTATACCGGCCCTGGGAGTGTTTGATGGGGACGGTGTAGAGGGAACTTTACTCTGTATCTAAACCGTGCTGTACCTGCCCTGGGAGTGTTTGATGGGGACGGTGTAGAGGGAACTTTACTCTGTATCTAACCCGTGCTGTAACTGCCCTGGGAGTGTTTGATGGGACGGTGTAGAGGGAGCTTTACTCTGTATCTAACCCGTTCTGTACCTGCCCTGGGAGTGTTTGATGGGGACAGTGTAGAGGGAGCTTTACTCTGTATCTAAACAGTGCTGTACATGCCCTGGGAGTGTTTGATGGGACAGTTTAGAGGGAGCTTTACTCTGTATCTAACCCGTGCTGTACCTGCCCTGGGAGTGTTTGATGGGGACAGTGTAGAGGGAGCTTTACTCTGTATCTAACCCGTGCTGTACCTGCCCTGGGAGTGTTTGATGGGACAGTGTAGAGGGAGCTTTACTCTGTATCTAACCCGTACTGTACCTGCCCTGGGAGTGTTTGTTGGGACAGTGTAGAGGGAGCTTTACTCTGTATCTAACCCCGTGCTGCACCTGCCCTGGGAGTGTTTGATGAGACAGTGTAGAGGGAGCTTTACTCTGCATCTAACCCATGCCGTACCTGCCCTGGGACTGTTTGAAAGGATAGTGTAGAGGGAGCTTTACTCTGTATCTAACCCGTGCTGTACCTGCCCTGGGAGTGTTTGATGGGACAGTGTAGAAGGAGCTTTACTCTGTATCTAACCCGTGCTATACCTGCCCTGGGAGTGTTTGATGGGGACAGTGTAGAGGAAGCTTTACTCTGTATCTAACCCGTGCTGTACCTGCCCTGGGAGTGTTTGATGGGACAGTGTAGAGGGAGCTTTACTCTGTATCTAACCTGTGCTGTATCTGCCCTGGGAGTGTTTGATGGGGACAGTGTAGAGGGAACTTTACTCTGTATCTAACCCGTGCTGTAACTGCCCTGGGAGTGTTTGATGGGACGGTGTAGAGGGAGCTTTACTCTGTATCTAACCCGTTGTGTACCTGCCCTGGGAGTGTTTGATGGGGACAGTGTAGAGGGGCTTTACTCTGTATCTAACCCGTGCTGTACCTGCCCTGGGAGTGTTTGATGGGACGGTGTAGAGGGAGCTTTACTCTGTATCTAACCCGTGCTGTACCTGCCCTGGGAGTGTTTGTTGGGACAGTGTAGAGGGAGCTTTACTCTTTATCTAACCCCGTGCTGCACCTGCCCTGGGAGTTTTGATGAGACAGTGTAGAGGGAGCTTTACTCTGTATCTAACTCGTGCTGTACCTGCCCTGGGAGTGTTTGATGGGGACAGTATAGAGGGAGCTTTACTCTGTATCTAACCCGTGCTGTACCTGCCCTGGGAGTGTTTGATGGGGACAGTGTAGAGGGAGCTTTACTCTGTATCTAAACCGTGCTGTACCTGCCCTGGGAGTGTTTGATGCGGACACTGTAGAGGGAGCTTTACTCTGTATCTAACCCGTGCTGTACCTGCCCTGGGAGTGTTTGATGGGACAGTGCAGAGGGAGCTTTACTCTGTATCCAACCCGTGCTGTACCTGCCCTGGGAGTGTTTGATGGGGACAGTGTAGAGGGAGCTTTTCTTTGTATCTAACCCGTTCTGTACCTGCCCTGGGAGTGTTTGATGGGACAGTGTAGAGGGAGCTTTACTCTGTATCTAACCCGTGCTGTACCTGCCCTAGGAGTGTTTGATGGGGACAGTATAGAGGCAGCTTTACTCTGTATCTAACGCGTGCTGTACCTGCCCTGGGAGTGTTTGATGGGACAGTGTAGAGGGAGCTTTACTCTAAATCTAACCCGTGATGTAGCTGCCCTGGGAGTGTTTGATGGGACAGTGTAGAAGGAGCTTTACTCTGTATCTAACCCGTGCTATACCTGCCCTGGGAGTGTTTGATGGGGACAGTGTAGAGGAAGCTTTACTCTGTATCTAACCCGTGCTGTACCTGCCCTGGGAGTGTTGATGGGACAGTGTAGAGGGAGCTTTACTCTGTATCTAACCTGTGCTGTATCTGCCCTGGGAGTGTTTGATGGGGACAGTGTAGAGGGAACTTTACTCTGTATCTAACCCGTGCTGTAACTGCCCTGGGAGTGTTTGATGGGACGGTGTAGAGGGAGCTTTACTCTGTATCTAACCCGTTGTGTACCTGCCCTGGGAGTGTTTGATGGGGACAGTGTAGAGGGGCTTTACTCTGTATCTAACCCGTGCTGTACCTGCCCTGGGAGTGTTTGATGGGACGGTGTAGAGGGAGCTTTACTCTGTATCTAACCCGTGCTGTACCTGCCCTGGGAGTGTTTGTTGGGACAGTGTAGAGGGAGCTTTACTCTTTATCTAACCCCGTGCTGCACCTGCCCTGGGAGTTTTGATGAGACAGTGTAGAGGGAGCTTTACTCTGTATCTAACTCGTGCTGTACCTGCCCTGGGAGTGCTTGATGGGGACAGTATAGAGGGAGCTTTACTCTGTATCTAACCCGTGCTGTACCTGCCCTGGGAGTGTTTGATGGGGACAGTGTAGAGGGAGCTTTACTCTGTATCTAACCCGTGCTGTACCTGCCCTGGGAGTGTTTGATGCGGACACTGTAGAGGGAGCTTTACTCTGTATCAAACCCGTGCTGTACCTGCCCTGGGAGTGTTTGATGGGACAGTGCAGAGGGAGCTTTACTCTGTATCCAACCCGTGCTGTACCTGCCCTGGGAGTGTTTGAGGGGGACAGTGTAGAGGGAGCTTTTCTTTGTATCTAACCCGTTCTGTACCTGCCCTGGGAGTGTTTGATGGGACAGTGTAGAGGGAGCTTTACTCTGTATCTAACCCGTGCTGTACCTGCCCTAGGAGTGTTTGATGGGGACAGTATAGAGGCAGCTTTACTCTGTATCTAACGCGTGCTGTACCTGCCCTGGGAGTGTTTGATGGGACAGTGTAGAGGGAGCTTTACTCTAAATCTAACCCGTGATGTAGCTGCCCTGGGAGTGTTTGATGGGGACAGTGTAGTGGGAGGTTTACTCTGTATCTAACCCGTGCTGTACCTGCCCTGGGAGTGCTTGATGGGACAGTGTAGAGGGAGATTTTCTCTGTATCTAACCAGTGCTGTACATGCCCTGGGAGTGTTTGATGGGGACAGAAAAGAGGCAGCTTTACTCTGTATCTAATCCGTGCTGTACCTGCCCTGGGAGTGTTTGATGGGACAGTGTAGAGGGAGCTTTACTCTGTATCTAACCCGTGCTGTACCTGCCCTGGGAGTGTTTGATGGGGACAGTGTAGAGGGAGCTTTTCTTTGTATCTAACCCGTTCTGTACCTGCCCTGGGAGTGTTTGATGGGGACAGTGTAGAGGGAGCTTTACTCTGTATCTAACCCATGCTTTACCTGCCCTGGGAGTGTTTGATGGGACAGTGTAGAGAGAGCTTTACTCTGTATCTAAACCGTGCTGTACCTGCCCTGGGAGTGTTTGATGGGACAGAGTAGAGGGAGCTTTACTCTGTATCTAACCCCATGCTGTACCTGCCCTGGGAGTGTTTGATGGGGACAGTGTTGAGGGAGCTTTACTCTGTATCTAACCAGTGCTGTACCTGCCCTGGGAGTGTTTGATGAGACAGTGTAGAGGGAGCTTTACTCTGTATCTAACCCGTGCTGTACCTGCCCTGGGAGTGTTTGATGGGGACAGTATAGAGGGAGCTTTACTCTGTATCTAACCCGTGCTGTACCTGCCCTGGGAGTGTTTGATGGGGACAGTGTAGAGGGAGCTTTACTCTGTATCTAACCCGTGCTGTACCTGCCCTGGGAGTGTTTGATGGGGACAGTGTAGAGGGAGCTTTACTCTGTATCTAACCCGTGCTGTACCTGCCCTGGGAGTGTTTGATGGGACAGTGTAGAGGGAGCTTTACTCTGTATCTTACCCCGTGCTGCACCTGCCCTGGGAGTTTTGATGAGACAGTGTAGAGGGAGCTTTACTCTGTATCTAACCCGTGCTGTACCTGCCCTGGGAGTGTTTGATGGGGACAGTATAGAGGGAGCTTTACTCTGTATCTAACCCGTGCTGTACCTGCCCTGGGAGTGTTTGATGGGGACAGTATAGAGGGAGCTTTACTCTGTATCTAACCCGTGCTGTACCTGCCCTGGGAGTGTTTGATGGGGACACTGTAGAGGGAGCTTTACTCTGTATCTAACCCGTGCTGTACCTGCCCTGGGAGTGTTTGATGGGACAGTGCAGAGGGAGCTTTACTCTGTATCTAACCCGTGCTGTACCTGCCCTGGGAGTGTTTGATGGGGACAGTGTAGAGGGAGCTTTTCTTTGTATCTAACCCGTTCTGTCCCTGCCCTGGGAGTGTTTGATGGGGACAGTGTAGAGGGAGCTTTACTCTGTATCTAACCCGTGCTGTACCTGCCCTGGGAGTGTTTGATGGGACAGTGTAGAGGGAGCTTTACTCTGTATCTAACCCGTGCTGTACCTGCCCTGGGAGTGTTTTTTGGGACAGTGTAGAGGGAGCTTTACTCTGTATCTAACCCCGTGCTGCACCTGCCCTGGGAGTGTTTGATGAGACAGTGTAGAGGGAGCTTTACTCTGTATCTAACCCGTGCTGTACCTGCCCTGGGAATGTTTGATGGGGACAGTATACAGGGAGCTTTACTCTGTATCTAACCCGTGCTGTACCTGCCCTGGGAGTGTTTGATGGGGACAGTGTAGAGGGAGCTTTACTCTGTATCTAACCCGTGCTGTACCTGCCCTGGGAGTGTTTGATGGGGACAGTGTAGAGGGAGCTTTACTCTGTATCTAACCCGTGCTGTACCTGCCCTGGGAGTGTTTGATGGGACAGTGTAGAGGGAGCTTTACTCTGTATCTAACCCCGTGCTGTACCTGCCCTGGGAGTGTTTGATGGGGACAGTGTAGAGGGAGGTTACTCTGTATCTAACCAGTGCTGTACCTGCCCTGGGAGTGTTTGATGGGGACAGTGTAGAGGGAGCTTTACTCTGTATCTAACCCGTGCTGTACCTGCCCTAGGAGTGTTTGATGGGAACAGTATAGAGGCAGCTTTACTCTGTGTCTAACGCGTGCTGTACCTGCCCTGGGAGTGTTTGATGGGACACTGTAGAGGGAGCTTTACTCTAAATCTAACCCGTGATGTAGCTGACCTGGGAGTGTTTGATGGGGACAGTGTAGTGGGAGCTTTACTCTCTATCTAACCCGTGCTGTACCTGCCCTGGGAGTGCTTGATGGGACAGTGTAGAGGGAGATTTTCTCTGTATCTAACCAGTGCTGTACATGCCCTGGGAGTGTTTGATGGGGACAGTATAGAGGCAGCTTTACTCTGTATCTAATCCGTGCTGTACCTGCCCTGGGAGTGTTTGATGGGACAGTGTAGAGGGAGCTTTACTCTGTATCTAACCCGTGCTGTACCTGCCCTGGGAGTGTTTGATGGGTCATTGTGGAGGGAGCTTTACTCTGTATCTAACCCGTGCCGTACCTGCCCTGGGAGTGTTTGATGGGGACAGTGTAGAGGGAACTTTAATCTGTATCTAACCCGTGCTGTACCTGCCCTGGGAGTGTTTGATGGGACAGTGGAGAGGGAGCTTTACTCTGTATCAACCCGTGCTGTACCTGCCCTGGGAGTGTTTGATGGGACAGTGGAGAGGGAGCTTTACTCTGTATCTAACCCGTGCTGTACCTTCCCTTGGAGTGTTTGATGGGACAGTGTAGAGGGAGCTTTACTCTGTATCTAACCCGTGCTGTACCTGCCCTGGGAGTGTTTGATGGGGACAGTGTAGAGGGAGTTTTACTCTGTATCTAACCCGTGCTGTACCTGCCCTGGGAGTGTTTGATGGGGACAGTGTAGAGGGAGCTTTACTCTGTATCTAACCAGTGCTGTACCTGCCCTGGGAGTGTTTGATGGGACAGTGTAGAGGCAGCTTTACTCTGTATCTAACCCGTGCTGTACCTGCCCTGGGAGTGTTTGATGGGACAGTGTAGAGGGAGCTTTACTCTAAATCTAACCCATGATGTAGCTGCCCTGGGAGTGTTTGATGGGGACAGTGTAGTGGGAGCTTTACTCTGTATCTAACCCGTGCTGTACCTGCCCTGGGAGTGCTTGATGGGACAGTGTAGAGGGAGCTTTACTCTGTATCTAACCCGTGCTGTACCGGCCCTGGGAGTGTTTGATGGGGACAGTGTAGAGGGAGCTTTACTCTGTATCTAACCCGTGCTGTACCTGCCCTGGGAGTGTTTGATGGGACAGTGTAGAGGGAGCTTTACTCTGTATCAACCCGTGCTGTACCTGCCCTGGGAGTGTTTGATGGGACAGTGTAGAGGGAGCTTTACTCTGTATCTAACCTGTGCTGTACCTGCCCTTGGAGTGTTTGATGGGACAGTGTAGAGGGAGCTTTACTCTGTATCTAACCCGTGCTGTACCTGCCCTGGGAGTGTTTGATGGGACAGTGTAGAGGGAGATTTACTCTGGACCTAACCCGTGCTGTACCTGCCCTGGGAGTGTTTCATGGGACAGTGTAGAGGGAGCTTTACTCTGCATCTAACCCGTGCTGTACCTGCCCTGGGAGTGTTTGATGGGGACAGTGTAGAGGGAGCTTTACTCTGTATCTAACCCGTGCTGTACCTGCCCTAGGAGTGTTTGATGGGGACAGTATAGAGGCAGCTTTACTCTGTATCTAACCCGTGCTGTACCTGCCCTGGGAGTGTTTGATGGGACAGTGTAGAGGGAGCTTTACTCTGTATCTAACCCCGTGCTGCACCTGCCCTGGGAGTGTTTGATGAGACAGTGTAGAGGGAGCTTTACTCTGTATCTAACCCATGCTGCACCTGCCCTGGGAGTGTTTGAAAGGATAGTGTAGAGGGAGCTTTACTCTGTATCTAACCCGTGCTGTACCTGCCCTGGGAGTGTTTGATGGGGACAGTGTAGAGGAAGCTTTACTCTGTATCTAACCCGTGCTGTACCTGCCCTGGGAGTGTTTGATGGGACAGTGTAGAGGGAGCTTTACTCTGTATCTAACCCCGTGCTGCACCTGCCCTGGGAGTGTTTGATGAGACAGTGTAGAGGGAGCTTTACTCTGTATCTAACCCGTGCTGTACCTGCCCTGGGAGTGTTTGATGGGGACAGTATAGAGGGAGCTTTACTCTGTATCTAACCCGTGCTGTACCTGCCCTGGGAGTGTTTGATGGGGACAGTGTAGAGGGAGCTTTACTCTGTATCTAACCCGTGCTGTACCTGCCCTGGGAGTGTTTGATGGGGACAGTGTAGAGGGAGCTTTACTCTGTAGCTAACCCGTGCTGTACCTGCCCTGGGAGTGTTTGATGGGACAGTGTAGAGGGAGCTTTACTCTGTATCTAACCCCGTGCTGCACCTGCCCTGGGAGTTTTGATGAGACAGTGTAGAGGGAGCTTTACTCTGTATCTAACCCGTGCTGTACCTGCCCTGGGAGTGTTTGATGGGGACAGTATCGAGGGAGCTTTACTCTGTATCTAACCCGTGCTGTACCTGCCCTGGGAGTGTTTGATGGGGACAGTATAGAGGGAGCTTTACTCTGTATCTAACCCGTGCTGTACCTGCCCTGGGAGTGTTTGATGGGGACAGTTTAGAGGGAGCTTCACTCTGTATCTAACCCGTGCTGTACCTGCCCTGGGAGTGTTTGATGGGGACACTGTAGAGGGAGCTTTACTCTGTATCTAACCCGTGCTGTACCTGCCCTGGGAGTGTTTGATGGGTGAGTGCAGAGGGAGCTTTACTCTGTATCTAACCCGTGCTGTACCTGCCCTGGGAGTGTTTGATGGGGACAGTGTAGAGGGAGCTTTTCTTTGTATCTAACCCGTTCTGTACCTGCCCTGGGAGTGTTTGATGGTGACTGTGTAGAGGGAGCTTTACTCTGTATCTAACCCGTGCTGTACCTGCCCTGGGAGTGTTTGATGGGACAGTGTAGAGGGAGCTTTACTCTGTATCTAACCCGTGCTGTACCTGCCCTGGGAGTGTTTGTTGGGACAGTGTAGAGGGAGCTTTACTCTGTATCTAACCCCGTGCTGCACCTGCCCTGGGAGTGTTTGATGAGACAGTGCAGAGGGAGCTTTACTCTGTATCTAACCCGTGCTGTACCTGCCCTGGGAGTATTTGATGGGGACAGTATAGAGGGAGCTTTACTCTGTATCTAACCCGTGCTGTACCTGCCCTGGGAGTGTTTGATGGGGACAGTGTAGAGGGAGCTTTACTCTGTATCTAACCCATGCTGTACCTGCCCTGGGAGTGTTTGATGGGGACAGTGTAGAGGGAGCTTTACTCTGTATCAAACCCGTGCTGTACCTGCCCTGGGAGTGTTTGATGGGACAGTGTAGAGGGAGCTTTACTCTGTATCTAACCCCGTGCTGTACCTTCCCTGGGAGTGTTTGATGGGGACAGTGTAGAGGGAGCATTACTCTGTATCTAACCAGTGCTGTACCTGCCCTGGGAGTGTTTGATGGGGACAGTGTAGAGGGAGCTTTACTCTGTATCTAACCCGTGCTGTACCTGCCCTAGGAGTGTTTGATGGGGACAGTATAGAGGCAGCTTTACTCTGTATCTAACGCGTGCTGTACCTGCCCTGGGAGTGTTTGATGGGACAGTGTAGAGGGAGCTTTACTCTCTATCTAACCCGTGCTGTACCTGCCCTGGGAGTGCTTGATGGGACAGTGTAGAGGGAGATTTTCTCTGTATCTAACCAGCGCTGTACATGCCCTGGGAGTGTTTGATGGGGACAGTATAGAGGCAGCTTTACTCTGTGTCTAATCCGTGCTGTACCTGCCCTGGGAGTGTTTGATGGGACAGTGTAGAGGGAGCTTTACTCTGTATCTAACCCGTGCTGTACCTGCCCTGGGAGTGTTTGATGGGACAGTGTAGAGGGAGCTTTACTCTGTATCTAACCCGTGCTATACCGGCCCTGGGAGTGTTTGATGGGGACGGTGTAGAGGGAACTTTACTCTGTATCTAACCCGTGCTGTACCTGCCCTGGGAGTGTTTGATGGGGACGGTGTAGTGGGAGCTTTACTCTGTATCTAACACGTTGTGTACCTGCCCTGGGAGTGTTTGATGGGGACAGTGTAGAGGGAGCTTTACTCTGTATCTAACCCGTGCTGTACCTGCCCTGGGAGTGTTTGATGGGGACAGTGTAGAGGGAGCTTTACTCTGTATCTAACCCGTGCTGTACCTGCCCTGGGAGTGTTTGATGGGACAGTGTAGAGGGAGCTTTACTCTGTATCTAACCCGTACTGTACCTGCCCTGGGAGTGTTTGTTGGGACAGTGTAGAGGGAGCTTTACTCTGTATCTAACCCCGTGCTGCACCTGCCCTGGGAGTGTTTGATGAGACAGTGTAGAGGTAGCTTTACTCTGTATCTAACCCGTGCTGTACCTGCCCTGGGAGTGTTTGATGGGGACAGTGTAGAGGAAGCTTTACTCTGTATCTAACCCGTGCTGTACCTGCCCTGGGAGTGTTTGATGGGGACAGTGCAGAGGGAGCTTTACTCTGTATCTAACCCGTGCTGTACCTGCCCTGGGAGTGTTTGATGGGGACTGTGTAGAGGGAGCTTTACTCTGTATCTAACCCGTGCTGTACCTGCCCTGGGAGTGTTTGATGGGACAGTGTAGAGGGAGCTTTACTCTGTATCTAACCCCGTGCTGTACCTGCCCTGGGAGTGTTTGATGGGGACAGTGTAGAGGGAGCTTTACTCTGTATCTAACCAGTGCTGTACCTGCCCTGGGAGTGTTTGATGGGGACAGTGTAGAGGGACCTTTGCTCTGTACCTAACCCGTGCTGTACCTGCCCTGGGAGTGTTTGATGGGACAGTGTCGAGGGAGCTTTACTCTGTATCTAACCCGTGCTGTACCTGCCCTGGGAGTGTTTGATGGGACAGTGTAGAGAGAGCTTTACTCTGTATCTAACCCGTGCTGTACCTGCCCTGGGAGTGTTTGATGGGGACGGTGTAGAGGGAACTTTGCTCTGTATCTAACCCGTGCTGTAACTGCCCTGGGAGTGTTTGATGGGACGGTGTAGAGGGAGCTTTACTCTGTATCTAACCCGTTGTGCACCTGCCCTGGGAGTGTTTGATGGGGACAGTGTAGAGAGGCTTTACTCTGTATCTAACCCGTGCTGTACCTGCCCTGGGAGTGTTTGATGGGACGGTGTAGAGGGAGCTTTACTCTGTATCTAACCCGTGCTGTACCTGCCCTGGGAGTGTTTGTTGGGACAGTGTAGAGGGAGCTTTACTCTGTATCTAACCCGTGCTGTACCTACCCTGGGAGTGTTTGATGGGGACAGTGTAGAGGGAGCTTTTCTCTGTATCTAACCCGTTCTGTACCTGCCCTGGGAGTGTTTGATGGGGACAGTGTCGAGGGAGCTTTACTCTGTATCTAACCCGTGCTGTACCTGCCCTGGGAGTGTTTGATGGGACAGTGTAGAGGGAGCTTTACTCTGTATCTAACCCGTACTGTACCTGCCCTGGGAGTGTTTGCTGGGACAGTGTAGAGGGAGCTTTACTCTGTATCTAACCCCGTGCTGCGCCTGCCCTGGGAGTGTTTGATGAGACAGTGTAGAGGGAGATTTACTCTGTATCTAACCCGTGCTGTACCTGCCCTGGGAGTGTTTGATGGGGACAGTGTAGAGGGAGCTTTACTCTGTATCTAACCCGTGCTGTACCTGCCCTTGGAATGTTTGATGGGGACAGTGTAGAGGGAGCTTTACTCTGTATCTAACCCATGCTGTACCTGCCCTGGGAGTGTTTGATGGGGACAGTGTAGAGGGAGCTTTACTCTGTATCTAACCCGTGCTGTACCTGCCCTGGGAGTCTTTGATGGGACAGTGTAGAGGGAGCTTTACTCTGTATCTAACCCCGTGCTGTACCTGCCCTGGGAGTGTTTGATGGGGACAGTGTAGATTGAGCTTTGCTCTGTATCTAACCCGTGCTGTACCTGCCCTGGGAGTGTTTGATGGGGACAGTGTAGAGGGAGCTTTACTCTGTATCTAACCCGTGCTGTACCTGCCCTGGGAGTGTTTGATGGGACAGTGTAGAGGGAGCTTTACTCTGTATCTAACCCGTGCTGTACCTGCCCTGGGAGTGTTTGATGGGGACGGTGTAGAGGGAGCTTTACTCTGTATCTAACCCGTTGTGCACCTGCCCTGGGAGTGTTTGATGGGGACAGTGTAGAGAGGCTTTACTCTGTATCTAACCCGTGCTGTACCTGCCCTGGGAGTGTTTGATGGGACGGTGTAGAGGGAGCTTTACTCTGTATCTAACCCGTGCTGTACCTGCCCTGGGAGTGTTTGTTGGGACAGTGTAGAGGGAGCTTTACTCTGTATCTAACCCGTGCTGTACCTGCCCTGGGAGTGTTTGATGGGGACAGTGTAGAGGGAGCTTTTCTCTGTATCTAACCCGTTCTGTACCTGCCCTGGGAGTGTTTGATGGGGACAGTGTAGAGGGAGCTTTACTCTGTATCTAACCCGTGCTGTACCTGCCCTGGGAGTGTTTGATGGGACAGTGCAGAGGGAGCTTTACTCTGTATCTAACCCGTACTGTACCTGCCCTGGGAGTGTTTGCTGGGACAGTGTAGAGGGAGCTTTACTCTGTATCTAACCCCGTGCTGCGCCTGCCCTGGGAGTGTTTGATGAGACAGTGTAGAGGGAGATTTACTCTGTATCGAACCCGTGCTGTACCTGCCCTGGGAGTGTTTGATGGGGACAGTGTAGAGGGAGCTTTACTCTGTATCTAACCCGTGCTGTACCTGCCCTGGGAGTGTTTGATGGGGACAGTGTAGAGGGAGCTTTACTCTGTATCTAACCCATGCTGTACCTGCCCTGGGAGTGTTTGATGGGGACAGTGTAGAGGGAGCTTTACTCTGTATCTAACCCGTGCTGTACCTGCCCTGGGAGTCTTTGATGGGACAGTGTAGAGGGAGCTTTACTCTGTATCTAACCCCGTGCTGTACCTGCCCTGGGAGTGTTTGATGGGGACAGTGTAGATTGAGCTTTGCTCTGTATCTAACCCGTGCTGTACCTGCCCTGGGAGTGTTTGATGGGGACAGTGTAGAGGGAGCTTTACTCTGTATCTAACCCGTGCTGTACCTGCCCTGGGAGTGTTTGATGGGACAGTGTAGAGGGAGCTTTACTCTGTATCTAACCCGTGCTGTACCTGCCCTGGGAGTGTTTGATGGGGACAGTGTAGAGGGAGCTTTACTCTGTATCTAACCCGTGCTGTACCTGCCCTGGGAGTGTTTGATGGGACAGTGTAGAGGGAGCTTTACTCTGTATCTAACCAGTGCTGTACCTGCCCTGGGGGTGTTTGATGGGGACAGTGTAGAGGGAGCTGTACTCTGTATCTAACCCGTGCTGTACCTGCCCTGGGAGTGTTTGATGGGGACAGTATAGAGGCAGCTTTACTCTGTATCTAACCCATGCTGTACCTGCCCTGGGAGTGTTTGATGGGACAGTGTAGAGGGAGCTTTACTCTAAATCTAACCCGTGATGTAGCTGCCCTGGGAGTGTTTGATGGGGACAGTGTAGTGGGAGCTTTACTCTGTTTCTAACCTGTTAAGTCTGTGAGTTGTTCAAGTAATTAATACTCAGACTTAATCAGTGACAATAAAACAGGTCTTTACTGGTTGGAGGTAGGGACTACACTGAATACAAGATTACTGCACAGTGCTTATATACCGGTGTGTTCACCCCCGGTATTACGTCTACAGCAGCCTGAGAAAGTAGTACATCTCTTAAGGTGGAACAGGCTTAAGCTCTCTTAAGGTGGAACAGGTTACATACACAACACTCCTCCCTTCTTAGCTTTATAGTCATCCCCCCATTTAACATAACGTAATAACATATATACATATATAACTTCATGTTTAACGTAACATATCACAGATTCAGTCTCTGCGGAAAACAGTTCACAGATTCAATCTCTGTGGTGTAGTCGGTTCACGTTACTCATTCAATAGTCCTTTCATGGATTTAACAGCTTGAACTTCCGAACTGATTTGGCTCCGTTCGGAGGGACCACGTGTGTGATCTGGTAGAGGTGATAATGGTTCAGATGGGTCATCTTCTGTTTTTACTTTTCCTTTTCTGCTTCTTGGAGACTCTCTGGGCTCCATTGTCAGCTGCCACAGCTGCCAGCTGCATGCGCAGTTCCTCCTTCTCTTCCTCCTGTTTCCGTCGTAGAGCCAGCTTCTCCCGATGTTCCGTAGACTTTTGGTGCTCCTCCATGATTTCTGCACTTTGGGAGTCGAAGTTACAAGCTGGGCAGGACAGGACATCGTAATATTCGGTGTCGTCCACCAAGTCATGGTAATATTCGGTGTCGTCCTGAGCTAGACCAGTGAGAGGGTCGTCTATTTCCTCCATACCCAGCTGGACGTTAGCCAGCTGTTGTTCCAAATCCAGACATCTTTCCTGAAGAGACTTCTTCATGTGTACCTCTGCATCCAGCTTTTTCTGGGCTTTCAGCAAGTCGTTTACTAGTGACCTCATTTGTGATTTTAATACTTCAACTTCCTTTGGAGATTGATTGATCGGACTATGCAATCCCTCTACCGGAGCAGCTGTTTCAGCGGTCTGTTGTTCTACATTGACGTGAGTCAGCGTACTTTTGGCATCCAATGGCTGCTCTGTTGCAGTCGTTTCAGTCTGTGTCGTCACATCAGCCATCTCAATGACTTTTGAGAGCTCCGAACCCTTTTCCTTTGAAGATCGCAGCTCGTGTTCAAGTTTTTCCCATTTCAGAGTCTTTTCCCTCAGCATATGAAGGAGTTGGCTGACCGTTAACTCTTCTGACACCAGATTATGGCACGCACCTTCAGAACCTGAATCAGCTTTGATTCGTTCGGCCTCCTCGCGCAGATGGTTGGTGTGCTCCTGCTCCATTTTCTCCATCAGTTGCTTCTGTTGCCTTTCCAGATTCTCCCACTCTGTAACAAAGAACTTTTTTATTTCATTCATCTCTTGCTCAAAACGACGAATCATTTGTTCTAATTGCTGTTGTAGTTTGAAATGGAGTTGAGTTCGAGCCCAGTGTCCCTCAAAAATGTGCATATCAGTATACTTGACAGACTCAGAATTCTCTGTTAAATTATGTTGTTGTTGCTCAGTGGAATTCTGTGCTGAAACTTTGTCTTTTGCACATGGGTTGGTCTTACCATCATCAGTTCTAGAGTCTGGGCTGATTATCTGCACCGAGTTCTCACTCTTTATGGCTTTTAGCGAATGCCAGTCCATATTTATGTTTCTAAACCACTCCCGGCCTAGTAGTGGTGGACCTCCCTCCGGTAGCACATATAAGTCCATTATTTGACTTCCTTCACCCTTGTTGGCCACTGCAACCTTTATTGTCCCGATGGGGTACACTCTCTGCCCCGTGTAGGTTGTCAATATAATCTCCGTATCCTGTAGGGGAATATGTTGGAATAACCTTCTGTAATCTTTCTTATTCATGACCGACAATGCCGATCCAGTGTCCAATTCCATTTTTACTTGGACTCCTTCTATCTGAAGAGTAACCCAAATTGTCTGGAGGTCTGCACCCTTACCAACGTTGAGTACCCTTAAGCTAGCCAGTTCAATACTGCTTAAGCCAGCCAGTTCATTACTGCTAGCGTCTGAATCGGACTCCTGTTCGGCCACCTTGTGTACCTTTGCGTATTTCCCTTGCGGTGACTTCTTGTTGCTGGTCTTCTTCCCTGACCTGCATACTCTAGCTATATGTCCAAGCTTACCACATGTTCTGCATTCTTGGTTTTTAAACCAACACTGGTTCTGATCATGCGTTGTCTTTCCACAACGATAACATTTAACAGAACTCACACCCAATTTGTGGGCACTGAGCTCCGGTGACCGTAGCTGCATTACTGCCGTGCCTCTCGCTGCGGCTTCGTGTGCTGCTGCCATAGTGACCGCCTTCTCAAGCGTCAGCTCATTCTCCTCGAGCAGTCGCTTTTGTGTATCCTGTTTAAATAAACCACACACAAATTTGTCTCGTAGTGCATCTGTCAGTCCCGTTCCAAACTGGCAATATTTCGCTAATTTACGCAATTCCAGCAAATATTCAGCATTGCTTTCATGCTGTAGCTGCCTTCTGTCGTAAAATTTAAATCGTTCCGCTAGCATCAGCGGCGTGGGGTTTAGATGATCTTTCAGGACAGTAACAATCTCATCGAACGTCTTATCCGCCGGTTCATCTGGTGATAACAGGTGTTTCAATTGCCCGTATGTCTTCGCACCCATTAAATTTAATAATGTTAGAGCTTTATCTTGGTCACGAATTTTATTGGCCTTACAATAATTTTTTACTCTTTCAACATATATGGCCCAATCTTCGATGTCACTATCAAAGTTGCTAATATTCCCGTGTTTAGGCATTGTAGTACTTTATCAGATTTGCAATTTCTAAGATTTTTTTTTTACTGCTATCCAAGATGGTGGCTTCCCGCTCTTGCCGTCGTCCTGCGCCCACAAAATGGCGGTTTTCCCGCGCTTGGCGGTCTCCCTTCAGCCCCCGAGTGCGGCCCTTATCTCCGCCGCGATCGATGGCCCGCGCTTTTCACCGCGGCTCTCGCGCCTTCAGTGTCTGCCGACGCTGCGCCTTTCAGCCCGAGTGCGGCCCTTATCGGTGGTTGCGATCGATGGCCCGGCTGCGCCCCTCACTTCGAAGCGGCCCGGCCCTTATCTGCCGATCGCTATCGCCCTGTACCTCTCTCTTCCCCAGTCCTGTCTTCTACTCCGGTTCACAAGCTGATGGAGGCTTCAGGGTCCTAATGCCTGTCGCTTCCAGTGGGGTGGTGAGTGGTGAGGTTTGAAACCTCTCTTCAACCGCCGTGGAATAACTGCAGCAGGGTAAGAACCTGACTCGTCGCCAGTGTTAAGTCTGTGAGTTGTTCAAGTAATTAATACTCAGACTTAATCAGTAACAATAAAACAGGTCTTTACTGGTTGGAGGTAGGGACTACACTGAATACAAGATTACTGCACAGTGCTTATATACCGGTGTGTTCACCCCCGGTATTACGTCTACAGCAGCCTGAGAAAGTAGTACATCTCTTAAGGTGGAACAGGCTTAAGCTCTCTTAAGGTGGAACAGGTTACATACACAACATAACCCGTGCTGTACCTGCCCTGGGAGTGCTTGATGGGACAGTGTAGAGGGAGCTTTTCTCTGTATCTAACCAGTGCTGTACATGCCCTGGGAGTGTTTGATGGGGACAGTATAGAGGCAGCTTTACTCTGTATCTAATCCGTGCTGTACCTGCCCTGGGAGTGTTTGATGGGACAGTGTAGAGGGAGCTTTACTCTGTATCTAACCCCGTGCTGCGCCTGCCCTGGGAGTGTTTGATGAGACAGTGTAGAGGGAGATTTACTCTGTATCTAACCCGTGCTGTACCTGCCCTGGGAGTGTTTGATGGGGACAGTGTAGAGGGAGCTTTACTCTGTATCTAACCCGTGCTGTACCTGCCCTGGGAGTGTTTGATGGGGACAGTGTAGAGGAAGCTTTACTCTGTATCTAACCCGTGCTGTACCTGCCCTGGGAGTGTTTGATGGGGACAGTGTAGAGGGAGCTTTACTCTGTATCTAACCCATGCTGTACCTGCCCTGGGAGTGTTTGATGGGGACAGTGTAGAGGGAGCTTTACTCTGTATCTAACCCGTGCTGTACCTGCCCTGGGAGTCTTTGATGGGACAGTGTAGAGGGAGCTTTACTCTGTATCTAACCCCGTGCTGTACCTGCCCTGGGAGTGTTTGATGGGACAGTGCAGAGGGAGCTTTACTCTAAATCTAACCCGTGATGTAGCTGCCCTGGGAGTGTTTGATGGGGACAGTGTAGTGGGAGCTTTACTCTGTATCTAACCCGTGCTGTACCTGCCCTGGGAGTGCTTGATGGGACAGTGTAGAGGGAGCTTTTCTCTGTATCTAACCAGTGCTGTACATGCCCTGGGAGTGTTTGATGGGGACAGTATATCGGCAGCTTTACTCTGTATCTAATCCGTGCTGTACCTGCCCTTGGAGTGTTTGATGGGACAGTGTAGAGGGAGCTTTTCTCTGTCTCTAACCCGTGCTGTACCTGCCCTGGGAGTATTTGATGGGACAGTGTAGAGAGAGCTTTACTCTGTATCTAACCCGTGCTGTACGTGTCCTGGGAGTGTTTGATGGGGCAGTGTAGAGGGAGCTTTACTCTGTATCTAACCCGTGCTGTACCTGCCCTGGGAGTGTTTGATGGGACAGTGTAGAGGGAGCTTTACTCTGTATCTAACCCGTGCTGTACCTGCCCTAGGAGTGTTTGATGGGACAGTGTAGTGGGAGCTTTACTCTGTATCTAACCCCGTGCTGTACCTGCCCTGGGAGTGTTTGATGGGGACAGTGCAGAGGGAGCTTTACTCTGTATCTAACCCGTGCTGTACCTGCCCTAGGACTGTTTGATGGGGACAGTGTAGAGGGAGCTTTACTCTGTATCGAACCCCGTGCTGTACCTGCCCTGGGAGTGTTTGATGGGACAGTGGAGAGGGAGCTTTATTCTGTATCTAACCCCATGCTGCACCTGCCCTGGGAGTGTTTGATGGGGACATTGTAGAGGGAGCTTTACTCTGTATCTAACCCGTGCTGTACCTGCCCTGGGAGCGTTGGATGGGGACAGTGTAGAGGGAGCTTTACTCTGTATCTAACCCGTGCTGTACCTGCCCTGGGAGTGTTTGATGGGGACAGTGTAGAGGGAGCTTTACTCTGTACCTAACCCGTGCTGTACCTGCCCTGGGAGTGTTTGATGGGACAGTGTAGAGGGAGCTTTACTCTGTATCTAACCCGTGCTGTACCTGCCCTGGGAGTGTTTGATGGGACAGTGTAGAGGGAGCTTTACTCTGTATCTAACCCGTGCTGTACCTGCCCTGGGAGTGTTTGATGGGGACGGTGTAGAGGGAACTTTACTCTGTATCTAACCCGTGCTGTAACTGCCCTGGGAGTGTTGGATGGGACGGTGTAGAGGGAGCTTTACTCTGTATCTAGCCCGTTGTGTACCTGCCCTGGGAGTGTTTGATGGGGACAGTGTAGAGGGGCTTTACTCTGTATCTAACCCGTGCTGTACCTGCCCTGGGAGTGTTTGATGGGACGGTGTAGAGGGAGCTTTACTCTGTATCTAACCCCGTGCTGTACCTGCCCTGGGAGTGTTTGTTGGGACGGTGTAGAGGGAGCTTTACTCTGTATCTAACCCGTGCTGTACCTGCCCTGGGAGTGTTTGATGGGACAGTGTAGAGGGAGCTTTACTCTGTATCTAACCCGTGCTGTACCTGCCCTGGGAGTGTTTGATGGGGACAGTATAGAGGCAGCTTTACTCTGCATCTAACCCGTGCTGTACCTGCCCTGGGAGTGTTTGATGGGACAGTGTAGAGGGAGCTTTACTCTAAATCTAACCCGTGATGTAGCTGCCCTGGGAGTGTTTGATGGGGACAGTGTAGTGGGAGCTTTACTCTGTATCTAACCTGTTAAGTCTGTGAGTTTTTCAAGTAATTAATACTCAGACTTAATCAGTAACAATAAAACAGGTCTTTACTGGTTGGAGGTAGGGACTACACTGAATACAAGATTACTGTACAGTGCTTATATACCGGTGTGTTCACCCCCGGTATTACGTCTACAGCAGCCTGAGACAGTCCAACATCTCTTAAGGTGGAACAGGCTTCAGCTCTCTTAAGGTGGAACAGGTTACATACACAACTCTCCTCCCTTCTTAGCTTTATAGTCATCCCCCCATTTAACATAACGTAATAACATATATACATATATAACTTCATGTTTAACGTAACATATCACAGATTCAGTCTCTGCGGAAAACAGTTCACAGATTCAATCTCTGTGGTGTAGTCGGTTCACGTTACTCATTCAATAGTCCTTTCATGGATTTAACAGCTTGAACTTCCGAACTGATTTGGCTCCGTTCGGAGGGACCACGTGTGTGATCTGGTAGAGGTGATAATGGTTCAGATGGGTCATCTTCTGTTTTTACTTTTCCTTTTCTGCTTCTTGGAGACTCTCTGGGCTCCATTGTCAGCTGCCACAGCTGCCAGCTGCATGCGCAGTTCCTCCTTCTCTTCCTCCTGTTTCCGTCGTAGAGCCAGCTTCTCCCGATGTTCCGTAGACTTTTGGTGCTCCTCCATGATTTCTGCACTTTGGGAGTCGAAGTTACAAGCTGGGCAGGACAGGACATCGTAATATTCGGTGTCGTCCACCAAGTCATGGTAATATTCGGTGTCGTCCTGAGCTAGACCAGTGAGAGGGTCGTCTATTTCCTCCATACCCAGCTGGACGTTAGCCAGCTGTTGTTCCAAATCCAGACATCTTTCCTGAAGAGACTTCTTCATGTGTACCTCTGCATCCAGCTTTTTCTGGGCTTTCAGCAAGTCGTTTACTAGTGACCTCATTTGTGATTTTAATACTTCAACTTCCTTTGGAGATTGATTGATCGGACTATGCAATCCCTCTACCGGAGCAGCTGTTTCAGCGGTCTGTTGTTCTACATTGACGTGAGTCAGTGTACTTTTGGCATCCAATGGCTGCTCTGTTGCAGTCGTTTCAGTCTGTGTCGTCACATCAGCCATCTCAATGACTTTTGAGAGCTCCGAACCCTTTTCCTTTGAAGATCGCAGCTCGTGTTCAAGTTTTTCCCATTTCAGAGTCTTTTCCCTCAGCATATGAAGGAGTTGGCTGACCGTTAACTCTTCTGACACCAGATTATGGCACGCACCTTCAGAACCTGAATCAGCTTTGATTCGTTCGGCCTCCTCGCGCAGATGGTTGGTGTGCTCCTGCTCCATTTTCTCCATCAGTTGCTTCTGTTGCCTTTCCAGATTCTCCCACTCTGTAACAAAGAACTTTTTTATTTCATTCATCTCTTGCTCAAAACGGCGAATCATTTGTTCTAATTGCGGTTGTAGTTTGAAATGGAGTTGAGTTCGAGCCCAGTGTCCCTCAAAAATGTGCATATCAGTAGACTTGACAGACTCAGAATTCTCTGTTAAACTATGTTGTTGTTGCTCAGTGGAATTCTGTGCTGAAACTTTGTCTTTTGCACATGGGTTGGTCTTACCATCATCAGTTCTAGAGTCTGGGCTGATTATCTGCACCGAGTTCTCACTCTTTATGACTTTTAGCGAATGCCAGTCCATATTTATGTTTCTAAACCACTCCCGGCCTAGTAGTGGTGGACCTCCCTCCGGTAGCACATATAAGTCCATTATTTGACTTCCTTCACCCTTGTTGGCCACTGCAACCTTTATTGTCCCGATGGGGTACACTCTCTGCCCCGTGTAGGTTGTCAATATAATCTCCGTATCCTGTAGGGGAATATGTTGGAATAACCTTCTGTAATCTTTCTTATTCATGACCGACAATGCCGATCCAGTGTCCAATTCCATTTTTACTTGGACTCCTTCTATCTGAAGAGTAACCCAAATTGTCTGGATGTCTGCACCCTTACCAACGTTGAGTACCCTTAAGCTAGCCAGTTCAATACTGCTTAAGCCAGCCAGTTCATTACTGCTAGCGTCTGAATCGGACTCCTGTTCGGCCACCTTGTGTACCTTTGCGTATTTCCCTTGCGGTGACTTCTTGTTGCTGGTCTTCGTCCCTGACCTGCATACTCTAGCTATATGTCCAAGCTTACCACATGTTCTGCATTCTTGGTTTTTAAACCAACACTGGTTCTGATCATGCGTTGTCTTTCCACAACGATAACATTTAACAGAACTCACACCCAATTTGTGTGCACTGAGCTCCGGTGACCGTAGCTGCATTACTGCCGTGCCTCTCGCTGCGGCTTTGTGTGCTGCTGCCATAGTGACCGCCTTCTCAAGCATCAGCTCATTCTCCTCGAGCAGTCGCCTTTGTGTATCCTGTTTAAATAAACCACACACAAATTTGTCTCGTAGTGCATCTGTCAGTCCCGTTCCAAACTGGCAATATTTCGCTAATTTACGCAATTCCAGCAAATATTCAGCATTGCTTTCATGCTGTAGCTGCCTTCTGTCGTAAAATTTAAATCGTTCCGCTAGCATCAGCGGCGTGGGGTTTAGATGATCTTTCAGGACAGTAACAATCTCATCGAACGTCTTATCCGCCGGTTCATCTGGTGATAACAGGTGTTTCAATTGCCCGTATGTCTTCGCACCCATTAAATTTAATAATGTTAGAGCTTTATCTTGGTCACGAATTTTATTGGCCTTACAATAATTTTTTACTCTTTCAACATATATGGCCCAATCTTCGATGTCACTATCAAAGTTGCTAATATTCCCGTGTTTAGGCATTGTAGTACTTTATCAGATTTGCAATTTCTAAGATTTTTTTCTAACTGCTATCCAAGATGGCGGGTTCCCGCTCTTGCCGTCGTCCTCCGCCCACAAAATGGCGGTTTTCCCGCGCTTGGCGGTCTCCCTTCAGCCCCCGAGTGCGGCCCTTATCTCCGCCGCGATCGATGGCCCGCGCTTTTCACCGCGGCTCTCGCGCCTTCAGTGTCTGCCGACGCTGCGCCTTTCAGCCCGAGTGCGGCCCTTATCGGTGGTTGCGATCGATGGCCCGGCTGCGCCCCTCACTTCGAAGCGGCCCGGCCCTTATCTGCCGATCGCTATCGCCCTGTACCTCTCTCTTCCCCAGTCCTGTCTTCTACTCCGGTTCACAAGCTGATGGAGGCTTCAGGGTCCTAATGCCTGTCGCTTCCAGTGGGGTGGTGAGTGGTGAGGTTTGAAACCTCTCTTCAACCGCCGTGGAATAACTGCAGCAGGGTAAGAACCTGACTCGTCGCCAGTGTTAAGTCTGTGAGTTGTTCAAGTAATTAATACTCAGACTTAATCAGTAACAATAAAACAGGTCTTTACTGGTTGGAGGTAGGGACTACACTGAATACAAGATTACTGCACAGTGCTTATATACCGGTGTGTTCACCCCCGGTATTACGTCTACAGCAGCCTGAGAAAGTAGTACATCTCTTAAGGTGGAACAGGCTTAAGCTCTCTTAAGGTGGAACAGGTTACATACACAACATAACCCGTGCTGTACCTGCCCTGGGAGTGCTTGATGGGACAGTGTAGAGGGAGCTTTTCTCTGTATCTAACCAGTGCTGTACATGCCCTGGGAGTGTTTGATGGGGACAGTATAGAGGCAGCTTTACTCTGTATCTAATCCGTGCTGTACCTGCCCTGGGAGTGTTTGATGGGACAGTGTAAAGGGAGCTTTACTCTGTATCTAACCCGTGCTGTACCTGCCCTGGGAGTGTTTGATGGGACAGTGTAGAGGAAGCTTTACTCTGTATCTAACCCGTGCTGTACCTGCCCTGGGAGTGTTTGATGGGACAGTGTCGAGGGAACTTTACTCTGAATCTAACCCGTGCTGTACCTGCCCTGGGAGTGTTTGATGGGGACAGTGTCGAGGGAGCTTTACTCTGTATCTAACTCGTGCTGTACCTGCCCTGGGAGTGTTTGATGCGACAGTGTAGAGGGAGCTTTACTCTGTACCTAACCCGTGCTGTCCCTCCCCTGGGAGTGTTTGATGGGACAGTGTAGAGGGAGCTTTACTCTGTATCTAACCCGTGCTGTACCTGCCCTGGGAGTGTTTGATGGGACAGTGTAGAGGGAGCTTTACTCTGTATCTAACCCGTGCTGTACCTGCCCTGGGAGTGTTTCATGTGACAGTGTAGAGGGAGCTTTACTCTGTATCTAACCTGTGCTGTACCTGCCCTGGGAGTGTTTGATGGGACAGTGTCGAGGGAGCTTTACTCTGTATCTAACCCGTGCTGTACCTGCCCTGGGAGTGTTTGATGGGACAGTATAGAGGGAGCTTTACTCTGTATCTAACCTGTGCAGTACCTGCCCTGGGAGTGTTTGATGGGGACGCTGTAGAGGGAACTTTACTCTGTATCTGACCCGTGCTGTACAATTCACAATTCACAATTCAAATCGCTTTATTGGCATGATAAGTTACATCTTATGTTGCCAAAGCATCAAAATACATTTATGGTTTAGCACATAAACGCAGTTCTATTCATACAGTGTATAAACAGGTATATCCCTGAGTGTATAAATATACATTCGCACTGTTTATATATATTCTTTTCCTAGTTTACTGGTTGTCCCTCTGTTCATGGCAAGCTGTAACATAGTGTGCCGCCAGTGTTATACAGCTTCTCTCCTCTCCCAGTAGGAATGGGAGTTTTTGGTTGTCATTCAGATTTCTGAAATCAGGGCATATTTGTGAGAATTTTTGGTAGAAATTCTCCCTGATGCCCTGATATTTTCCACAAGCTGTGAGGAAGTGCATCTCTGTCTCCACTACTCCCTGACTGCAGTGAGAGCATATCCTGTCTTCACTTGGCAGCCTGGTCTGCCTGTGTCTGCCTTTTTCGATCGCTAGGCTATGTTCGCTAAGTCTGTACCTTGTCAAGGTTCTTCTCAGTTTGTTATCCTTTACCATGGTCAGGTAATCAGCTATGTTGTATTGTCTGTTTAGGGCCAAGTAGCAATTGAGTTTGCTTTGGGTTTTTGTTGTTTCTGCCCAATATGTCAGATATTTTTCCTTTTGCTTAGCGACGATTGTGTTGGGTCGAATTCTTTGTGTTACCCTGTCACTGTCCTGGGGCTGGTTATTGTTAGTATTGTTAGTAGTTACTTTATTGAGTCCCAGGACTAGTTGACTGAGGGTATTCTTCTTTATGGTCAGCTCTTGGCATTTCAGGGCGTCGTAGTGATAGCATTGGGGATTGCTCATTTGTAGGTGATTCCAAAATTTGGTGGCTCTTTTTTGGATAGTGATTATTAATGGATATTGGCCTAGTTCCGCCCTGCATGCATTGTTTACTGTTTTCCTTTGAGTCCGGAGGATACTTTTACAGAATTCTGCATGTAGGATCTCAATTGGGTGTTTGTCCCATTTTGCAAATTCTTGTTGTGTTAGCGGTCCCCACACCTCACTGCCATAGAGTGCAATTGGTTCAATTACTGATTTGAAAATTTTGAGCCAAATGCTAATTGGGATTTCTATTTGGATTGATTTTTTGATGGCATAGAAAGCCCTTCTTGCTTTCTCTTTCAGTTCATTCACAGCCAGTTTGAAGTTTCCCGTAGAACTGATTTTTAAGCCCAAGTATGTGTAGTTAGTGGTTTGTTCAATTTTGGTTGTTCCTACTGTGAAATTTATTTTGGGTCCCTGATGTTTGGATCTTTGCTGGAACACAAGGACTTTGGTTTTTTGGGGATTTATTGTCAGGGCCCAAGTCTGGCAGTACGACTCCAGCAGGTCCAGGTTTTGCTGTAGCCCCTCTTTAGTAGGTGACAGCAGAACCAGGTCGTCTGCATAGAGGAGGAATTTAACCTTGGATTCATATAGGGTGAGGCCGGGTGCTGTAGATTGTTCAAGTGGTTTTGCCAATCCATTTATGTAAATATTAAAGAGTGTCGGTGAGATTGGCGAGCCCTGCGTCACCCCCCGCCCCTGTGGGAAGTATTTTGTTTGTTTGTCTCCAATTTTAACTGCACATTTGTTGTTTGTATACATTGATTTAATTACATCATATGTTTTCCCTCCTACCCCACTTTCGATAAGTTTCAGGAATAAACCGTCATGCCAGATGGAGTCGAAAGCCTTCTGGAAATCTACAAAGCATGCGTAGATTTTGCTTTTGTTATGGTGAACGTGTTTGTCAATTAGGGTCTGTAGGGTGAAGATATGATCGGATGTTCTATAGTTTGGCAGGAATCCAATTTGGCTTTTACTCAAGACATTGTGCTCCTCAAGGAAGTTTATAAGTCTTTTGTTTATGATGCTACAGAATACCTTCCCCAGGTTACTGTTTACACAGATGCCTCGATAGTTGTTTGGGTCGATTTTGTCCCCACTTTTGTATATGGGCGTTATGAGTCCTTTGTTCCAGATATCAGGGAAATAACCGACACTCAGAACCAAGTTGAAGAGTTTTAGGATAGCCAGTTTCATTTTGTTGTCTGTGTGTTTAATCATCTCGTTTAGTATGCCGTCTGTCCCGCAGGCTTTTCCTGGTCGCAGGTCTTGAGTTTTTCAAGAAGTTCTTTTTCTGTTATTATGGCGTCCAGCGGGTTTTGGTTATCTTTTATGGCCATTTCTAGCTTTTCCAGTTTTTTGCATATTTGGTGTTGCTCTGGTCTTAGTGTGTTTTTCTGGTATAATTTTTCAAAGTGGTTTACCCATGTGTCCCCATTTTGAATGGCCAAATCGTCGTGTTGTTTTTTGTGTAGTGTTTTCAAGTTTTCCCAGAAACAATTGGAATCAATGGATTCCTCCATGGAGCTGAGTGTATTCTTAATATATTGCTCTTTTTTGGTTCTGAGTGTGTTTCTGTATTGTGTTAGTGTCTGACAATAAGTAAGGCGTAGTTCCTCGTTTTCTGGATGTCTGTGTTTTTGGTTTGATATTTTTCTAAGTTTTTTCCTCATGTTATGGCAATCTCGGTCAAACCATTTTTCATCGTTTTTTGTTTTGGGTTTGTTCTTGCGAGCTTTCAAGTTTGCATTTGTTGCCAAATTATCAAAAATATTGTTTAGTTTACTAACTGCCCGGTTTACGCCTTCTTTATTGTGATTGTATATGTTATCCAGAAAGGTGTCTAAGAGAGCTTGAGTTGATGCATTGCTAATTGTTTTCTGGTATTTTTCCGTGTCGTTTTTGGCCCATCTATACGATTTTTTGGTGTTGTACAGTTTACTGGGTTGTGTTTCTATGTTGTTTGTTTCTGTCTTTTTGAGGAACATAGTAATTTGACTGTGATCTGACAGTGTTGTTTGTGGTTTGACTGTGAATGCTCTGAAAGAGGATGGGTCTAAGTCTGTAATCATATAGTCTACTGTGCTGCAGCCAAGAGGTGAGCAATAGGTCGATCTTCCTAGGAGGTCTCCTATGAACCTACCATTGACAATGTACAGACCCAGGTTTCGACAGAGCTGTAGTAGCTGTTTTCCGTTGGTATTTGACTGCTTGTCGCAGTTATGCCTGTATGGAAGGGAAGGGATGTCAAAGTGGTTATTCCCGAAAACGTAATTGTTTCCCTGATTATTGGTGAAGTCTGGTTCTTCGCCCGTTCTTGAATTGAGGTCCCCACAGATCAACACGTTCCCCTGGGCCTGGTATTGGATAATTTCCCCCTCCATGTTGGAGAAGGTGTCCTCTTTAAAGTACGGGGAATCAATTGGAGGGATATAAAGTGCGCAAATGTAAACATCTTGGGTGTTTGAGATAATCTCCCTCTCAAGTTTGAGCCACATATGGTTTTCGCCCTTTTTTATAAATTTGATGTAATTCTTAAGTTCTGTTTTAAACCAGATCAGTATGCCTCCGGAGTCTCTGCCTTGGGTTACACTTGGTAATTTATTGGAGGGGACCACCAGCTCAGTGTACCCTTGGGGACAGCCAGTGTGTCCTTTTCCTTTATACCAAGTTTCCTGTAAAATTATAATATCTAGGTCTTTAGTTTCATCTATGAACTCTGGGGTCCTACTTTTCACTTCTCGCAGTGAAGAGCGTAGACCTTGGATATTCCAGGTCGAAATATATAAGGATTTCATGTTAAGTTTGATCTTTTACTATGATAGGTTAAAGAGTGGTACGTGTTTGTCGTGTCTAAGTGTGGGAAAAAAAAGATCACATCAGTTGTCTACAAAAGTTAATACAATTTGGTTACAGTTCTTTCTATTAATTAGTCCTTGATCCATAAGGCGGAAGTAGATGCTGCTGCACATCTGCTTATTGTCTCTTAATGGATTGTTTCTGTCTGAGGTATTGCGTACGTCCTGTGCATCTCTCCCTCTGTCTGGCTGGGAGCGGTCCTATTCCCCTGTGGGACAGGAGTGGTGCAGGTCTGATATTGTTGTTTTGCATGGGGATCCTCTCTGGTCTCGGTTGGTGTGTTGGTGGTCCTTGTAGTGTTCCTGATATGTACCCCGCTGATCTCTGGTGGTCGGGGGGGTGTCCTCTTGGAGTCTGGGTATGGACCCGGTTAAAAGCGACGTCCTTCAGGGCTTTAGCAAAGATCGATATTCTTTGCCTTTGGATGTGGACGTGGTCGTAAAGACATTCCTCATCGAGGGTGGGGTGTTGGGCCAGGTGTACGTTGTGGTTTGATTCGCAGTCTCTTGCTATGCTGGCATTTATCTCATGAATTGTGTTGTTGTTGAAGTCTGTTCTCGGCAATATTGTGGAAACAGTGATTCTAGTGTTTGGAAATGTACTGCTTGCTTTCCTAATCATTGCTCTGAGCGATGTTGCTACTTCTTTCTGTTGGGTCTTTAGGTCATTTGTGCCCGTGTGTATTATTATGTGTTGGGGGGAGCCTAATCTGGCTTTGGTCAGCCATCCCATGGCTCTGTTTGTTGTTGGGCACCAGATCTTTTCCACTTTACTTCTAGGGAATAGCTTTTTCTCCCATAGAAATTTCCCATTTGAGTCTATGAGTATTACGACGTCAGCCTTGTTTGTGTTTACTGTCTGGTGGCTTTCGCTTGGACTCATAGTGTGTGTGCTGGGCTGGGGTGTCTGGTGTGTGCGTACCTCTTGTGAGCGGCCCGCTTGTGGTTCCACGGTGGTGGGGGAAGATTGCGAATCAGTATGCTGGTCGGTCTGTGTGGCACCCCTTGTATTGTGTGTCTGTTGCTTTTGTTCCGTGTGGGAGTGCAGCCGTTCCGTCCGGCTCTGTCTTGTCTTATCTCTAGCCTCTGGTTGCTGGTCTAATGGTGTTATCTCTCCTCTATGGCTCTCTTCTTTTTCCTGCAGCTCTTTCACCTGATTCCTAAGTAGATTCACCTGGTTCTCAAGTAGCTTCAGCTCTCTCTTGTGTCTCTCCCTCTCCTGATTTTGATCGTCATTCATTTTGAGGAAGTCCTCTCTAAGTTTAACCATCTCTATCTCTAATTGATTAAATTTATCTTTTGGTTGTATCTGGCTGTGTGATCCCAGGGTATGTGTCTGGTCGGCCCTGGAAGGCTCACTCACTTCCTGGCTAGGCTGGTCGGCCCTGGAGGGCTCACTCACTTCCTGGCTATGCTGCTCTTCTCTTGGTGAGCTGGGAATGGTAGGGGGACTATGTGTGGCTTCCTCCCTGGTAGTTATGCTGGGGTTTGTCAGTTGTATCGTGTGGCTGTGGTTCCCCGGGGTTAGTGTCTGGTTTGAACTGTGTGGCTCGTTCACCTCCTGACCAGGCAGATTTTCTCCTGGTAAGTTGTCAATGTTGGGGGGAGTGCGGGCCACTCTGGGGCTGTTCTTTCCCCCCTTAGTTAATTTTTTCAGTGTCCTGAAGGCCGTTGCAAATTTGTCGAGGTTGCCTTGCACTAATATTGTTCCGGTATTGTACGCGTTGACCGTCGTAGTTGAACTGTCTCCTGGTGTGTTAATTTTCATTATGGACCCATTTGCGGTATTTTCTAGCTTAACATTGGTATAGTGTAATTTTATTGCTGTGATCCAAGCCACTGGCTGATCTGAGTAGAAAATGAGGTTACTTTTTGTCCCATTGTTGTAACAGTCAGCAAAAAGTGTTTCTGGTTTTTCTCTCATCTGCTCATGCTTGATCGCTTTTATAGCTTTTTTTGCGGTGTTGGGGGGAATCTGGAAGCGGGGCTGTTGTGGATCTTCTGATTCGCTCATTTTTGGTAAAGTATTGTTGATCTTAGAATAAGCTTTTCTGGGGCCCCGGGTTTGGTGTTTCCCTCTCCCTGTTCGCGAACTTTCCCGGTCCCCCTCTCCGACCCCGTGGTCCCTGGGCCTCGGCTTCTGGGTTCACCCTTCTCAGGTCTGGGTCTGTGAGCCGCTGTTTCCCGGTGCCTTCGGGCTGTTCCCCTCCCGCTCAGAGGTCTCTGTGCCTCTGTCTCGGCCTGGCTCCTCAGGCCTTTCCCTGGCTTCAGTCTCCCTCCCTGGGCCCTGTACTCACAGTCTTGGTTTGCTTCTGGAAGCCTTCTGGTTGCTCCCCTTCTCCTCAGAGGTCTCTGGGCCTGGCTCCTCGGGCCTTTCCCGGGCTTTCTAGCCCAGCCGCCGCTCGGGCTGTGCCTCGTTCGCCGTTCGGGTGCTGGACTGTGGTCGTCGCTCGGGTGCTGGACTGCGGCCGTCGCTCGGGTGCTGGACTGCGGTCGTCGCTCGGGTGCTGGACTGCGGCCGCCGATCGGGCCGTGTCTCGTTCGCCGCTCGGGCTCCCCGAGTCACCTCGTTCCGGCTGCCACTGCGCCTCCGTGCGGCCTCCCCGATTCGCCTCGTTTCCCGAAGCGGCCTCCCCGAGTCTCCTCGCTCCGGCTGCCACTGCGTCTCCGTGCGGCCTTCGTGCCTCGGTTCCCGATGCGGCCGAGTCACCTCGCTTCTGCTGCTGCTGTGGCCCCGTGCGGCCGCTGTTCTTTGGTTTGTTTATTTTTTTTTTTTCCCTTATTCCTTTTTTTCCTTTGGCTTTTTTTTTCTAATTTCCTCTGGTTATTTTTTTCCTTTGGTGGTCTCTTTGGTGGTCTTTTCCTTCCTTACTTAATCCAGACTAAACTAAATTTAAACTTAACTAAACAAACTAAACTAACTTAACTAGAACTAAATTTAACTTTAAAACCTTTTTAAACTTGAAATGAACCTTTTTTTTCCCCACTTTAAACACTAAAAACACTAAAAATTCAACAGCCCATCTTCAGCGTGTGTATTCACTCTGTCTCTCTCCGCCACCCTCCCTGGGAGTGTTTGATGGGACAGTGTAGAGGGAGCTTTATTCTGTATCTAACCCGTGCTGTACCTGCCCTGGGAGTGTTTGATGGGGACAGTGTAGAGGGAGCTTTATTCTGTATCTAACCCGTGCTGTACCTGCCCTGGGAGTGTTTGATGGGGACAGTGTAGAGGGAGCTTTATTCTGTATCTAACCCGTGCTGTACCTGCCCTGGGAGTGTTTGATGGGACAGTGTAGAGGGAGCTTTACTCTGTATCTAACCCGTGCTGTACCTGCCCTGGGAGTGTTTGATGGGGACAGTGTAGAGGGAGCTTTACTCTGTATCTAACCTGTGCTGTACCTGCCCTGGGAGTGTTTGATGGGACGGTGTAGAGGGAGCTTTACTCTGTATCTAACCCGTTCTGTACCTGCCCTGGGAGTGTTTGATGGGACAGTGTAGAGGGAGTTTTATTCTGTATCTAACCCGTGCTGTACCTGCCCTGGGAGTGTTTGATGGGACAGTGTAGAGGGAGCTTTACTCTGTATCTAACCCGTGCTGTACCTGCCCTGGGAGTGTTTGATGGGGACAGTGTAGAGGGAGCTTTACTCTGTATCTAACCCGTGCTGTACCTGCCCTGGGAGTGTTTGATGGGACAGTGTAGAGGGAGCTTTACTCTGTATCTAACCCGTGCTGTACCTGCCCTGGGAGTGTTTGATGGGACAGTGTAGAGGGAGCTTTACTCTGTATCTAACCCGTGCTGTACCTGCCCTGGGAGTGTTTGATGGGGACAGTGTAGAGGGAGCTTTGCTCTGTATCTAACCCATGCTGTACCTACCCTGGGAGTGTTTGATGGGACAGTGTAGAGGGAGATTTACTCTGTATCTAACCCGTGCTGCACCTGCCCTGGGAGTGTTTGGTGGGGACAGTGTAGAGGGAGCTTTACTCTGTATGTAACCTGTGCTGTACCTGCCCTGGGAGTGTTTGTTGGGACAGTGGAGAGGGAGCTTTACTCTGGACCTAACCCCGTGCTGCACCTGCCCTGGGAGTGTTTGATGAGACAGTGTAGAGGGAGCTTTACTCTGTATCTAACCCGTGCTGTACCTGCCCTGGGAGTGTTTGATGGGGACAGTGTAGAGGGAGCTTTACTCTGTATCTAACCCGTGCTGTACCTGCCCTGGGAGTGTTTGATGGGGACAGTGTAGAGGGAGCTTTACTCTGTATCTAACCCGTGCTGTACCTGCCCTGGGAGTGTCTGATGGGGACAGTGTAGAGGGAGCTTTACTCTGTATCTAACCCGTGCTGTACCTGCCCTGGGAGTGTTTGATGGGGACAGTGTAGAGGGAGCTTTACTCTGTATCTAACCCGTGCTGTACCTGCCCTGGGAGTGTTTGATGGGGACAGTGTAGAGGGAGCTTTACTCTGTATCTAACCCGTTCTGTACCTGCCCTGGGAGTGTTTGATGGGACAGTGTAGAGGGAGCTTTACTCTGTATTTAACCCGTGCTGTACCTGCCCTGGGAGTGTTTGATGGGGACAGTGTAGAGGGAGCTTTACTCTGCATCTAACCCGTGCTGTACCTGCCCTGGGAGTGTTTGATGGGACAGTGTAGAGGGAGCTTTACTCTGTATCTAACCCCGTGCTGTACCTGCCCTGGGAGTGTTTGATGGGGACAGTGTAGAGGGAGCTTTACTCTGTATCTAACCCGTGCTGCACCTGCCCTGGGAGTGTTTGATGGGGACAGTGTAGAGGGAGCTTTACTCTGTATCTAACCAGTGCTGTACCTGCCCTGGGAGTGTTTGATGGGGACAGTGTAGAGGCAGCTTTACTCTGTATCTAACCCGTGCTGTACCTACCCTGGGAGTGTTTGATGGGACAGTGTAGAGGGAGCTTTACTCTACATCTAACCCGTGATGTACCTGCCCGGGGAGTGTTTGATGGGGACAGTGTAATGGGAGCTTTACTCTGTATCTAACCCGTGCTGTACCTGCCCTGGGAGTGTTTGATGGGACAGTGTAGAGGGAGCTTTACTCTTTATCTAACCCCGTGCTGTGCCTGCCCTGGGAGTGTTTGATGGGGACAGTGTAGAGGGAGCTTTACTCTGTATCTAACCAGTGCTGTACCTGCCCTGGGAGTGTTTGATGGGGACAGTGTAGAGGGAGCTTTACTCTGTATCTAACCCGTGCTGTACCTGCCCTGGGAGTGTTTGATGGGGACAGTGCAGAGGGAGCGTTACCCTGTATCTAACCAGTGCTGTACCTGCCCTGGGAGTGTTTGATGGGGACAGTGTAGAGGGAGCTTTACTCTGTATCTAACCCGTGCTGTACCTGCCCTGGGAGTGTTTGATGGGGACAGTGTAGAGGGAGCTTTACTCTGTATCTAACCAGTGCTGTACCTGACCTGGGAGTGTTTGATGGGGACAGTGTAGAGGCAGCTTTACTCTGTATCTAACCCGTGCTGCACCTGCCCTGGGAGTGTTTGATGGGACAGTGTAGAGGGAGCTTTACCCTACACCTAACCCGTGATGTACCTGCCCTGGGAGTGTTTGATGGGGACAGTGTAGTGGGAGCTTTACTCTGTATCTAACCCGTGCTGTACCTGCCCTGGGAGTGTTTGTTGGGACAGTGGAGAGGGAGCTTTACTCTGTATCTAACCCCATGCTGTACCTGCCCTGGGAGTGATTGTTGGGACAGTGGAGAGGGAGCTTTACTCTGTATCTAACCCCGTGCTGCACCTGCCCTGGGAGTGTTTGATGAGACAGTGTAGAGGGAGCTTTACTCTGTATCTAACCCGTGCTGTACCTGCCCTTGGAGTGTTTGATGGGGACAGTGTAGAGGGAGCTTTACTCTGTATCTAACCCGTGCTGTACCTGCCCTGGGAGTGTCTGATGGGGACAGTGTAGAGGGAGCTTTACTCTGTATCTAACCCGTGCTGTACCTGCCCTGGGAGTGTCTGATGGGGACAGTGTAGAGGGAGCTTTACTCTGTATCTAACCCGTGCTGTACCTGCCCTGGGAGTGTTTGATGGGGACAGTGCAGAGGGAGCTTTACTCTGTATCTAACCCGTGCTGTACCTGCCCTGGGAGTGTTTGATGGGGACAGTGTAGAGGGAGCTTTACTCTGTATCTAACCCGTTCTGTACCTGCCCTGGGAGTGTTTGATGGGACAGTGTAGAGGGAGGTTTTCTCTGTATCTAACCCGTGCTGTACCTGCCCTGGGAGTGTTTGATGGGGACAGTGTAGAGGGAGCTTTACTCTGCATCTAACCCGTGCTGTACCTGCCCTGGGACTGTTTGATGGGACAGTGTAGAGGGAGCTTTACTCTGTATCTAACCCCGTGCTGTACCTGCCCTGGGAGTGTTTGATGGGGACAGGGTAGAGGGAGCTTTACTCTGTATCTAACCCGTGCTGTACCTGCCCTGGGAGTGTTTGATGGGGACAGTGTAGAGGGAGCTTTACTCTGTATCTAACCAGTGCTGTACCTGCCCTGGGAGTGTTTGATGGGGACAGTGTAGAGGCAGCTTTACTCTGTATCTAACCCGTGCTGTACCTACCCTGGGAGTGTTTGATGGGACAGTGTAGAGGGAGCTTTACTCTACATCTAACCCGTGCTGTACCTGCCCTGGGAGTGTTTGATGGGGACAGTGTAGTGGGAGCTTTACTCTGTATCTAACCCGTGCTGTACCTGCCCTGGGAGTGTTTGATGGGACAGTGTAGAGGGAGCTTTACTCTGTATCTAACCCCGTGCTGTACCTGCCCTGGGAGTGTTTGATGGGGACAGTGTAGATGGAGCTTTACTCTGTATCTAACCAGTGCTGTACCTGCCCTGGGAGTGTTTGATGAGGACAGTGTAGAGGGAGCTTTACTCTGTATCTAACCCGTGCTGTACCTGCCCTGGGAGTGTTTGATGGGGACAGTGCAGAGGGAGCGTTACCCTGTATCTAACCAGTGCTGTACCTGCCCTGGGAGTGTTTGATGGGGACAGTGTAGAGGGAGCTTTACTCTGTATCTAACCCGTGCTGTACCTGCCCTGGGAGTGTTTGATGGGGACAGTGTAGAGGGAGCTTTACTCTGTATCTAACCAGTGCTGTACCTGACCTGGGAGTGTTTGATGGGGACAGTGTAGAGGCAGCTTTACTCTGTATCTAACCCGTGCTGCACCTGCCCTGGGAGTGTTTGATGGGACAGTGTAGAGGGAGCTTTACTCTACATCTAACCCGTGATGTACCTGCCCTGGGAGTGTTTGATGGGGACAGTGTAGTGGGAGCTTTACTCTGTATCTAACCCGTGCTGTACCTGCCCTGGGAGTGTTTGATGGGACAGTGTAGAGGGAGCTTTGCTTTGTATCTAACCAGTGCTGTACCTGCCCTGGGAGTGTTTGATGGGGACAGTATAGAGGCAGCTTTACTCTGTATCTAACCCGTGCTGTACCTGCCCTGGGAGTGTTTGATGGGACAGTGTAGAGGGAGCTTTACTCTGTATCTAACCCGTGCTGTACCTGCCCTGGGAGTGTTTGATGGGACAGTGGAGAGGGAGCTTTACTCTGTATCAACCCGTGCTGTACCTGCCCTGGGAGTGTTTGATGGGGACAGTGTAGAGGGAGCTTTACTCTGTATCTAACCCGTGCTGCACCTGCCCTGGGAGTGTTTGATGGGGACAGTGTAGAGGGAGCTTTACTCTGTATCTAACCAGTGCTGTACCTGCCCTGGGAGTGTTTGATGGGGACAGTGTAGAGGCAGCTTTACTCTGTATCTAACCCGTGCTGTACCTACCCTGGGAGGGTTTGATGGGACAGTGTAGAGGGAGCTTTACTCTACATCTAACCCGTGATGTACCTGCCCTGGGAGTGTTTGATGGGGACAGTGTAGTGGGAGCTTTACTCTGTATCTAACCCGTGCTGTACCTGCCCTGGGAGTGTTTGATGGGACAGTGTAGAGGGAGCTTTACTCTGTATCTAACCCCGTGCTGTGCCTGCCCTGGGAGTGTTTGATGGGGACAGTGTAGAGGGAGCTTTACTCTGTATCTAACCAGTGCTGTACCTGCCCTGGGAGTGTTTGATGGGGACAGTGTAGAGGGAGCTTTACTCTGTATCTAACCCGTGCTGTACCTGCCCTGGGAGTGTTTGATGGGGACAGTGCAGAGGGAGCGTTACCCTGTATCTAACCAGTGCTGTACCTGCCCTGGGAGTGTTTGATGGGGACAGTGTAGAGGGAGCTTTACTCTGTATCTAACCCGTGCTGTACCTGCCCTGGGAGTGTTTGATGGGGACAGTGTAGAGGGAGCTTTACTCTGTATCTAACCAGTGCTGTACCTGACCTGGGAGTGTTTGATGGGGACAGTGTAGAGGCAGCTTTACTCTGTATCTAACCCGTGCTGCACCTGCCCTGGGAGTGTTTGATGGGACAGTGTAGAGGGAGCTTTACCCTACACCTAACCCGTGATGTACCTGCCCTGGGAGTGTTTGATGGGGACAGTGTAGTGGGAGCTTTACTCTGTATCTAACCCGTGCTGTACCTGCCCTGGGAGTGTTTGTTGGGACAGTGGAGAGGGAGCTTTACTCTGTATCTAACCCCATGCTGTACCTGCCCTGGGAGTGATTGTTGGGACAGTGGAGAGGGAGCTTTACTCTGTATCTAACCCCGTGCTGCACCTGCCCTGGGAGTGTTTGATGAGACAGTGTAGAGGGAGCTTTACTCTGTATCTAACCCGTGCTGTACCTGCCCTTGGAGTGTTTGATGGGGACAGTGTAGAGGGAGCTTTACTCTGTATCTAACCCGTGCTGTACCTGCCCTGGGAGTGTTTGATGGGGACAGTGTAGAGGGAGCTTTACTCTGTATCTAACCCGTGCTGTACCTGCCCTGGGAGTGTCTGATGGGGACAGTGTAGAGGGAGCTTTACTCTGTATCTAACCCGTGCTGTACCTGCCCTGGGAGTGTTTGATGGGGACAGTGCAGAGGGAGCTTTACTCTGTATCTAACCCGTGCTGTACCTGCCCTGGGAGTGTTTGATGGGGACAGTGTAGAGGGAGCTTTACTCTGTATCTAACCCGTTCTGTACCTGCCCTGGGAGTGTTTGATGGGACAGTGTAGAGGGAGGTTTTCTCTGTATCTAACCCGTGCTGTACCTGCCCTGGGAGTGTTTGATGGGGACAGTGTAGAGGGAGCTTTACTCTGCAACTAACCCGTGCTGTACCTGCCCTGGGACTGTTTGATGGGACAGTGTAGAGGGAGCTTTACTCTGTATCTAACCCCGTGCTGTACCTGCCCTGGGAGTGTTTGATGGGGACAGGGTAGAGGGAGCTTTACTCTGTATCTAACCCGTGCTGTACCTGCCCTGGGAGTGTTTGATGGGGACAGTGTAGAGGGAGCTTTACTCTGTATCTAACCAGTGCTGTACCTGCCCTGGGAGTGTTTGATGGGGACAGTGTAGAGGCAGCTTTACTCTGTATCTAACCCGTGCTGTACCTACCCTGGGAGTGTTTGATGGGACAGTGTAGAGGGAGCTTTACTCTACATCTAACCCGTGATGTACCTGCCCTGGGAGTGTTTGATGGGGACAGTGTAGTGGGAGCTTTACTCTGTATCTAACCCGTGCTGTACCTGCCCTGGGAGTGTTTGATGGGACAGTGTAGAGGGAGCTTTACTCTGTATCTAACCCCGTGCTGTACCTGCCCTGGGAGTGTTTGATGGGGACAGTGTAGATGGAGCTTTACTCTGTATCTAACCAGTGCTGTACCTGCCCTGGGAGTGTTTGATGAGGACAGTGTAGAGGGAGCTTTACTCTGTATCTAACCCGTGCTGTACCTGCCCTGGGAGTGTTTGATGGGGACAGTGCAGAGGGAGCGTTACCCTGTATCTAACCAGTGCTGTACCTGCCCTGGGAGTGTTTGATGGGGACAGTGTAGAGGGAGCTTTACTCTGTATCTAACCCGTGCTGTACCTGCCCTGGGAGTGTTTGATGGGGACAGTGTAGAGGGAGCTTTACTCTGTATCTAACCCGTGCTGTACCTACCCTGGGAGTGTTTGATGGGACAGTGTAGAGGGAGATTTACTCTGTATCTAACCCGTGCTGTACCTGCCCTGGGAGTGTTTGGTGGGGACAGTGTAGAGGGAGCTTTACTCTGTATGTAACCCGTGCTGTACCTGCCCTGGGAGTGTTTGTTGGGACAGTGGAGAGGGAGCTTTACTCTGTATCTAACCCCGTGCTGTACCTGCCCTGGGAGTGTTTGATGGGGACAGTGTAGAGGGAGCTTTACTCTGTTTCTAACCCGTGCTGTACCTGCCCTGGGAGTGTTTGATGGGGACAGTGTAAAGGGAGCTTTACTCTGTATCTAACCCGTGCTGTACCTGCCCTGGGAGTGTTTGATGCGGACAGTTTAGAGGGAGCTTTACTCTGTATCTAACCCGTGCTGTACCTGCCCTGGTAGTGTTTGATGGGGACAGTGTAGAGGGAGCTTTACTCTGTATCTAACCCGTGCTGTACCTGCCCTGGGAGTGTTTGATGGGGACAGTGTAGAGGGACCTTTACTCTGTATCTAACCCGTTCTGTACCTGCCCTGGGAGTGTTTGATGGGACAGTGTAGAGGGAGCTTTACTCTGTATTTAACCCATGCTGTACCTGCCCTGGGAGTGTTTGATGGGGACAGTGTAGAGGGAGCTTTACTCTGCATCTAACCCGTGCTGTACCTGCCCTGGGAGTGTTTGATGGGACAGTGTAGAGGGAGCTTTACTCTGTATCTAACCCCGTGCTGTACCTGCCCTGGGAGTGTTTGATGGGGACAGTGTAGAGGGAGCTTTACTCTGTATCTAACCCGTGCTGCACCTGCCCTGGGAGTGTTTGATGGGGACAGTGTAGAGGGAGCTTTACTCTGTATCTAACCAGTGCTGTACCTGCCCTGGGAGTGTTTGATGGGGACAGTGTAGAGGCAGCTTTACTCTGTATCTAACCCGTGCTGTACCTGCCCTGGGAGTGTTTGATGGGACAGTGTAGAGGGAGCTTTACTCTGTATCTAACCCCGTGCTGTGCCTGCCCTGGGAGTGTTTGATGGGGACAGTGTAGAGGGAGCTTTACTCTGTATCTAACCAGTGCTGTACCTGCCCTGGGAGTGTTTGATGGGGACAGTGTAGAGGGAGCTTTACTTTGTATCTAACCCGTGCTGTACCTGCCCTGGGAGTGTTTGATGGGGACAGTGCAGAGGCAGCGTTACCCTGTATCTAACCAGTGCTGTACCTGCCCTGGGAGTGTTTGATGGGGACAGTGTAGAGGGAGCTTTACTCTGTATCTAACCCGTGCTGTACCTGCCCTGGGAGTGTTTGATGGGGACAGTGTAGAGGGAGCTTTACTCTGTATCTAACCAGTGCTGTACCTGACCTGGGAGTGTTTGATGGGGACAGTGTAGAGGCAGCTTACTCTGTATCTTACCCGTGCTGCACCTTGCCCTGGGAGTGTTTGATGGGACAGTGTAGAGGGAGCTTACCCTACACCTAACCCGTGATGTACCTGCCCTGGGAGTGTTTGATGGGGACAGTGTAGTGGGAGCTTTACTCTGTATCTAACCGTGCTGTACCTGCCCTGGGAGTGTTTGTTGGGACAGTGGAGAGGGAGCTTTACTCTGTATCTAACCCATGCTGTACCTGCCCTGGGAGTGATTGTTGGGACAGTGTAGAGGGAGCTTTACTCTGTATCTAACCCGTTCTGTACCTGCCCTGGGAGTGTTTGATGGACAGTGTAGAGGGAGGTTTTCTCTGTATCTAACCCGTGCTGTACCTGCCCTGGGAGTGTTTGATGGGGACAGTGTAGAGGGAGCTTTACTCTGCATCTAACCCGTGCTGTACCTGCCCTGGGACTGTTTGATGGGACAGTGTAGAGGGAGCTTTACTCTGTATCTAACCCCGTGCTGTACCTGCCCTGGGAGTGTTTGATGGGGACAGGGTAGAGGGAGCTTTACTCTGTATCTAACCCGTGCTGTACCTGCCCTGGGAGTGTTTGATGGGGACAGTGTAGAGGGAGCTTTACTCTGTATCTAACCAGTGCTGTACTGCCCTGGGAGTGTTTGATGGGGACAGTGTAGAGGCAGCTTTACTCTGTATCTAACCCGTGCTGTACCTACCCTGGGAGTGTTGGGATGGGGGACAGTGTAGAGGGAGCTTTACTCTACATCTAACCCGTGATGTACCTGCCCTTGGGAGTGTTTGATGGGGACAGTGTAGTGGGAGCTTACTCTGTATCTAACCCGTGCTGTACCTGCCCTGGGAGTGTTTGATGGGACAGTGTAGAGGGAGCTTTACTCTGTATCTAACCCCCGTGCTGTACCTGCCCTGGGAGTGTTTGATGGGGACAGTGTAGATGGAGCTTTACTCTGTATCTAACAGTGCTGTACCTGCCCTGGGAGTGTTGATGAGGACAGTGTAGAGGGAGCTTTACTCTGTATCTAACCCGTGCTGTACCTGCCCTGGGAGTGTTTGATGGGACAGTGCAGAGGGAGCGTTACCCTGTATCTAACCAGTGCTGTACCTGCCCTGGGAGTGTTTTGATGGGGACAGTGTAGAGGGGAGCTTTACTCTGTATCTAACCCGTGCTGTACCTGCCCTGGGAGTGTTTGATGGGGACAGTGTAGAGGGAGCTTTACTCTGTATCTAACCAGTGCTGTACCTGACCTGGGAGTGTTTGATGGGGACAGTGTAGAGGCAGCTTTACTCTGTATCTAACCCGTGCTGCACCTGCCCTGGGAGTGTTTGATGGGACAGTGTAGAGGGAGCTTTACTCTACATCTAACCCGTGATGTACCTGCCCTGGAGTGTTTGATGGGGACAGTGTAGTGGGAGCTTTACTCTGTATCTAACCCGTGCTGTACCTGCCCTGTGAGTGTTTGATGGGACAGTGTAGAGGGAGCTTTGCTTTGTATCTAACCAGTGCTGTACCTGCCTGGGAGTGTTTGATGGGGGACAGTATAGAGGCAGCTTTACTCTGTATCTAACCGTGCTGTACCTGCCCTGGAGTGTTTGATGGGACAGTGTAGAGGGAGCTTTACTCTGTAACTAACCCGTGCTGTACCTGCCCTGGGAGTGTTTGATGGGGACAGTGTAGAGGAGATTTACTCTGTATCTAACCCGTGCTGTACCTACCCTGGGAGTGTTTGATGGGACAGTGTAGAGCGAGATTTACTCTGTATCTAACCCGTGCTGTACCTGCCCTGGGAGTGTTTGGTGGGGGACAGTGTAGAGGGAGCTTTACTCTGTATGTAACCCGTGCTGTACCTGCCCTGGAGTGTTTGTTGGGACAGTGGAGAGGGAGCTTTACTCTGTATCTAACCCTGTGCTGCACCTGCCCTGGGAGTGTTTGATGAGACAGTGTAGAGGGAGCTTTACTCTGTATCTAACCCGTGCTGTACCTGCCCTGGGAGTGTTTGATGGGGACAGTGTAGAGGGAGCTTTACTCTGTTTCTAACCCGTGCTGTACCTGCCCTGGGAGTGTTTGATGGGGACAGTGTAAAGGGAGCTTTACTCTGTATCTAACCCGTGCTGTACCTGCCCTGGGAGTGTTTGATGCGGACAGTTTAGAGGGAGCTTTACTCTGTATCTAACCCGTGCTGTACCTGCCCTGGGAGTGTTTGATGGGGACAGTGTAGAGGGAGCTTTACTCTGTATCTAACCCGTGCTGTACCTGCCCTGGGAGTGTTTGATGGGGACAGTGTAGAGGGACCTTTACTCTGTATCTAACCCGTTCTGTACCTGCCCTGGGAGTGTTTGATGGGACAGTGTAGAGGGAGCTTTACTCTGTATCTAACCCGTGCTGTACCTGCCCTGGGAGTGTTTGATGGGGACAGTGTAGAGGGAGCTTTACTCTGCATCTAACCCGTTCTGTACCTGCCCTGGGAGTGTTTGATGGGACAGTGTAGAGGGAGCTTTACTCAGTATCTAACCCCGTGCTGTACCTGCCCTGGGAGTGTTTGATGGGGACAGTGTAGAGGGAGCTTTACTCTGTATCTAACCCGTGCTGTACCTGCCCTGGGAGTGTTTGATGGGGACAGTGTAGAGGGAGCTTTACCCTGTATCTAACCAGTGCTGTACCTGCCCTGGGAGTGTTTGATGGGGACAGTGTAGAGGGAGCTTTACTCTGTATCTAACCCGTGCTGTACCTGCCCTGGGAGTGTTTGATGGGGACAGTGTAGAGGGAGCTTTACTCTGTATCTAACCAGTGCTGTACCTGCCCTGGGAGTGTTTGATGGGGACAGTGTAGAGGCAGCTTTACTCTGTATCTAACCCGTGCTGTACCTGCCCTGGGAGTGTTTGATGGGACAGTGCAGAGGGAGCTTTACTCTACATCTAACCCGTGATGTACCTGCCCTGGGAGTGTTTGATGGGGACAGTGTAGTGGGAGCTTTACTCTGTATCTAACCCGTACTGTACCTGCCCTGGGAGTGTTTGATGGGACAGTGTAGAGGGAGCTTTACTTTGTATCTAACCAGTGCTGTACCTCACCTGGGAGTGTTTGATGGGGACAGTATAGAGGCAGCTTTACTCTGTATCTAACCCGTGCTGTACCTGCCCTGGGAGTGTTTGATGGGACAGTGTAGAGGGAGCTTTACTCTGTATCTAACCCGTGCTGTACCTGCCCTGGGAGTGTTTGATGGGGACAGTGTAGAGGGAGCTTTACTCTGTATCTAACCCGTGCTGTACCTGCCCTGGGAGTGTTTGATGGGACAGTGTAGAGGGAGCTTTACTCTGTATCTAACCCCGTGCTGTACCTGCCCTGGGAGTGTTTGATGGGGACAGTGTAGAGGGAGCTTTACTCTGTATCTAACCAGTGCTGTACCTGCCCTGGGAGTGTTTGATGGGGACAGTGTAGAGGGAGCTTTACTCTGTATCTAACCCGTGCTGTACCTGCCCTGGGAGTGTTTGATGGGGACAGTGCAGAGGGAGCTTTACCCTGTATCTAACCAGTGCTGTACCTGCCCTGGGAGTGTTTGATGGGGACAGTGTAGAGGGAGCTTTATTCTGTATCTAACCCGTGCTGTACCTGCCCTGGGAGTGTTTGATGAGGACAGTGTAGAGGGAGCTTTACTCTGTATCTAACCAGTGCTGTACCTGACCTGGGAGTGTTTGATGGGGACAGTGTAGAGGCAGCTTTACTCTGTATCTAACCCGTGCTGCACCTGCCCTGGGAGTGTTTGATGGGACAGTGTAGAGGGAGCTTTACTCTACATCTAACCCGTGATGTACCTGCCCTGGGAGTGTTTGATGGGGACAGTGTAGTGGGAGCTTTACTCTGTATCTAACCCGTGCTGTACCTGCCCTGGGAGTGTTTGATGGGACAGGGTAGAGGGAGCTTTACTTTGTATCTAACCAGTGCTGTACCTGCCCTGGGAGTGTTTGATGGGTACAGTATAGAGGCAGCTTTACTCTGTATCTAACCCGTGCTGTACCTGCCCTGGGAGTGTTTGATGGGACAGTGTAGAGGGAGCTTTACTCTGTATCTAACCCGTGCTGTACCTGCCCTGGGAGTGTTTGATGGGGTCAGTGTAGTGGGAGCTTTACTCTGTATCTAACCCGTGCTGTCCCTGCCCTGGGAGTGTTTGATGGGGACAGTGTAGAGGGAGCTTTACTCTGTATCTAACCCCGTGCTGTACCTGCCCTGGGAGTGTTTGATGGGGACAGTGTAGAGGGAGCTTTACTCTGTATCTAACCAGTGCTGTACCTGCCCTGGGAGTGTTTGATGGGACAGTGTAGAGGGAGCTTTACTCTGTATCTAACCCGTGCTGTACCTGCCCTGGGAGTGTTTGATGGGACAGTGTAGAGGGACCTTTACTCTGTATCTAACCCCGTGCGGTACCTGCCCTGGGAGTGCTTGATGGGACAGTGTAGAGGGAGCCTTACTCTGTATCTAACCCGTGCTGTACCTGCCCTGGGAGTGTTTGATGGGGACAGTGTAGAGGGAGCTATACTCTGTATCTAACCCGTGCTGTACCTGCCCTGGGAGTGTTTGATGGGACAGTGTAGAGGGAGCTTTACACTGTATCTAACCCGTGCTGTACCTGCCCTGGGAGTGTTTGATGGGACAGAGTAGAGGGAGCTTTAATCTGTATCTAACCCGTGCTGTACCTGCCCTGGGAGTGTTTGATGGGACAGTGTAGAGGGAGCTTTACTCTGTATCTAACCCGTGCTGTACCTTGTCTGTGAGTGTTTGACGGGGACAGTGTAGTGGGAGCTTTACTCTGTATCTAACCCCGTGCTGTACCTGCCCTGGGAGTGTTTGATGGGGACAGTGTAGAGGGAGCTTTACTCTGTATCTAACCAGTGCTGTACCTGCCCTGGGAGTGTTTGATGGGGACAGTGTAGAGGGAGCTTTACTCTGTATCTAACCCGTGCTGTACCTGCCCTGGGAGTGTTTGATGGGGCAGTGTAGAGGGAGCTTTACTCTGTATCTAACCCCGTGCTGTACCTGCCCTGGGAGTGTTTGATGGGGACAGTGTAGAGGGTGCTTTACTCTGTATCTAACCCCGTGCTGTACCTGCCCTGGGAGTGTTTGATTGGACAGTGTAGAGGGAGCTTTACTCTGTATCTAACCCGTGCTGTACCTGCCCTGGGAGTGTGTGATGGGACAGTGTAGAGGGAGCTTTACTCTGTATCTAACCCGTGCTGTACCTGCCCTGGGAGTGTTTGATGGGACAGTGTAGAGGGAGCTTTACTCTGTATCTAACCCGTGCTGTACCTGCCCTGGGAGTGTTTGATGGGACAGTGTAGAGGGAGCTTTACTCTGTATCTAACCCGTGCTGTACCTGCCCTGGGAGTGTTTGATGGGAAAGTGTAGAGGGAGCTTTACTCTGTATCTAACCCGTGCTGTACCTGCCCTGGGAGTATTTGATGGGACAGTGTAGAGGGAGCTTTACTCTGTATCTAACCCGTGCTGTACCTGCCCTGGGAGTGTTTGATGGGACAGTGTAGAGGGAGCTTTACTCTGTATCTAACCCGTGCTGTACTTGCCCTGGGAGTGTTTGATGGGAAAGTGTAGAGGGAGATTTACTCTGCATCTAACCCATGCTGTACCTGCCCCGGGAGTGTTTGATGGGGATAGTGTAGAGGGAACTTTACTCTGTATCTAACCCGTGCTGTACCTGCCCTGGGAGTGTTTGATGGGGACAGTGTAGAGGGAGCTTTACTCTGTATCTAACCCGTGCTGTACCTGCCCTGGGAGTGTTTGATGGGACAGTGTAGAGGGAGCTTTACTCTGTATCTACCCTGTGCTGTACCTGCCCTGGGAGCGTTTGATGGGCACAGTGTAGAGGGAGCTTTACTCTGTATCTAACCCGTGCTGTACCTGCCCTGGGAGTGTTTGATGGGGACAGTGTAGAGGGAGCTTTACTCTGTATCTAACCCGTGCTGTACCTGCCCTGGGAGTGTTTGATGGGACAGTGTAAAGGGAGCTTTACTCTGTATCTAACCCGTGCTGTACCTGCCCTGGGAGTGTTTGATGGGGACAGTGTAGAGGGAGCTTTACTCTGTATCTAACCCGTGCTGTACCTGCCCTGGGAGTGTTTGATGGGGCCAGTGCAGAGGGAGCTTTACTCTGTATCTAACCCGTGCTGTACCTGCCCTGGGAGTGTTTGATGGGACAGTGTAGAGGGAGCTTTACTCTGTATCTAACCCGTGCTGTACCTGCCCTGGGAGTGTTTGATGGGGCAGTGTAGAGGGAGCTTTACTCTGTATCTAACCTGTGCTGTACCTGCCCTGGGAATGTTTGATGGGACAGTGTAGAGGGAGCTTTACTCTGTATCTAACCCCGTGCTGTACCTGCCCTGGGAGTGTTTGATGGGACAGTTTAGAGGGAGCTTTACTCTGTATCTAACCCGTGCTGTACTTGCCCTGGGAGTGTTTGATGGGAAAGTGTAGAGGGAGATTTACTCTGCATCTAACCCATGCTGTACCTGCCCCGGGAGTGTTTGATGGGGATAGTGTAGAGGGAACTTTACTCTGTATCTAACCCGTGCTGTACCTGCCCTGGGAGTGTTTGATGGGGACAGTGTAGAGGGAGCTTTACTCTGTATCTAACCCGTGCTGTACCTGCCCTGGGAGTGTTTGATGGGACAGTGTAGAGGGAGCTTTACTCTGTATCTACCCTGTGCTGTACCTGCCCTGGGAGCGTTTGATGGGCACAGTGTAGAGGGAGCTTTACTCTGTATCTAACCCGTGCTGTACCTGCCCTGGGAGTGTTTGATGGGGACAGTGTAGAGGGAGCTTTACTCTGTATCTAACCCGTGCTGTACCTGCCCTGGGAGTGTTTGATGGGACAGTGTAAAGGGAGCTTTACTCTGTATCTAACCCGTGCTGTACCTGCCCTGGGAGTGTTTGATGGGGACAGTGTAGAGGGAGCTTTACTCTGTATCTAACCCGTGCTGTACCTGCCCTGGGAGTGTTTGATGGGGCCAGTGCAGAGGGAGCTTTACTCTGTATCTAACCCGTGCTGTACCTGCCCTGGGAGTGTTTGATGGGACAGTGTAGAGGGAGCTTTACTCTGTATCTAACCCGTGCTGTACCTGCCCTGGGAGTGTTTGATGGGGCAGTGTAGAGGGAGCTTTACTCTGTATCTAACCTGTGCTGTACCTGCCCTGGGAATGTTTGATGGGACAGTGTAGAGGGAGCTTTACTCTGTATCTAACCCCGTGCTGTACCTGCCCTGGGAGTGTTTGATGGGGACAGTGTAGAGGGAGCTTTACTCTGTATCTAACCAGTGCTGTACCTGCCCTGGGAGTGTTTGATGGGGACAGTGTAGAGGGACCTTTACTCTGTACCTAACCCGTGCTGTACCTGCCCTGGGAGTGTTTGATGGGGACAGTGTAGAGGGAGCTTTACTCTGTATCTAACCAGTGCTGTACCTGCCCTGGGAGTGTTTGATGGGGACAGTGTAGAGGGACCTTTACTCTGTACCTAACCCGTGCTGTACCTGCCCTGGGAGTGTTTGATGGGGACAGTGTAGAGGGAGCTTTACTCTGTGTGATAAAAATAATAACTTCCGGGAAGTTATGTCATCATTTCCTGTGAACTGTGAACTATGAACTATGAACTATGAACTGTGTACATACCTCACTTCCTGTCATATGTCACTTCCTGTTGGACTGATATAAATACTGATCTGTTCAGTATTGTAAGAGGCTTCTTCCAGAGGCATGGTAAAGACCTCTCTTGTATATAGTGTGTTTATAAGTTACTTAAAGCTTACTTTAAAGTTACTTGATGGTAAGTCTCCTTTTTCTTACATCAATTTAAGTAACTTAGTATTTACACTGACAAATACTAGACCTTCAGACAAACTCGGAAGTTAAGGATCCAGGGAACCACCCATCATGGAGAAAATCCTTAGACCTATTCGTCTGGACTTGGACCCGAATACACCAGCAGCTGGCAGGGTATGGAAGCATTGGTATCGTACTTTTGAGAATTTTCTGGATGAATGTAAAGTGGATGCTCCTGCTAAATTGAAGATACTTGTCAATTATGTGACCCCAAAAGTGTTTGAATATGTTGATGAATGGGATAATTACGAAGAGGTGATTCGGGCACTTAAGAAACTGTATGCCAAGACCCCAAATGAGGTCTATGCTAGACATCTACTGGCCACAGCCCGACAAGGGCCAGGGGAATCAATTGACGAATTCCTGCAAGAACTTCGCAGGCTCAGCGTAGATTGTAACTTTCAGGCAGCCTCAGCTGAGCTGTACCGCCAAGAAATGATTCGGGATGCTTTCATCTGCGGGATTGCCTCTCCATTTATACGCCAGCGTCTACTAGAAAGTAAAACACTTGAGCTACAAAAAGCTTTTGTCCTAGCTTGTTCACTGGATTTGGCAAAGAGAAATGCAGACCTCTATCAGCTACCCAGATCTCGATCTGCTGCTGTAGCTGCAACCAGACAATTCAAGCGGTCTCAGGTGAACCCTATCATGGGGGAATCTAATTCTGATAATTCTGATGAAGAAGAGGAGGACGACCCCACTTTAGCAGCCTCTTGGCAATCTAGGAAGGAATGCTTCTTTTGTGGAGATGCTTTTCACCCTAGGAAAACCTGCCCTGCTCGCAATGCAATCTGCAGTTATTGCGGGAAAAAAGGACACTTTGCTAAAGTTTGCCTATCAAGGGCCTCTACGAGGGCCAATCCAGCTAAGGCCTACCGAACTGCCCCAATTAGGGCCTATCAAGATGCTCCAGCTAGGACCTATCAAGCTTCCTCTCGAGCTCTCTCCCGAAGAAGCACACCGAGAGTTTTAGCCACTCTCTGTGCAACGACACCAATTACAGCTGCTTGCCCACAGAACCTGTCTCATGCAGCCACAAAAATTTCAATTAAAGGGCATACCTTAGATGCCTTAATTGACTCAGGAAGTACTGATAGTTTCATTAAGGAACAGATTGTTGCGAAATTGAAACGACATGTCTTCCCATCGGACCAGGCAATTGCGATGGCCCAGTCATCACTTAATACCAGAATCTCCGGCTTTTGTGTTGTTGATATGACACTTCATGGTCGTATGTATCCCTCCACCCGACTTTCGGTGCTCAAGGACTTATGTAGTGATCTCCTCTTAGGGCTGGACTTCCAAAAACAGCATAAGAAACTCACCATTGAGTTTGGTGGATCCAAACCCAGACTTACTATTTCTAATATACCGTCTAAATTACCATTTTGTGCATTATCAGCAGCTTCACTTGATGAACCCTCATTATTTGCCAGTATTCCGCCTCAATGCCAACCGATAATAACGAAATCGCGGCGCTTTAATCAGGAAGACCAATCTTTTATTGCGGCTGAAATCTCTCGACTTCTAGCAGAGGATATCATTGAACCATGTTCGTCGCCCTGGCGGGCTCAAGTCGTCATTGTCAAGAACCCTCTAAAACCTCACAAACAGCGACTATGCATCGATTATTCGCAAACCATCAATCAATATACCGACTTGGACGCCTACCCATTGCCACGCATTGATGATATGGTTAATAAACTGGCCGAATACAAAGTGTTCTCAACTTACGATTTAAAAAGTGCCTATCATCAGTTACCCTTGAAGGTCTCAGATAAGCAGTACACAGCCTTTGAGGCTAATGGACGGCTGTACCAATTTTGCCGCCTCCCATTCGGGGTTACCAATGGAGTGGCTGTCTTTCAACGGGCAATGGATGGCCTGGTTAAGCAGGAAAACCTAAGGGACACTTTTCCCTATCTTGATAACATTACCATTGCAGGTCACGATCAACAGGAACACGACTCCAACCTCCAAAAATTTCGGGATGCCCTCCATCGCCGTAATTTGACCCTGAATGAATCCAAATCTGTTGAGTCGCAACCGACCATCAACATCCTTGGCTACTGCGTAGGCAATGGTATCATTAAGCCAGACCCAGAAAGACTTCGCCCGCTCCAAGAGCTCCCGTCACCTAAGAATCCGGCTTCTTTACGTCGGGCTCTCGGTTTGTTTGCATACTACGCTAAATGGATTCCTCATTTTTCGGACAAAATCCAACCCTTGCTGCATGCTAGATCATTTCCACTGGGAACAGCGGCTGTTGCAGCCTTTAACCTTCTCAAAAAACAGTTGGAGAAAGCGGCTTTTCACTCCATTGATGAGAATCTCCCTTTCGTGGTTGAATGTGATGCCTCGGAGGTGGCGATCTCGGCTACTCTGAATCAGGAAGGTCGTCCTGTAGCATTTATGTCCAGGACCTTACAAGGTGCCGAGCTACATTATCCTCCGGTTGAGAAAGAAGCCACAGCCATCATAGAGGCAGTACGGAAGTGGAACCATTTTCTAGCTCGCCAGCACTTTACATTGATCACGGACCAACGATCAGTCGCCTTCATGCTCGATAATCGAAAACGAACCAAAATTAAGAATAATAAAATACAACTTTGGAGGATGGAACTGGCCTCTTTTGGTTATACCATTCTCTATCGGCCTGGCAAGGAGAATGTGGCCCCGGACACCCTCACACGGGCATTCTGCTCCACTATGTCATCCTCCACTCTCATGGATGTCCACAATGGTTTGTGTCATCCTGGCATTACGCGCATGCTACATTTCGTACGATCACGGAATCTCCCTTTTTCCACTGGAGATGTAAAGAAAATATGCTCAGAATGCCGGCTTTGTGCGGAATTAAAACCTCAGTTCTTCCGCCCCTCAGATGGTATACTCATACATGCAACCCAACCGATGCAACGACTTAGCATCGATTTTAAGGGCCCAGTGCCCTCTTCAACTCGGAACACATATTTGCTCACCATGATCGACGAATATTCACGTTTTCCGTTTGCCTTCCCCTGCTCCAATATGCTGGCGTCCACAGTAATCTGCTGCCTTGAGCAGGTATTTTCTCTCTGTGGCATGCCGGCTTATATTCACTCAGATCGGGGTCCATCCTTTATGTCAAGGGAACTCAAGGACTACCTCTCAGAACGGGGAATTGCTACAAGCAAAACAACACCATACCATCCCATCGGAAATGGGCAGGTAGAGAGGTATAACGGTATCATCTGGAATTCCGTACGTCTCGCTTTAAGATCTCGGGGCCTACCAGACCAGCAATGGGAAACAGTGCTTCCGGATGCATTGCACTCTATACGGTCCCTGCTTTCTACAGCCACAAATACTACACCTCATGAGCGGTTCTTTGGATTCCAGCGTCGCTCATCTCATGGGACATCACTCCCATCATGGCTAACTACTCCTGGACCTGTATTACTCCGAAGATACGTTCGGACGTCTAAAAATGACCCTCTTGTAGACGAGGTCGAACTAACCGATGCCAACCCCACCTATGCAAACATACGATATTCCGACGGCCGAGAATCTACCGTATCATTACGGGATCTGGCTCCCTGCCCACCAGGACCTAGTGGGACATCGGGTGATGGCATTTCACCAGGAAACTCTTGGGACCTATCGGGTACCCCTCTCCAGGATCCTGATCGGACACCAACTAGCTTGGTGCCGGTAGAACCCCGTGCTCAAGGTTGCGACCCTCCCAGTACCGCGCATGAAAGTACTGATCCGCCACAGACCAGCTCTGCACCTCCCTCTGAACAGAGGCAGTCCGACTTTGAACCTATTGGGGCTCGTACTCGAAGCCATGATCTCCCCGACCCTTCACAGGGCAATCCAGGCCACACAGACTCTGACCAATGGCCAACCGCATGTAAGCGGACCAGCGACCCTCTACGACGGGAATCCAAACGGGTGCGACTCTTCCTTGTTCGGCGGCTGCGGACCAAAAGGTAGACCACAGCCTCCTAATCCTGCAGGAGGGAAGAATGTGATAAATGTAGCCAAGTGGGAAAATGCAGTGAATATTTAAGTCCACTAGATGGCGCGGTTCATTTTCCCCTTTAGAATTTGAGAAAAGGGTTATGGGTAAGGCCATGTGATGCCAAAGGAACCTCCCCTTTCTTCACAGCCTCCATTTTCTAGATCCAGCGTGGGGGGTGTGCTCAGGAGAGTTGGGGTGAATATGACTTTTTAAATGAACTTAGTCTGCGTAAAGTACAACTAAAACAGCATTTAGTGCAGCCAGACATAGTTTTAAAATGATATTGTTTCCCAAATCACTCGATATCACGGGGATGCTTGTAGATTGTCCCACCATGTGCTGGTGTTAACCTTTGTTAAAATTGTTGTTGAGCCCTTGGGGCTACATTTCGAACGAGTTTAATACTTTCTGTTTGCTTGTAAGAGGTGACAAGTGATAACGGGACATACGAATGTATGGTATGATATGTTTTGTTTTGTATAATGATTGTTAGTTAATTAACTGCCTTCACCTGTGGTTTGCCTCATGTTCTGTTTTGCAGCAAGCCACTGCCGTATTTTGTCGACTGTATTTTATGTATTTACAATTTCATCCTAACCCTAGACCCAAGTTATTAATACAGAATAAAAAACCCCAAAAACGAAAGTTCGTGTCCTGTGCTGCTCCATTTCGCCAGGCTACACATTTTGGTACCAGGAGTGGGGTCTGTTAGCTTGGAGTTTCTCAGGTTTGGGAAAGTTACATAAAATACGGCAGTGGGGGAAGAGCGGTGTGGTGCCAAGTGGACCTGGAGACAGACGGAGAGTGCTGCCTGGGGTTGCTAAGGAGGACCAGACCAGACAGACGGGATCCAGAGGGCGCCAGGACCAATCTGGGAGAGGACCCATCAAGGCACCGAGGAGGGACACCATTGGAGAAGAATCGTCGCAGCGGCCATCCCATTCAGTGACTGTCAGGGACTTGTGAACTGAGTCAAAATGTTAGACCCTCCTGAGGAGGCGGGTGGAGCTCACAATTCGGATGGTGAGGACAATACCTCTAGTGTGGGTGAGGGCAACCAGATAGATCAACTCAAGGCACAGATTTCAGAGTTGAAAAAAAACCATGACCAAGCAATGGCAATTATTGCCACTCTAGGTAATGGGGCAACCAAGTCATATGTGTATGTACCCAGAGAGCGTCAGATCCAACCATTCAGTGGCGAGGTATCCAAAGATAGTCGTTCAGTTGATGAGTTCATTGAAGAGGTTGAAAGTGTACTATGAGCTAGAGATCAGACTCCTGCAGAGCAGGTAGATTTCATTCGATCTTTGTTGAGGGGGGCAGCCCTACAGGAAATTAGGTTATGGTTGGGTGGAGAGTCTAAGCAGCCCAGTGACCTGTTCAGTTACCTAAGGGGGGCTTTCACCGAAAAACGCAGTGAGTCCCAGCTGTTAGAAACTTTCTATGGACGCAAGCAAGAAGAGGGTGAAGATTTCCGAGAATACTCACATGCACTCTCTCAGATTATTAGAACTTTGGTAAAGCAATCACCTGATGCTGTGCCGAACACAAAACGGGTTGTCAGAAACAGATTTGTTGATGGTGTTAGAGATCCCTCACTCCGGAGAGAGTTGCGCAAGTTTGTACGAGACAACCCCCAGTCTACCCTGTTCGATGTACGTGAGGAAGCTGTCTTATGGTCCTTAGAAGACCAGCCCTGTAGCACTAAAGTTGCAAAGAGCAAGAATGTAGTGTGTGACAGTACGGGGAGGGATCTTCAGTGTTCTGCCATTGGGGTACCAGGCAGCCAGGCTGTCACTTTACAGGATGTTCTTAAAGTGGTGGCGGAACAGGGTAAAGCTATCGGGGAACTAACAGAGGCAGTACGGGGTCTTGCTCTACAGAAGGAAAACACGGGTAATGACAAGGTTGGGAAACCTAGAGCCAAGCCAAAGTTCACTGATGAAGGTCAGCCTATTTGCTTTAAGTGTAACGGGGCGGGGCACATTGCCAAACAGTGTCCTCAGAAGCACGAGGTAGCAAACACATCCACCACTGCTGGCTGGGGTGCAGGAAAACTAACTCCCTCGATTGCCATGAGCCGGGCAATGCGAGGAAAACCTGCAGGCTCTCAGAACAGTACTGGTATTCGTGACAGATTTCTTGACCGTGCAGTAGGTAAATGTCCAGTAGTAGATCTCAAGATTGGGGGGGTTACTGCTAACTGTTTACTGGATACCGGGAGCCAAGTCAGCACTATTACTGAAGTTTTTTTCAGAGAGCACTTACTTGGGAGGGATGAGGATATGCTGCCTACAACCGGGTGGCTTAAGATCACTGCCGCCAACGGGTTGGACATTCCCTACTTGGGCTACCTTGAGTTAGACGTTGAAACTATGGGCATAACCTTACCCGAATGTGGTTTCCTGGTAGTCAAAGAGCATCAGCAGTCACAGCCTGCAGCACCAGGTCTTATTGGTATGAACATCATCAGCCGATGCCGACAACTAGTTCATGCTGAGTTTGACACTACTCTAGGGGGAAAGTTGGATTCAGATTGGAGGGAAGCATTTCAGCAAGTACAACAGTGTAACATCACTCCAAAGTCATCTTCTGTCCGTGTAGCTGGTAGGGGTGCTGTACATGTGCCTGCGTCTTCCATAGCTACAGTCTACGTAAAGGGACTTAAAACTCAGTCAGGTGGCAGCACTAAAATGCTGTTGGAGCCAGGTAACACACCATTGCCAGGTGGCCTGGTAGTTGTCCCCACTCTAGTTGAATCAAAGGGACATTTATTTCCAGTGCAGGTGGTAAATTTCTCTGAGGAGGATGTGTGGTTAAACCCCAGGACCAGGCTTGGTATTCCGACTCAGGCAGAGTGTGTAGACAAGGACTCCTGTGAGGTGCGATTTCAACGCATCTCCGCTGACACAGAGGAAGTAACTGTTGGCAGAAAAGAAGGACAGATGACAGACCAAGACATTCAGTTGCTTTTGGACAAACTACACATAGGTGGCACACAGGGCCAACAAGCAGAGTTAGGTGCACTTTTAGCCAGGTATTCGGAAGTATTTGCTTTTAAGGATGAGGACCTAGGCTACACTGATAAAGTTGAGCATGAGATTAACTTGGTAGATGACGCACCAGTTACAGAGCCATACCGTCGTATCCCACCTACACTGTACAAAGAGGTGAGGGACCACATCACTAAGCTTTTAAGAAAGCGTGTCATCCAGGAGAGCAATAGTTCATACGCTTCACCCATAGTGGTAGTTCGTAAGACTGATGGAGACATACGACTATGTGTTGACTTTAGGAAACTAAACTCAAAAACCAGACGTGACGCATTTCCTTTGCCCCGCATTGACGAGAGTTTTGATGCCCTTCATGGTGCAAAGTTCTTCTCGACCATTGATCTTGCAAGTGGGTACCACCAGGTTGCTGTTCGTGAAAGTGACAGGCCTAAGACTGCTTTTACAACTCCTTTTGGCCTTTTTGAGTACCTCAGAATGCCTTTTGGTGTCTGTAATGGACCTGCGACTTTTCAACGACTTATGCAAGCGACTATGAGCGACTTAGTGTTCCACATCCTATTAGTGTATTTAGATGACATCCTTGTGTTCTCTCAGACCTTCCCGGACCATTTAGAGAGGCTTGAGACAGCTCTAAGACGACTGAAAGAGACAGGGTTGAAAGTAAAGCTTGAAAAGTGTCACTTCCTGCAGCAGGAAGTCAGGTTCCTTGGGCATCAAATTTCAGGGGAGGGTATAGGGACAGATCCAGAGAAAATTGCCGCCGTAAAGAAGTGGCCGGTCCCCAGTACAGTCAAAGATCTGAGGTCATTTCTTGGTTTCTGTAGTTATTACAGGAGGTTCATTGAGGATTTTTCTAAACGAGCTGGCCCTCTCCATGACGTAGTCAATGCATGCCTTAGGGAAGACAGCCCAGCAAAAGCAAAACGGTTGTTTGAAGGTTCATGGACAGCGGCGTGCCAAGCTGCTTTCGAACAGCTGAAAGAAAAGCTGATCAGTGCTCCAGTGTTAGGTTACGCAGATTTCACTCAGCCTTTTATTGTAGAGACGGATGCCAGTAACCTAGGATTAGGTGCCATCCTCCACCAGCAGCAGGGAGATAGGAAGAGAGTGATAGCATATGCCAGTAGGAGGCTCCGTAATGCTGAAAGAAATGACAGAAACTACAGCAGTATGAAACTAGAGCTCCTCGCCCTCAAATGGGCTGTTTCAGAGAAATTTCGAGGTTACCTTCTAGGTTCCAAGTTCACTGTCATAACAGATAACAACCCCCTGTGTCACCTTTCTACAGCTAAGTTAGGTGCTGTTGAGCAAAGATGGGTGGCTCAGTTAGCTGTTTTTGACTTTGACGTCAAGTACCGCCCAGGCCGCTGTAATGCAGCAGCAGATGCCCTCTCTAGGCAGCCGTTAGCAGGGGAGCCCGAGTCAGACAGTGGGGATGCGGACTATGATGGTTGTGTGGCCATATGTAATGTCACTCACAAGGGAACAGCTCTAGGACCAGACTTAGGGACAGCAGGAGTCAAGTGCTGTAAAGTCAGACAGATCAGTGTTTCGGACGCAGAAGAAAGTACTGAGCGTAGTGAGTCGCAGGGTAACACACCAACACTTCCCGGTTACTCTAAAGAGGAACTACGTAAGTTTCAGGACACAGACCCCACCCTCAGCGTGTTTAGGAAGTTTTGGGGTGAGCAGCGGAGGCCAACTTACAAGGAGAGGTCGCAGTTATCCAAGCTAGTATTATCCACGTTAAAGCAGTGGCCCCGTATTTGTGAGCAAGATGGTTTGTTGTACCGTGTAATCGAGGATGTCCATGTTGGTGAGTGTCACCAGCTACTACTGCCCTCTTGTTTGAAAGAAGTCGTGCTTGAAGGTGTGCATGATCGTATGGGCCATCAGGGAATAGAGCGCACACAGAACCTTTTGAGACAGAGATGTTTTTGGGTTGGGATGTATGAGGATGTGGAACAGTGGGTCAAGAAATGCGAGAGGTGTGTTTTGACAAAAATGCCCCACCCCAAGATACATGCCCCTATGAAATCATTTCTAGCCTCCCGGCCCCTTGAAGTAGTTGCTGTAGATTTCACCATGCTGGAACCGGCCTCCGATGGTCGTGAGAATGTGTTAGTGGTGACCGATGTTTTCACTAAATTCACACAAGCCTTCCCTACTCGGGACCAAAAGGCTGATACCACGGCAAAAGTCCTTCTCAAAGAGTGGTTCATGAAGTATGGGGTCCCAGAAAGATTGCATTCAGACAGAGGTCGAAATTTTGAGAGTGAAATCATTGCCGAGCTGTGTAAGCTTTATGGTGTAAAGAAAACCCGCACTACCCCACACCACCCAGAAGGAAATGCTCAATGTGAGAGATTCAACAGATCTTTACATGATCTTTTGCGTACACTGCCTCCAGAAAAGAAGCGCCGCTGGCGTGAGCACTTATCTGAGTTGGTGTATGCCTACAATGTAACACCCCATGCTACGACTGGCTACTCACCGTACTATCTGCTTTTCGGGGTTCATCCACACCTTCCTGTAGATGCTTTATTAGGTCAGGAGCAAGTGTTAGACAAGAAACATGAGTGGTTGGTTGTCCACCAAGAGCATTTGAAGGAGGCACATGCAAGGGCAAGAGAGTACACTGAAAAGAAATCAGCTCAAAGAATTGAACTTAACAAAGACAAAGTGTACTGTCCAACCATTGAGGTGGGTCAGTTGGTATACTTACGACACAGGCCTTTGGGTAGGAACAAAATTCAGGATGCGTGGGGTCCTACTGTGTACAGAGTGGTGGAGGTACAGGGTACTACACATGCAGTTGAGCCTGTAGAGGGCGGTCCTTTAAAAAGGGTCCATAGAGTTAATCTTAGGCCATGTGTTACCCCTGTCCCTGAGCCTAGGCGGACGAGAACCAAGTCCCCTGTCACCGTACCCCCTGTCACTCTTTTGACAGAATCGTTGCCAGAGCCCTCTGATACTGAGTTTGTTGTGGTAGAGGAAGTCACCTATCCAGAGTTAACTCAGGAGGAAAAAGTAAACAATGATCCTGTTGGTAACGCCCAAGATGTACAGGAATCAGAGGCTGTTTCTGAGCCAGAGCATTCAGACCCTTCTGAGTGTGGGACTGAGGTTGAGGTACCCATTCCGGCTCCTCGCAGAACTAAAAGAGCCAATGCTGGGGTAAACCCTAACCCATACCATTTGCCTCAGTCAGCCTGTAATGCAGTCTCACTCAGTCCTGAGGTGTTCTCTCATGTTTTATCGAGTCTGGGTACTGCATTTTTTCGAGAAGCTGTAAAAGAAGTGAAAAACGGGTGCTAAGTCACCGAGGACGTTGACTTTAAAGCAGGGGAGAATGTAGCCAAGTGGGAAAATGCAGTGAATATTTAAGTCCACTAGATGGCGCGGTTCATTTTCCCCTTTAGAATTTGAGAAAAGGGTTATGGGTAAGGCCATGTGATGCCAAAGGAACCTCCCCTTTCTTCACAGCCTCCATTTTCTAGATCCAGCGTGGGGGGTGTGCTCAGGAGAGTTGGGGTGAATATGACTTTTTAAATGAACTTAGTCTGCGTAAAGTACAACTAAAACAGCATTTAGTGCAGCCAGACATAGTTTTAAAGTGATATTGTTTCCCAAATCACTCGATATCACGGGGATGCTTGTAGATTGTCCCACCATGTGCTGGTGTTAACCTTTGTTAAAATTGTTGTTGAGCCCTTGGGGCTACGTTTCGAACGAGTTTAATACTTTCTGTTTGCTTGTAAGAGGTGACAAGTGATAACGGGACATACGAATGTATGGTATGATATGTTTTGTTTTGTATAATGATTGTTAGTTAATTAACTGCCTTCACCTGTGGTTTGCCTCATGTTCTGTTTTGCAGCAAGCCACTGCCGTATTTTGTCGACTGTATTTTATGTATTTACAATTTCATCCTAACCCTAGACCCAAGTTATTAATACAGAATAAAAAACCCCAAAAACGAAAGTTCGTGTCCTGTGCTGCTCCATTTCGCCAGGCTACATAAAAATAATAACTTCCGGGAAGTTATGTCATCACTTCCTGTGAACTGTGAACTATGAACGATGAACTATGAACTGTGTACATACCTCACTTCCTGTCATATGTCACTTCCTGTTGGACTGGTATAAATACTGGTCTGTTCAGTATTGTAAGAGGCTTCTACCAGAGGCATGGTAAAGACCTCTCTTGTATATAGTGTGTTTATAAGTTACTTAAAGCTTACTTTAAAGTTACTTGATGGTAAGTCTCCTTTTTCTTACATCACTCTGTATCTAACCCGTGCTGTACCTGCCCTGGGAGTGTCTGATGGGGACAGTGTAGAGGGAGCTTTACTCTGTATCTAACCCGTGCTGTACCTGCCCTGGGAGTGTTCGATGGGACAGTGTGGAGGGAGCTTTACTCTGTATCTAACCCGTGCTGTACCTGCCCTGGGAGTGTTTGATGGGGACAGTGTAGAGGGAGCTTTACTCTGTGTGATGAAATATTCCATTCATCACTGCCTGTGACTGAGGTTGGTTTCAGGTTCCCCCTTACCATTGTATTGCCTGTGACTGTGGTTGGTTTCAGGTTTCTCCTCACCATTGTATTGTGTATTGGAATGTATGGAATGTGTTGTGTGTAGGGCTCCGCCCATACCTGGCCTCTATGTAAGCCAGCTCAGTCTGGCCTCACAGCCAGTACTGCAGACCTCCAGGGAAGATACCTCTCTCCACTGCGTGTTATCTTCTAAGTTAATAAAAGCCTTGTTTTGTTTCGCTAACATCGAGTCTCAGGATTATTGAGGCACATCAATTTTATTAACTTATTTTTCAACACAATGGATCAACTCCTGAAACCCGAACGTTTGGATTTGGATCAGCATACTCCGGACGCATCAGCACGCTTCGGACACTGGTTTATGTGTATGGAATTCTTCCTGGACAATTCCGCAGCCGTCAAAGACGCTACGGACGCTGCGAGTATGAAACTCGGAATTCTGCGGAATTGGGTAAGCCACCGGGTTTACCCCCTCATCCAAGATGCCGACACGTACCTGGCTGCCTGCGACATCTTAAAGGCGCATTACCAGCAGCCTACGAATGAGGTGTATGCTCGGCATCTGCTCGCCACTCGCGCACAGCGACCTGGGGAATCGGTGGAGGAGTTCCTAGGCACCCTGAAAATGCTTGGCAAAGACTGCAAGTGCCGAGATGTAAAAGCCGCAGTGTACACCGACGAGCTTGTTCGCGATGCCTTTATCACAGGTCTCAGCTCCACTTACATCCAGCAAAGACTGCTGGAAAAAATGGGATTGGACCTGAAACAGGCTGCGGACACCGCGCGATCCCTGGATGTGGCCCAGAGAAACTCGGACGCCTACTCTTCAGCCCGCGCCGTCCACGCCGCCACGTGTGCACCAAGGGCGCCGCCATCTTGGAAGGCATCTTCCCCGCCCGGCAGCCCGACACCGTCGGGGCCCCGCTCTCCCCCCAGAAGCCCTATGACAGCCGCGATGCGTCGGGGACCCAACTGCTACTTCTGCGGGCAGCCAAAGCACACCAGAAACCTGTGCCCGGCGAAAGGCACCACCTGCTTTAAGTGCGGTAAGAAGGGGCACTTTGGAAAGGTGTGCAGAGGGAACCCCGCTGGAAAACCAAAACCCGCCACCGCCGCGTGTGCGCCGTGGGAGCGGCCATCTTGGACGCCATCTTGCCCGACCTCGTGGGGTCCGCCATCTTGTGAGCAGACAGCGCGGACGCCATCTTGTCTCGATCAGGGCCCTACAGTGGCATCGGTCACAGTGGACCAGACCAGGCCCCACCCGCTATCCAAATCAATGGTGGACATCGAGGTAAACGGGTGCGGGGTTAAATGTTTAATTGACAGTGGAAGCACGGAGAGTTTTATCCACCCGGAACTGGCACGACAACTCTCCCTAAAGGTGGTCCCTACTCGGGGTACCATCTCTATGGCTGATAAAACCCAGACATCGACCATTCTGGGTTACTGCACGGTACAATTGTCCGTTAACGGGACTGTATACGATAATTTTAAAGTATTAATCATGAAGAATCTATGCGCGAGCGTGATCTTGGGCCTGGATTTCCAGTGCAACCACCAAAGCATCACGCTCAAGTACGGTGGGTCCCAGCCGCCCCTCACAGTGTGCGGCCTGGCTACCCTGAAGGTAAAGCCACCTTCGCTATTCGCGAACCTTACCCCTAACTGCCGGCCAATAGCGACCAAAAGCAGGAGGTACAGCTGGGAGGACAGGCGGTTTATCGCAACCGAGGTAGACAGGCTCCTGAAAGAGCGCATTATTGAATGCAGCAATAGCCCGTGGCGCGCCCAAGTGGTGGTGGTAAGGGGTAGCGAGAAGAAACGGATGGTGATCGACTATAGCCAAACGATCAACAGGTACACCCAACTAGACGCCTACCCGCTACCCCGCATATCAGAAATGGTGAACCAAATCGCCCAATACTGGGTGTTCTCCACCATCGACCTCAAGTCAGCGTACCACCAGCTCCCTATCAGACCAGAGGACCGCCCGTACACCGCCTTCGAGGCGAACGGACGCCTCTACCAATTCCTCAGAGTCCCCTTTGGGGTGACGAATGGGGTCTCGGTCTTCCAGAGGGAGATGGATCGCATGGTCGATGACCACCACTTGCAGGCAACCTTCCCCTACCTCGACAACGTCACCATCTGCGGTCACAACCAGCAGGATCACGACTCGAACCTCGAGAGGTTCCTGAAACCCGCACAAAAACTCAACCTCACCTACAACGAGGACAAGTGCGTTTTCAACACCACGCGCCTCTGCATACTAGGCAGCGTGGTGGAGAATGGGGAAATCGGACCAGACCCCGACCGATTGCGCCCCCTACGGGAGCTGCCCCTGCCGAACACTCCCAAAGCCCTGAAAAGGTGCCTGGGGTTATTTTCTTATTATTCCCAATGGGTCCCCAACTACTCCGACAAAGCCCGCCCCCTCTTGAAAGCATCCTCTTTTCCGCTCTCTGCTGGGGCCCACGCCGCCTTCAAAAGCATTAAGCAGGATATTGAGCGGGCCACGCTACAGGCAGTGGACGAGAACACTCCATTTCAAGTGGAAAGTGATGCGTCTGACTTTGCCTTGGCGGCTACCCTCAACCAGGCGGGGCGGCCCGTAGCTTTCTTCTCGAGGACCCTCCAAGGGCCCGAGATCAGACACTCCTCCGTGGAAAAGGAGGCCCAAGCCATCGTGGAGGCAGTGCGCCACTGGCGCCACTACCTAGCCGGCAAACGCTTCACCCTACTTACCGACCAGCGGTCGGTAGCGTTTATGTTCAATAATAAACAGAGGGGGAAGATCAAAAATGATAAGATTCTTAGGTGGCGGATCGAGCTCTCCACCTTCGAGTATGACATCATTTACCGGCCAGGGGCCCTTAACAAATCCCCAGATGCCCTCTCACGAAGGATGTGTGCCAGCGCCACCGGGGATCGGCTACAGACCCTCCACAACGACCTCTGCCGCCCAGGGGTCACGCGGCTGTTCCACTTCATAAAGTCCCGCAACTTACCCTACTCGATTGAGGAAGTTCGGTCTCTGACCAGGAACTGCCGCACTTGCGCTGAGTGCAAGCCTCGGTTCTACCACCCTGATAGAGCCCACTTAATCAAAGCTACACGGCCCTTTGAGCGGCTCAGCTTAGATTTCAAGGGCCCCCTCCCGTCCGTCGACCGCAATGTTTACTTCCTGAACATTGTGGACGAATAGTCCCGGTTCCCATTCGCCTTCCCCTGCCCAGACATGACCAGCGCCACGGTCATTAAATGCCTCAACAGCCTGTTCTGCCTGTTCGGTATGCCGAGCTACATCCACACGGATAGGGGGGCGTCCTTCATGAGTGAAGAGCTACACCAGTACATGCTGTCCAGGGGTATCGCCACGAGCCGTACCACCAGCTACAACCCCCGGGGTAACAGTCAAGTGGAGCGAGAGAACGGGACAGTATGGAAAGCAGTCACTCTAGCTCTAAGGACCAAGGGCCTCCCTATCTCCCGCTGGCAGGAAGTCCTCTCAGATGTGCTCCATTCGATACGGTCGCTATTGTGTACTGCCACTAATGCCACGCCTCATGAACGAATGTTTAGCTTCCCCCGGAAATCCACCTCAGGCGTATCCATGCCGTCATGGCTCTCCACCCTGGGTCTGGTATTCGTGCGAAGGCATGTGAGGGGCCATAAGACGGACCCTCTCGTGGAGCCAGTGCTCCTACTCCACGCCAACCCCCAATACGTGTATGTCCGGCATGCCGACGGAAGGGAGGACACCGTGTCAATAAAAGACGTCGCCCCAGCCGGTAACGACAACAACCACGGCAATAGCAGCAACAACGACCACAGCAACTCTTACCCACCCACTACTCTTTCATCACCCCCGGAAGAACATCGACCAACGGCACCCCCACCAACTACCCCTTCAACAACCCTGGCGGCACCCCCGGCAGAGACCCAGGAGGCCACCGGGGACACCCAGCCGACACCCGCGACACCACAACAGCCACGTCGGTCGCAGAGGACTACCAAACCCCCGAACAGACTAAATCTATAGAAGGGGTGAATGTGATGAAATATTCCATTCATCACTGCCTGTGACTGGTTGGTTTCAGGTTCCCCCTTACCATTGTATTGCCTGTGACTGTGGTTGGTTTCAGGTTTCTCCTCACCATTGTATTGTGTATTGGAATGTATGGAATGTGTTGTGTGTAGGGCTCCGCCCATACCTGGCCTCTATGTAAGCCAGCTCAGTCTGGCCTCACAGCCAGTACTGCAGACCTCCAGGGAAGATACCTCTCTCCACTGCGTGTTATCTTCGAAGTTAATAAAAGCCTTGTTTTGTTTCGCTAACATCGAGTCTCGGGATTATTGAGGCACATCAATCTGTATCTAACCCGTGCTGTACCTGCCCTGGGAGTGTTTGATGGGGACAGTGTAGAGGGAGCTTTACTCTGTATCTAACCCATGCTGTACCTGCCCTGGGAGTGTTTGATGGGGACAGTGTAGAGGGAGCTTTACTCTGTATCTAACCCGTGCTGTACCTGCCCTGGGAGTGTTTGATGGGGACAGTGTAGAGGGAGCTTTACTCTGTATCTAACCCGTGCTGGACCTGCCCTGGGAGTGTTTGATGGGGACAGTGTAGAGGGAGCTTTACTCTGTATCTAACCCGTGCTGGACCTGCCCTGGGAGTGTTTAGCTATGAGGAAAGATTGGAGAGGCTGGGGTTGTTTTCTCTGGAACAGAGGAGGCTGAGGGGAGATTTAATCGAGGTGTATAAAATGATGAGGGGCCTGGATAGAGTGGATAGGAAGGACCTATTTCCCTGAGCAGAGAGTTCACTAACCAGGGGGGCAGAGATTTAAAGTCACTGGGAGAAGGATTAGGGGGGAGTTGAGGAGAACTTTCTTCACCCAGAGGGTGGTGGGGGTCTGGAACTCACTGCCTGAAAGGGTGGTCGAGGCAGAAACCCTCATCACATTTAAAAAGTACTTGGATGTGCACTCGAAGCGCCGGAAGCAACAGGGCTACGGACCGAGAGCTGGAAAGTGGGATTAGGGCTGGGATAGCTCTTTGTCGGCCGGCACGGACACGATGGGCCGAATGGCCTCCTCCCGTGCCGTGAATTTCTCGGATTCGCTGAATCGAAGGAACGGGGTAAACACTCACGCTCAGGGCCTTCAGCTCATCAAACGAGGCCAGCAGTGGATCGGCGTAGGGGAGAGAGCGAGTCCGGGCCTGTGGGAGCGAAGAAAAGCTCAGTTAGAGGCTGACGTAATAAAACTCACTACGCACTTGGCTCGAGTATAAAGCAAGACTTTAATCAACTTGTTTCAGAACATGGAAGTCTAGTTGTACTTCACTAGTTCCTTGTCTTACAAAATGTCCCCGGGCAAGCTGGGCCCACGCCCGAGTATTTATACTCCTTGGACAGCGCCACCAGCTGGCCATCCAGTGTTATTTCATGAGACGTTTCTTTATGATGCTGAGATTTATGACAGAGGCCTCCTCCAAACGGAATATAACCCCAACGGAACGAGCAGGAGAAAACTCGAAATTCCCGAACGGTGGCTCTCAGTTGAAAGGATGGAGCAGATTAGGGGGCAGGGGAGGAGGGACTCACGGCCTAGAGTGTCGGACTGGACCAGGGCAGGGGAGAGCCGAAGAGAGGAGCAGGTTCATCGTCATTTATATAGCGCCTTTGATGTCCCAGGATGCTTCACAGGAGCGTAAATCAGACAGGAGGAGATGTTAGTTAGACACGGGGAGATGTTAGTTAGACAGGAGGAGATGTTCGTTAGACACGGGGAGATGTTAGTTAGACACGGGGAGATGTTAGTTAGACACGGGGAGATGTCAGTTAGACAGGTGGAGATGTTAGTTAGACAGGAGGAGATGTTAGTTAGACAGGAGGAGATGTTAGTTAGACACAGGGAGATGTTAGTGAGACTCGGGGAGATGTTAGTTAGACACGGGGAGATGTTAGTTAGACACGGGGAGATGTTAGACACGGGGCGATGTTAGACACGGGGAGATGTTAGTTAGACACGGGGAGATGTTAGTTAGACAAGGGGAGATGTTAGTCAGACACGGGGAGATGTTAGTTAGACACAGGGAGAGGTTAGTTAGACACGGGGAGATGTTAGGTAGACACGGGGAGATGTTAGTTAGACACGGGGAGATGTTAGTTAGACACGGGGAGATGTTAATTAGACGTGGGGAGATGTTAGTTAGGCGTGGGGAGATGTTAGTTAGACACGGGGAGATGTTAGTTAGCCACGGGGAGATGTTAGTGAGACACGGGGAGATGTTAGTTAGACACGGGAAGATGTTAGTTAGACACGGGGAGATGTTAGTTAGCCGCGGGGAGATGTTAGTTAGCCACGGGGAGATGTTAGTTAGATGCGGGGAGATGTTAGTTAGACACGGGGAGATGTTCGTTAGACACGGGGAGATGTTAGTTAGACACGGGGAGATGTTAGTTAGACAGGAGGAGATTTTAGTTAGACATGTGGAGATGTTAGTTAGACACGGGGAGATGTTAGTTAGACAGGAGGAGATGTTAGTTAGAGACGGAGAGATGTTAGTTAGACATGGGGAGATGTTAGTTAGACACGGGGAGATGTTAGGTAGACACGGGGAGATGTTAGTTAGACACGGGGAGATGTTAGTGAGACACGGGGAGATGTTAGTTAGCCGCGGGGAGATGTTAGTTAGCCACGGGGAGATGTTAGTTAGATGCGGGGAGATGTTAGTTAGACACGTGGAGATGTTAGTTAGACACGGGGAGATGTTCGTTAGACACGGGGAGATGTTAGTTAGACACGGGGAGATGTTAGTTAGACAGGAGGAGATTTTAGTTAGACATGTGGAGATGTTAGTTAGACACGGGGAGATGTTAGTTAGACAGGAGGAGATGTTAGTTAGAGACGGAGAGATGTTAGTTAGACATGGGGAGATGTTAGTTAGACACGGGGAGATGTTAGGTAGACACGGGGAGATGTTAGTTAGACACGGGGAGATGTTAGTTAGACACGGGGAGATGTTAGTTAGACACGGGGAGATGTTAGTGAGACACAGGGAGATGTTAGTTAGACAGGGGGAGATGTTAGTTAGACACGGGAAGATGTTAGTTAGACACGGGGAGATGTTAGACACGGGGAGATGTTAGTTAGACAGGGAGAGATGTTAGTTAGACAGGGCAGATGTTAGTTAGACACAGGGAGATGTTAGTTAGACAAGGGGAGATGTTAGTTAGACAAGGGGAGATGTTAGTTAGACACGGGGAGATGTTAGTTAGACACGGGGAGATGTTAGTTAGACACGGGGAGATGTTAGTTAGACACGGGGAGATGTTAGTTAGACACGGGGAGATGTTAGTTAGACAGGGGGGAGATGTTAGTGAGACACGGAGGAGATGTTAGTTAGACACGGGGAGATGTTAGTTAGACGGGGAGATGTTAGTTAGACACGGGGGGATGTTAGTTAGACACGGGAAGATGTTAGTTAGCCGCGGGGAGATGTTAGTTAGCCACGGGGAGATGTTAATTAGACGTGGGGAGATGTTAGACACGGGGAGATGTTAGTTAGACACGGGGAGATGTTAGTCAGCCACGGGGAGATGTTAGTGAGACACGAGGAGATGTTAGTGAGACACGGGGAGATGTTAGTGAGACACGGGGAGATGTTAGTGAGACACGGGGAGATGTTAGTTAGACACGGGGAGATGTTAGTTAGACACGGGGAGATGTTAGTTAGACACGGGGAGATGTTAGTTAGACACGGGGAGATGTTAGTTAGACAGGAGGAGATGTTAGTTAGACATGGGGAGATGTTAGTTAGACACGGGGAGATGTTAGTTAGACAGGAGGAGATGTTAGACACGGAGAGATGTTAGTTAGACACGGGGAGATGTTAGTTAGACACGGGGAGATGTTAGGTAGACACGGGGAGATGTTAGTTAGACACGGGGAGATGTTAGTTAGACACGGGGAGATGTTAGTTAGACACGGGGAGATGTTAGTGAGAACAGGGAGATATAAGTTAGACAGTGGGAGATGTTAGCTACACAGGGGGAGATGTTAGTGAGACACGGAGGAGATGTTAGTTAGACACGGGGAGATGTTAGTTAGACGGGGAGATGTTAGTTAGACACGGGGGGATGTTAGTTAGACACGGGAAGATGTTAGTTAGCCACGGGGAGATGTTAATTAGACGTGGGGAGATGTTAGACACGGGGAGATGTTAGTTAGCCACGGGGAGATGTTAGTGAGACACGGGGAGATGTTAGTGAGACACGGGGAGATGTTAGTGAGACACGGGGAGATGTTAGTGAGACACGGGGAGATGTTAGTTAGACACGGGGAGATGTTAGTTAGACACGGGGAGATGTTAGTTAGACACGGGGAGATGTTAGTTAGACACGGGGAGATGTTAGTTAGACAGGAGGAGATGTTAGTTAGACATGGGGAGATGTTAGTTAGACACGGGGAGATGTTAGTTAGACAGGAGGAGATGTTAGACACGGAGAGATGTTAGTTAGACACGGGGAGATGTTAGTTAGACACAGGGAGATGTTAGGTAGACACGGGGAGATGTTAGTTAGACACGGGGAGATGTTAGTTAGACACGGGGAGATGTTAGTTAGACACGGGGAGATGTTAGTGAGACACAGGGAGATATAAGTTAGACAGGGGGAGATGTTAGCTAGACAGGGGGAGATGTTAGTTAGACACGGGGAGATGTTAGTTAGACACGGGGAGATGTTAGTTAGACACGGGGAGATGTTAGTTAGATAGGAGGAGGTGTTAGTTAGACACGGGGAGATGTTAGTTAGACACGGGGAGATGTTAGTGAGACACGGGGAGATGTTAATTAGACACGGGGAGATGTTAGTTAGACACGGGGAGATGTTAGTTAGACACGGGGAGATGTTAGTTAGACACGGGGAGATGTTAGTTAGACACGGGGAGATGTTAGTGAGACACGGGGAGATGTTAGTTAGACACGGTGAGATGTTAGTTAGACACGGGGAGATGTTAGTTAGACACGGGGAGATGTTAGTTAGACACGGGGAGATGTTAGTTAGACACGGGGAGTTGTTAGTTAGACACGGGGAGATGTTAGTTAGACACGGGGAGATGTTAGTTAGACACGGGGTGATGTTAGTTAGACACGGGGAGATGTTAGTTAGACTCGGAGAGATGTTAGTTAGACACGGGGAGATGTTAGTTAGACACGGGGAGATGTTAGTTAGACACGGGGAGATGTTAGTTAGACACGGGGAGATGTTAGTTAGACACGGGGAGATGTTAGTTAGACACGGGGAGATGTTATTTAGACACGGGGAGATGTTAGTTAGACACGGGGAGATGTTAGTTAGACAGGGGGAGATGTTAGTTAGACAGGGGGAGATGTTAGTTAGACACTGGGAGATGTTAGTTAGACACGGGGAGATATGAGTTAGACACGGGGAGTTGTTAGTTAGACACGGGGAGATGTTAGTTAGACAGGAGGAGATGTTAGTTAGACAGGGGGAGATGTTAGTTAGACACGGGGAGATGTTAGTTGGACACGGGGAGATGGTAGTTAGACATGGGGAGATGTTAGTTAAACACGGGGAGATGGTAGTTAGACACGGGGAGATGTTAGTTAGACACGGGGAGATGTTAGTTAGACACGGGGAGATGTTAGTTAGACACGGGGAGATGTTAGTTAGACACGGGGAGATGTTAGTTAGACACGGGGAGATGTTAGTTAGACACGGGGAGATGTTAGTTAGACACGGGGAGATGTTAGTTAGACACGGGGAGATGTTAGTTAGACACGGGGAGATGTTAGTTAGACGGGGGAGATGTTAGTTAGACACGGGGAGATGTTAGTTAGACACGGGGAGATGTTAGTTAGACACGGGGAGATGTTAGTTAGACACGGGGAGATGTTAGTTAGACACGGGGAGATGTTAGTTAGACACGGGGAGATGTTAGTTAGACACGGGGAGATGTTAGTTTGACACGGGGAGATGTTAGTTTGACACGGGGAGATGTTAGTTAGACACGGGGAGATGTTAGTTAGACACGGGAAGATGTTAGTTAGACACGGGGAGATGTTAGTTAGCCACGGGGAGATGTTAGTTAGACACGGGGAGATGTTCGTTAGACACGGGGAGATGTTCGTTAGACACGGGGAGATGTTAGTTAGCCACGGGGAGATGTTAGTTAGACACGGGGAGTTGTTAGTTAGACACGGGGAGATGTTAGTTAGACACGGGGAGATGTTAGTTAGACACGGGGAGATGTTAGTTAGACACGGGGAGATGTTAGTTAGACACGCGGAGAAGTTAGTTAGACACGGGGAGATGTTAGTTAGACACGGGGAGATGTTAGTTAGACACGGGGAGATGTTAGTGAGACACGGAGAGATGTTAGTTAGACACGGGGAGATGTTAGTTAGACACGGGGAGATGTTAGTTAGACACGGGGAGATGTAAGTTAGACACGGGGAGATGTTAGTTAGACACGGGGAGATGTTAGTTAGACAGGGCAGATGTCAGTTAGACACGGGGAGATGTCAGTTAGACACGGGGAGATGTTAGTTAGACACGGGGAGATGTTAGTTAGACACGGGGAGATGTTAGTTAGACAGGGGGAGATGTTAGTTAGACAGGAGGAGATGTTAGTTAGACACGGGGAGTTGTTAGTTAGACACGGGGAGATGTTAGTTAGACGGGGGAGACGTTAGTTAGACACGGGGAGATGTTAGTTAGACACGGGGAGATGTTATTTAGACACGGTGAGATGTTAGTTAGACAGGAGGAGATGTTAGATAGACAGGGGGAGATGTTAGTTAGACACAGAGAGATATTAGTTAGATAGGAGGAGATGTTAGTTAGACACGGGGAGATGTTAGTTAGACACTGGCAGATGTTAGTTAGACACGGGGAGATGTTAATTAGACACGGGGAGATGTTAGTTAGACACGGGGAGATGTTAGTTAGACTCGGAGAGATGTTAGTTAGACTCGGAGAGATGTTAGTTAGACACGGGGAGATGTTAGTTAGACTCGGAGAGATGTTAGTTAGACACGGGGAGATGTTAGTTAGACACGGGGAGATGTTAGTTAGACACGGGGAGATGTTAGTTAGACACGGGGAGATGTTAGTTAGACACGGGGAGATGTTAGTTAGACACGGGGAGATGTTAGTTAGACACGGGGAGATGTTAGTTAGACACGGGGAGATGTTAGTTAGACACGGGGAGATGTTAGTTAGACGGGGAGATGTTAGTTCGACACGGGCAGATATTAGTTAGACACGGGGAGTTGTTAGTTAGACACGGGGAGATGTTAGTTAGACACGTGGAGATGTTAGTTAGACAGGAGGAGATGTTAGTTAGACGGGGAGATGTTAGTTAGACACGGGGAGATGTTAGTTGGACAGGAGGAGATGTTAGTTCGACACGCGGAGATGTTAGTTAGACACGGGGAGATGTTAGTTAGACACGGGGAGAAGTTACTTAGACAGGAGGAGATGTTAGTTAGACACGGGGAGATGTTAGTTAGACGAGGGGAGATGTTAGTTAGACACGGGGAGATGTTAGTTAGACACGGGGAGATGTTAGTTAGACACGGGGAGATGTTAGTTAGACACGGGGAGATGTTAGTTAGACACGGGAGATGTTAGTTAGCCACGGGGAGATGTTAGTTAGCCACGGGGAGACGTTCCTTAGACATGGGGAGATGTTAGTTAGCCACGGGGAGATGTTAGTTAGACACGGGGAGATGTTAGTTAGACACGGGGAGTTGTTAGTTAGACACGGGGAGATGTTAGTTAGACATGGGGAGATGTTAGTTAGACACGGGGAGATGTTAGTTAGACACGGGGAGAAGTTAGTTCGACACGGGGAGATGGTGCTTAGACACGGGGAGATGTTAGTGAGACACGGGGAGATATTAGTTAGACACGGGGAGATGTTAGTTAGACACGGGGAGATGTTAGTTAGACACGGGCAGATGTTCGTTAGACACGGGGAGATGTTAGTTAGACACGGGGAGATGCTAGTTAGACACGGGGACATGTTAGTTAGACAGGAGGAGGTGTTAGTTACACAGGAGGAGATGTTAGTTAGACACGGGGAGATGTTAGTTAGACACGGGGAGATGTTAGTTAGACAGGTGGAGATGTTAGTTAGACAGGAGGAGATGTTAGTTAGACACGGGGAGATGTTAGTTAGACACGGGGAGATGTTAGTTAGACGGGGGAGATGTTAGTTAGACACGGGGAGATGTTAGTTAGACACGGGGAGATGTTAGTTAGACACGGGGAGATGTTAGTTAAACAGGAGGAGATGTTAGTTAGACAGGGGGAGATGTTAGTTAGACACGGAGAGATGTTAGTTAGATAGGAGGAGATGTTAGTTAGCCACGGGGAGATGTTAGTTAGACACGGGGAGATGTTAGTTCGATACGGGGAGATGTTAGTGAGACACGGGGAGATGTTAATTAGACACGGGGAGATGTTAGTTAGACACGGGGAGATGTTAGTTAGACACGGGGAGATGTTAGTTAGACACGGGGAGATGTTAGGTAGACACGGGGAGATGTTAGTTAGACACGGGGAGATGTTAGTTAGACACGGGGAGATGTTAGTTAGACACGGGGAGATGTTAGTTAGGCACGGGGTGATGTTCGTTAGACAGGAGGAGATGTTAGTTAGACACGGGGAGATGTTAGTTAGACACGGGGAGATGTTAGTTAGACATGGGGAGATGTTAGTTAGACACGGGGAGGTGTAAGTTAGACAGGAGGAGATGTTAGTTAGACACGGGGAGATGTTAGTTAGACACGGGGAGATGTTAGTTAGACACAGGGAGATGTTAGTTAGACACGGGGAGATGTTAGTTAGACACGGGGCGATGTTAGTTAGACACGGGGAGATGTTAGACACGGGGAGATATTAGTTAGACACGGGGAGATGTTAGTTAGACACGGGGAGATGTTAGTTAGACATGGGGAGATGTTAGTTAGACACGGGGAGATGTTAGTTAGACACGGGGAGATGTTAGTTAGACACGGGGAGATGTTAGTTAGACACGGGGAGATGTTAGTTAGACACGGGGAGATGTTAGTTAGACAGGAGGAGATGTTATTTAGACACGGGGAGATGTTAGTAACACACGGGGAGATGTTAGTTAGACAGGAGGAGATGTTAGTTAGACAGGAGGAGATGTTTGTTAGACGCGGGGAGATGTTAGATAGACACGGGGAGATGTTAGTTAGACACGGGCAGATGTTAGTTAGACAGGAGGAGATGTTAGTTAGACACGCGGAGATGTTAGTTAGACACGGGGAGATGTTAGTTAGACACGGAGAGATGTTAGTTAGACATTGGGAGATGTTAGTTAGACAGGAGGAGATGTTAGTTAGACACGGGGAAATGTTAGTTAGACACGGGGAGATGTTAGTTAGACACGGGGAGATGTTTGTTAGACACGGGGAGATGTTAGTTAGACACGGGGAGATGTTGGTTAGACACGGGGGGATGTTAGTTAGACACGGGGAGATGTTGGTTAGACACGGGGAGATGTTAGTTAGACACGGGGAGATGTTGGACACGGGGAGATGTTAGATAGACACGGGGAGATGTTAGTTAGACACGGGGAGATGTTAGTTAGACATGGGGAGATGTTAGTGAGACATGGGGAGATGTTAGTTCGACACGGGGAGATGTTAGTTAGACACGGAGAGATGTTAGTTAGACACGGGGAGATGTTAGTTAGACACGGGGAGATGTTAGTTAGATACGGGGAGATGATAGTTAGACACGGGGAGATGTTAGTTAGGCACGGGGAGATGTTAGTTAGACACGGGGAGATGTTAGTTAGACACGGAGAGATGTTAGTTAGACAGGGGGAGATGTTAGTTAGACACGGTGGGATGTTAGTTAGACACGGGGAGATGATAGTTAGACACGGGGAGATGTTAGTTAGACACGGGGAGATGTTAGTTAGACACGGGGAGATGTTAGTTAGACACGGGGAGATGTTAGTTAGACACGGGGAGATGTTAGTTACACAGGGGGAGATCTTCGTTAGACAGGGGGAGATGTTCGTTAGACACGGGGAGATGTTAGTTAGACAGGAGGAGATGTTAGTTAGACACGGGGAGATGTTAGTTAGACACGGGGAGATGTTAGTTAGACACGGAGAGATGTTAACTATCCACGGGCAGATGTTAGTTAGACATGGGGAGATGTTAGTTAGACACGAGGAGATGTTAGTTAGACACGGGGAGATGCTGCTTAGACACGGGGGAGGTGTTAGCTAGACACGGGGAGATGTTACTTTGACACGGGGAGATGTTAGTTAGACACGGGGAGATGTTAGTTAGACACGGGGAGATGTTAGTTAGGCACGGGGAGATGTTAGTCAGACACAGGGAGATGTTAGTTAGACAGGAGGAGGTGTTAGTTAGACAGGAGGAGATGTTAGTTAGACACGGGGAGATGTTAGTTAGACACGGGGAGATGTTAGTTAGGCACGGGGAGATGTTAGTCAGACACAGGGAGATGTTAGTTAGACAGGAGGAGGTGTTAGTTAGACAGGAGGAGGTGTTAGTTAGACACGGGGAGATGTTAGTTAGATACGGGGAGATGTTAGTTAGACACGGGGAGATGTTAGTTTGACACGGGGAGATGTTAGTTAGACATGGGGAGATGTTAGTTAGACAGGAGGAGATGTTAATTAGACACGGGGAGATGTTAGTTAGACATGGGGGAGATATGATTTGCACACGGGGAGATGTTAGTTAGAAATGGGGAGATGTTAGTTAGACAGGAGGAGATGTTAGTAGGACACGGGGAGATGTTAGTTGGACACGGGGAGATGTTAGTTAGACACGGGGAGATGTTAGTTAGACACGGGGAGATGTTAGTTAGACACGGGGAGATGTTAGTTAGACACGGGGAGATGTTAGTTAGACGGGGAGATGTTAGTTAGAAACGGGGAGATGTTAGTGAGACACGGGGAGATGTTAGTGAGACACGGGGAGATGTTAGTGAGACACGGGGAGATGTTAGTTAGACACGGGGAGATATTAGTTAGACACGGGGAGATGTTAGTTAGACACGGGGAAATGTTTGTTAGACACGGGAGATGTTAGTTAGACATGGGGAGATGTTAGTTAGACAGGGGGAGATGTTAGTTAGACACGGGGAGATGTTAGTTAGACACGGGGAGATGTTAGTTAGACACAGGGATATGTTAGTTAGACACGGGGAGATGTTAGTTAGACACGGGGAGATGTTAGTTAGACAGGAGGAGATGTTAGTTAGACACGGGGATGTGTTAGTTAGACACGGGGAGATGTTAGTTAGACACAGGGAGATGTTAGTTAGACAAGGGGAGATGTTAGTTAGACACGGTGAGATGTTAGTTAGACACGGGGAGATGATAGTCAGACACGGGGAGATGTTAGTTAGCCACGGGGAGATGTTAGTTAGACACGGGGAGATGTTAGTTAGACACGGGGAGATGTTAGTTAGACACGGGGAGATGTTAGTTAGACATGGGGAGATGTTAGTTAGACACGGGGAGATGTTAGTTAGACACGGGGAGATGTTAGTTAGACACGGGGAGATGTTACTTAGACAGGAGGAGATGTTAGTTAGACACGGGGAGATGTTAGTTAGACACGGGGAGATGTTAGTTAGACACGGAGAGATGTTAGTTAGACACGGGGAGATGTTAGTTAGACACGGGGAGATGTTAGTTAGACACGGGGAGATGTTCGTTAGACACGGGGAGATGTTAGTTAGCCATGGGGGGATGTTAGCTAGACACGGGGAGATGTTAGTTAGACACGGGGAGATGTTAGTTAGACACGGGGAGATGTTAGTTAGACACGGGGAGATGTTAGTTAGACACGGGGAGATGTTAGTTAGACACGGGGAGATGTTAGTTTGGCACGGGGAGATGTTAGTGAGACACGGGGAGATGTTAGTTAGACACGGGGAGATGTTAGTTAGACACGGGGAGATGTTAGTTAGACACGGGGCGATGTTAGCTAGACACGGGGAGATGTTAGTTAGACACGGGGAGATGTTGGTTAGACAGGAGGAGATGTTAGTTAGACAGGAGGAGATGTTAGTTAGACAGGAGGAGATGTTAGTTAGACACGGGGAGATGTTAGTTAGACACGGGGAGATGTTAGTTAGACACGGGGAGATGTTAGTTAGGCAGGGGGAGATGTTAGTTAGACACGGGGAGATGTTAGTTAGACACGGGGAGATGTTAGTTAGACACGGGGAGATGTTAGTTAGGCAGGGGGAGATGTTAGTTAGACACGGGGAGATGTTAGTTAGACACGGGGAGATGTTAGCTAGACACGGGGAGATGTTAGTTAGACACGGGGAGATGTTGGTTAGACAGGAGGAGATGTTAGTTAGACAGGAGGAGATGTTAGTTAGACAGGAGGAGATGTTAGTTAGACAGGAGGAGATGTTAGTTAGACACGGGGAGATGTTAGTTAGACACGGGGAGATGTTAGTTAGACACGGGGAGATGTTAGTTAGATCGGAGGAGATGTTAGTTAGACACGGGGAGATGTTAGTTAGACAGGAGGAGATGTTAGTTAGGCACGGGGAGATGTTAGTTAGACACGGGGAGATGTTAGTTAGACACGGGGAGATGTTAGTTAGACACGGGGAGATGTTAGTTAGACACGGGGAGATGTTAGTTAGACACGGGGAGATGTTAGTTAGACACGGGGAGATGTTAGTTAGACACGGGGAGATGTTAGTTAGACACGGGGAGATTTTAGTTAGACACGGGGAGATGTTAGTTCGACACGGAGAGATGTCTGTTAGACACGGGGAGATGTTAGTTAGACACGGGGAGATGTTAGTGAGACACGGGGAGATGTTAGTTAGACACGGGGAGATGTTAGTGAGACATGGGGAGATGTTAGTTCGACACGGGGAGATGTTAGTTAGACACGGAGAGATGTTAGTTAGACACGGGGAGATGTTAGTTAGACACTGGGAGATGTTAGTTAGACACGGGGAGATGTTAGTTAGACACGGGGAGATGTTAGTTAGACACGGGGAGATGTTAGTTAGACACGGGGAGATGATAGTTAGACACGGGGAGATGTTAGTTAGGCACGGGGAGATGTTAGTTAGACACGGGGAGATGTTAGTTAGACACGGAGAGATGTTAGTTAGACAGGGGGAGATGTTAGTTAGACACGGGGAGATGTTAGTTAGACACGGGGAGATGTTAGTTAGACACGGGGAGATGTTAGGTAGACACGGGGAGATGTTAGTTAGACACGGGGAGATGTTAGTTAGACACGGGGAGATGTTAGTTAGACACGGGGAGATGTTAGTTAGGCACGGGGTGATGTTCGTTAGACAGGAGGAGATGTTAGTTAGACACGGGGAGATGTTAGTCAGACACGGGGAGATGTTAGTTAGACATGGGGAGATGTTAGTTAGACACGGGGAGGTGTAAGTTAGACAGGAGGAGATGTTAGTTAGACACGGGGAGATGTTAGTTAGACACAGGGAGATGTTAGTTAGACACGGGGAGATATTAGTTAGACACGGGGCGATGTTAGTTAGACACGGGGAGATGTTAGACACGGGGAGATATTAGTTAGACACGGGGAGATGTTAGTTAGACACGGGGAGATGTTAGTTAGACACGGGGAGATGTTAGTTAGACACGGGGAGATGTTAGTTAGACACGGGGAGATGTTAGTTAGACACGGGGAGATGTTAGTTAGACACGGGGAGATGTTAGTTAGACACGGGGAGATGTTAGTTAGACAGGAGGAGATGTTATTTAGACACGGGGAGATGTTAGTAACACACGGGGAGATGTTAGTTAGACAGGAGGAGATGTTAGTTAGACAGGAGGAGATGTTTGTTAGACGCGGGGAGATGTTAGATAGACACGGGGAGATGTTAGTTAGACACGGGCAGATGTTAGTTAGACAGGAGGAGATGTTAGTTAGACACGCGGAGATGTTAGTTAGACACGGGGAGATGTTAGTTAGACACGGAGAGATGTTAGTTAGACATTGGGAGATGTTAGTTAGACAGGAGGAGATGTTAGTTAGACACGGGGAAATGTTAGTTAGACACGGGGAGATGTTAGTTAGACACGGGGAGATGTTTGTTAGACACGGGGAGATGTTAGTTAGACACGGGGAGATGTTGGTTAGACACGGGGGGATGTTAGTTAGACACGGGGAGATGTTGGTTAGACACGGGGAGATGTTAGTTAGACACGGGGAGATGTTGGACACGGGGAGATGTTAGATAGACACGGGGAGATGTTAGTTAGACACGGGGAGATGTTAGTTAGACATGGGGAGATGTTAGTTAGACACGGAGAGATGTTAGTTAGACACGGGGAGATGTTAGTTAGACACGGGGAGATGTTAGTTAGACACGGAGAGATGTTAGTTAGACACGGGGAGATGTTAGTTAGACACGGGGAGATGTTAGTTAGACACGGGGAGATGTTCGTTAGACACGGGGAGATGTTAGTTAGCCATGGGGGGATGTTAGCTAGACACGGGGAGATGTTAGTTAGACACGGGGAGATGTTAGTTAGACACGGGGAGATGTTAGTTAGACACGGGGAGATGTTAGTTAGACACGGGGAGATGTTAGTTAGACACGGGGAGATGTTAGTTTGGCACGGGGAGATGTTAGTGAGACACGGGGAGATGTTAGTTAGACACGGGGAGATGTTAGTTAGACACGGGGAGATGTTAGTTAGACACGGGGCGATGTTAGCTAGACACGGGGAGATGTTAGTTAGACACGGGGAGATGTTGGTTAGACAGGAGGAGATGTTAGTTAGACAGGAGGAGATGTTAGTTAGACAGGAGGAGATGTTAGTTAGACACGGGGAGATGTTAGTTAGACACGGGGAGATGTTAGTTAGACACGGGGAGATGTTAGTTAGGCAGGGGGAGATGTTAGTTAGACACGGGGAGATGTTAGTTAGACACGGGGAGATGTTAGTTAGACACGGGGAGATGTTAGTTAGGCAGGGGGAGATGTTAGTTAGACACGGGGAGATGTTAGTTAGACACGGGGAGATGTTAGCTAGACACGGGGAGATGTTAGTTAGACACGGGGAGATGTTGGTTAGACAGGAGGAGATGTTAGTTAGACAGGAGGAGATGTTAGTTAGACAGGAGGAGATGTTAGTTAGACAGGAGGAGATGTTAGTTAGACACGGGGAGATGTTAGTTAGACACGGGGAGATGTTAGTTAGACACGGGGAGATGTTAGTTAGATCGGAGGAGATGTTAGTTAGACACGGGGAGATGTTAGTTAGACAGGAGGAGATGTTAGTTAGGCACGGGGAGATGTTAGTTAGACACGGGGAGATGTTAGTTAGACACGGGGAGATGTTAGTTAGACACGGGGAGATGTTAGTTAGACACGGGGAGATGTTAGTTAGACACGGGGAGATGTTAGTTAGACACGGGGAGATGTTAGTTAGACACGGGGAGATGTTAGTTAGACACGGGGAGATTTTAGTTAGACACGGGGAGATGTTAGTTCGACACGGAGAGATGTCTGTTAGACACGGGGAGATGTTAGTTAGACACGGGGAGATGTTAGTGAGACACGGGGAGATGTTAGTTAGACACGGGGAGATGTTAGTGAGACATGGGGAGATGTTAGTTCGATACGGGGAGATGTTAGTTAGACACGGAGAGATGTTAGTTAGACACGGGGAGATGTTAGTTAGACACTGGGAGATGTTAGTTAGACACGGGGAGATGTTAGTTAGACACGGGGAGATGTTAGTTAGACACGGGGAGATGTTAGTTAGACACGGGGAGATGATAGTTAGACACGGGGAGATGTTAGTTAGGCACGGGGAGATGTTAGTTAGACACGGGGAGATGTTAGTTAGACACGGAGAGATGTTAGTTAGACAGGGGGAGATGTTAGTTAGACACGGGGAGATGTTAGTTAGACACGGGGAGATGTTAGTTAGACACGGGGAGATGTTAGGTAGACACGGGGAGATGTTAGTTAGACACGGGGAGATGTTAGTTAGACACGGGGAGATGTTAGTTAGACACGGGGAGATGTTAGTTAGGCACGGGGTGATGTTCGTTAGACAGGAGGAGATGTTAGTTAGACACGGGGAGATGTTAGTCAGACACGGGGAGATGTTAGTTAGACATGGGGAGATGTTAGTTAGACACGGGGAGGTGTAAGTTAGACAGGAGGAGATGTTAGTTAGACACGGGGAGATGTTAGTTAGACACAGGGAGATGTTAGTTAGACACGGGGAGATATTAGTTAGACACGGGGTGATGTTAGTTAGACACGGGGAGATGTTAGACACGGGGAGATATTAGTTAGACACGGGGAGATGTTAGTTAGACACGGGGAGATGTTAGTTAGACACGGGGAGATGTTAGTTAGACACGGGGAGATGTTAGTTAGACACGGGGAGATGTTAGTTAGACACGGGGAGATGTTAGTTAGACACGGGGAGATGTTAGTTAGACAGGAGGAGATGTTATTTAGACACGGGGAGATGTTAGTAACACACGGGGAGATGTTAGTTAGACAGGAGGAGATGTTAGTTAGACAGGAGGAGATGTTTGTTAGACGCGGGGAGATGTTAGATAGACACGGGGAGATGTTAGTTAGACACGGGCAGATGTTAGTTAGACAGGAGGAGATGTTAGTTAGACACGCGGAGATGTTAGTTAGACACGGGGAGATGTTAGTTAGACACGGAGAGATGTTAGTTAGACATTGGGAGATGTTAGTTAGACAGGAGGAGATGTTAGTTAGACACGGGGAAATGTTAGTTAGACACGGGGAGATGTTAGTTAGACACGGGGAGATGTTTGTTAGACACGGGGAGATGTTAGTTAGACACGGGGAGATGTTGGTTAGACACGGGGGGATGTTAGTTAGACACGGGGAGATGTTGGTTAGACACGGGGAGATGTTAGTTAGACACGGGGAGATGTTGGACACGGGGAGATGTTAGATAGACACGGGGAGATGTTAGTTAGACACGGGGAGATGTTAGTTAGACATGGGGAGATGTTAGTGAGACATGGGGAGATGTTAGTTCGACACGGGGAGATGTTAGTTAGACACGGAGAGATGTTAGTTAGACACGGGGAGATGTTAGTTAGACACTGGGAGATGTTAGTTAGACACGGGGAGATGTTAGTTAGATACGGGGAGATGATAGTTAGACACGGGGAGATGTTAGTTAGGCACGGGGAGATGTTAGTTAGACACGGGGAGATGTTAGTTAGACACGGAGAGATGTTAGTTAGACAGGGGGAGATGTTAGTTAGACACGGTGGGATGTTAGTTAGACACGGGGAGATGATAGTTAGACACGGGGAGATGTTAGTTAGACACGGGGAGATGTTAGTTAGACACGGGGAGATGTTAGTTAGACACGGGGAGATGTTAGTTAGACACGGGGAGATGTTAGTTACACAGGGGGAGATCTTCGTTAGACAGGGGGAGATGTTCGTTAGACACGGGGAGATGTTAGTTAGACAGGAGGAGATGTTAGTTAGACACGGGGAGATGTTAGTTAGACACGGGGAGATGTTAGTTAGACACGGAGAGATGTTAACTATCCACGGGCAGATGTTAGTTAGACACGGGGAGATGTTAGTTAGACACGAGGAGATGTTAGTTAGACACGGGGAGATGCTGCTTAGACACGGGGGAGGTGTTAGCTAGACACGGGGAGATGTTACTTTGACACGGGGAGATGTTAGTTAGACACGGGGAGATGTTAGTTAGACACGGGGAGATGTTAGTTAGGCACGGGGAGATGTTAGTCAGACACAGGGAGATGTTAGTTAGACAGGAGGAGGTGTTAGTTAGACAGGAGGAGATGTTAGTTAGACACGGGGAGATGTTAGTTAGATACGGGGAGATGTTAGTTAGACACGGGGAGATGTTAGTTTGACACGGGGAGATGTTAGTTAGACATGGGGAGATGTTAGTTAGACAGGAGGAGATGTTAATTAGACACGGGGAGATGTTAGTTAGACATGGGGGAGATATGATTTGCACACGGGGAGATGTTAGTTAGAAATGGGGAGATGTTAGTTAGACAGGAGGAGATGTTAGTAGGACACGGGGAGATGTTAGTTGGACACGGGGAGATGTTAGTTAGACACGGGGAGATGTTAGATAGACACGGGGAGATGTTAGTTAGAAATGGGGAGATGTTAGTTAGACAGGAGGAGATGTTAGTTAGACACGGGGAGATGTTAGTTGGACACGGGGAGATGTTAGTTAGACACGGGGAGATGTTAGTTAGACACGGGGAGATGTTAGTTAGACACGGGGAGATGTTAGTTAGACACGGGGAGATGTTAGTTAGACGGGGAGATGTTAGTTAGAAACGGGGAGATGTTAGTGAGACACGGGGAGATGTTAGTGAGACACGGGGAGATGTTAGTGAGACACGGGGAGATGTTAGTTAGACACGGGGAGATATTAGTTAGACACGGGGAGATGTTAGTTAGACACGGGGAAATGTTTGTTAGACACGGGAGATGTTAGTTAGACACGGGGAGATGTTAGTTAGACAAGGGGAGATGTTAGTTAGACAGGGGGAGATGTTAGTTAGACACGGGGAGATGTTAGTTAGACACGGGGAGATGTTAGTTAGACACAGGGATATGTTAGTTAGACACGGGGAGATGTTAGTTAGACACGGGGAGATGTTAGTTAGACAGGAGGAGATGTTAGTTAGACACGGGGATGTGTTAGTTAGACACGGGGAGATGTTAGTTAGACACAGGGAGATGTTAGTTAGACAAGGGGAGATGTTAGTTAGACACGGTGAGATGTTAGTTAGACACGGGGAGATGATAGTTAGACATGGGGAGATGTTAGTTAGACACGGGGAGATGTTAGTTAGACACGGGGAGATGTTAGTTAGACACGGGGAGATGTTACTTAGACAGGAGGAGATGTTAGTTAGACACGGGGAGATGTTAGTTAGACACGGGGAGATGTTAGTTAGACACGGAGAGATGTTAGTTAGACACGGGGAGATGTTAGTTAGACACGGGGAGATGTTAGTTAGACACGGGGAGATGTTCGTTAGACACGGGGAGATGTTAGTTAGCCATGGGGGGATGTTAGCTAGACACGGGGAGATGTTAGTTAGACACGGGGAGATGTTAGTTAGACACGGGGAGATGTTAGTTAGACACGGGGAGATGTTAGTTAGACACGGGGAGATGTTAGTTAGACACGGGGAGATGTTAGTTTGGCACGGGGAGATGTTAGTGAGACACGGGGAGATGTTAGTTAGACACGGGGAGATGTTAGTTAGACACGGGGAGATGTTAGTTAGACACGGGGCGATGTTAGCTAGACACGGGGAGATGTTAGTTAGACACGGGGAGATGTTGGTTAGACAGGAGGAGATGTTAGTTAGACAGGAGGAGATGTTAGTTAGACAGGAGGAGATGTTAGTTAGACACGGGGAGATGTTAGTTAGACACGGGGAGATGTTAGTTAGACACGGGGAGATGTTAGTTAGGCAGGGGGAGATGTTAGTTAGACACGGGGAGATGTTAGTTAGACACGGGGAGATGTTAGCTAGACACGGGGAGATGTTAGTTAGACATGGGGAGATGTTAGTTAGACACGGGGAGATGTTAGCTAGACACGGGGAGATGTTAGTTAGACACTGGGAGATGTTGGTTAGACAGGAGGAGATGTTAGTTAGACAGGAGGAGATGTTAGTTAGACAGGAGGAGATGTTAGTTAGACAGGAGGAGATGTTAGTTAGACACGGGGAGATGTTAGTTAGACACGGGGAGATGTTAGTTAGACACGGGGAGATGTTAGTTAGATCGGAGGAGATGTTAGTTAGACACGGGGAGATGTTAGTTAGACAGGAGGAGATGTTAGTTAGGCACGGGGAGATGTTAGTTAGACACGGGGAGATGTTAGTTAGACACGGGGAGATGTTAGTTAGACACGGGGAGATGTTAGTTAGACACGGGGAGATGTTAGTTAGACACGGGGAGATGTTAGTTAGACACGGGGAGATGTTAGTTAGACACGGGGAGATGTTAGTTAGACACGGGGAGATTTTAGTTAGACACGGGGAGATGTTAGTTCGACACGGAGAGATGTCTGTTAGACACGGGGAGATGTTAGTTAGACACGGGGAGATGTTAGTTAGACACGGGGAGATGTTAGTTAGACACGGGGAGATGTTAGTTAGACACAGGGAGATGTTAGTTCGACACGGAGAGATGTCTGTTAGACACGGGGAGATGTTAGTTAGACACGGGGAGATGTTAGTTAGACACGGGGAGATGTTAGTTAGACACGAGGAGATGTTAGTTAGACACGAGGAGATGTTAATTAGACATGAGGAGATGTTAGTTAGACAGGAGGAGATGTTAGTTAGACACGGGCAGATGTTAGTTAGACAGGAGGAGATGTTAGTTAGACACGGGGAGATGTTAGTTAGACACGGGGAGATGTTAGTTTGACACGGGCAGATGTTAGTTTGACACGGGGAGGTGTCAGTTAGACACGGAGAGATGTTAGTTAGACACGGGGAGATGTTAGTTAGACACGGGCAGATGTTAGTTAGACACGGGGAGATGTTAGTTAGACACGGGGAGATTTTTGTTAGACATGGGGAGATGTTAGTTCGACACGGGGAGATGTTAGTTAGACATGGGGAGATGTTAGTTAGACACGGGGAGATGTTAGTTAGATGGGAGGAGATGTTAGTTAGACAGGGGGAGATCTTAGTTCGACACGGAGAGATCTTAGTTCGACACGGGGAGATGTTAGTTAGACACGGGGAGATGTTATTTAGACACGGGGAGATGTTAGTTAGACACGGGGAGATGTTAGTTAGACACGAGGAGATGTTATTTAGACACGGGGAGATGTTAGTTAGACACGGGGAGATGTTAGTTAGATAGGAGGAGATGTTAGTTAGACAGGGGGAGATCTTAGTTCGACACGGAGAGATCTTAGTTCGACACGGGGAGATGTTAGTTAGACACGGGGAGATGTTAGTTAGACACGGGGAGATGTTAGTTAGACACGGGCAGATGTTAGTTAGACACGGCAAGATGTTAGTTAGACACGGGGAGATTTTTGTTAGACATGGGGAGATGTTAGTTCGACACGGGGAGATGTTAGTTAGACACGGGGAGATGTTAGTTAGATGGGAGGAGATGTTAGTTAGACAGGGGGAGATCTTAGTTCGACACGGAGAGATCTTAGTTCGACACGGGGAGATGTTAGTTAGACACGGGGAGATGTTATTTAGACACGGGGAGATGTTAGTTAGACACGGGGAGATGTTAGTTAGATAGGAGGAGATGTTAGTTAGACAAGGGGAGATCTTAGTTCGACACGGAGAGATCTTAGTTCGACACGGGGAGATGTTAGTTAGACACGGGGAGATGTTAGTTAGACACGGGGAGATGTTAGTTAGACACGGGGAGATCTTAGTTCGACACGGAGAGATCTTAGTTCGACACGGGGAGATGTTAGTTAGACACGGGGAGATGTTAGTTAGACACGGGGAGATGTTAGTTAGACACGGGGAGATGTTAGTTAGACACGGGGAGATGTTAGTTAGACACGGGGAGATGCTGGTTAGACACGGGGAGTTGTTAGTTAGACACGGGGAGATGTTAGTTCGACACGGGGAGATGTTAGTTAGACACGGGGAGATGTTAGTTAGACACAGGGCGATGTTAGTTAGACACGGGGAGATGTTAGTTAGACACGGGGAGATGTTAGTTAGACACGGGGAGATGTTAGTTCGACAGGAGGAGATGTTAGTTAGACACGGGGAGATGTTAGTTAGACACGGGGAGATGTTAGTTTGACACGGGGAGATGTTAGTTAGACACCGGGAGATGTTAGTTAGACACGGGGAGGTGTTAGTTAGACAGGAGGAGATGTTAGTTAGACACGGGGAGATGTTAGTTAGACACGGGGAGATGTTAGTTAGTCACGGGGAGATGTTAGTTAGACACGGGGAGATGTTAGTTAGACATGGGGAGATGTCAGTTAGACACGGAGAGATGTTAGTTAGACATGGGGAGATGTTAGTTAGACAGGGGGAGATGTTAGCTAGACACGGGGAGATGTTAGTTAGACACGGGGAGATGTTAGACACGGGGAGATGTTAGTTAGACATGGGGAGATGTTAGTTAGACACGGGGAGATGTTAGTTAGACACGGGGAGATGTTAGTTAGACGGGGGAGATGTTAGTTAGACACGGGGAGATGTTAGTTAGACACGGGGAGATGTTAGTTAGACACGGGGAGATGTTAGTTAGACACGGGGAGATGTTAGTTAGACACGGGGAGATGTTAGTTAGACACGGGGAGATGTTAGTTAGACAGGAGGAGATGTTAGTTAGACGGGGGAGATGTTAGTTAGACACGGGGAGATGTTAGTTAGACACGGGGAGATGTTAGTTAGACACGGGGAGATGTTAGTTAGACACGGGGAGATGTTAGTTAGACACGGGGAGATGTTAGTTAGACACGGTGAGATGTTAGTTAGACACGGGGAGATGTTAGTTAGACACGGGGAGATGTTAGTTAGACACAGGGTGATGTTATTTAGCCAGAAGGAGATGTTAGTTAGACACGGGGAGATGTTAGTTAGACACGGGGAGATGTTAGTTAGACACGGGGAGATGTTAGTTAGACACGGGGTGATGTTATTTAGCCAGAAGGAGATGTTAGTTAGACACGGGGAGATGTTAGTTAGACACGGGGAGATGTTAGTTAGACAGGAGGAGATGTTAGTTAGACACGGGGAGATGTTAGTTAGACGGGGGAGATGTTAGTTAGACGGGGGAGATGTTAGTTCGACGCGGGGAGATGTTAGTTAGTCACGGGGAGATGTTAGTTAGACACGGGGAGATGTTAGTTAGACACGGGGAGATGTTAGTTAGACACGGGGAGATGTTAGTTAGACACGGGGAGATGTTAGTTAGACACGGGGAGATGTTAGTTAGGCACGGGGAGATGTTAGTTAGACAGGAGGAGATGTTATTTAGACACGGGGAGATGTTAGTAACACACGGGGAGATGTTAGTTAGACAGGAGGAGATGTCAGTTAGACAGGAGGAGATGTTTGTTAGACACGGGGAGATGTTAGTTAGACAGGGGGAGATGTTAGTTAGACACGGGCAGATGTTAGTTAGACAGGAGGAGATGTTAGTTAGACACGGGGAGATGTTAGTTAGACACGGGGAGATGTTAGTTAGACACGGGGAGATGTTAGTTAGACACGGGGAGATGTTAGTTAGACACGGGGAGATGTTAGTTAGACACCGGGAGATGTTGGTTAGACACGGGGAGATGTTAGTTAGACACGGGGAGATGTTAGTTAGACACGGGGAGATGTTAGTTAGACAGGGGGAGATGTTAGTTAGACACGGGGAGATGTTAGTTAGACACGGGGAGATGTTAGTTAGACACGGGGAGATGTTAGTTAGACACCGGGAGATGTTGGTTAGACACGGGGAGATGTTAGTTAGACACGGGGAGATGTTAGTTAGACAGGGGGAGATGTTAGACACGGGGAGATGTTAGATAGACACGGGGAGATGTTATTTAGACACGGGGAGATGTTAGTTAGACACGGGGAGATGTTAGTGAGACACGGGGAGATGTTCGTGAGACACGGGGAGATGTTAGTTAGACACGGAGAGATGTTAGTTAGACACGGGGAGATGTTAGTTAGACACGGGGAGATGTTAGTTAGACACTGGGAGATGTTAGTTAGACACGGGGAGATGTTAGTTAGACACGGGGAGATGTTAGTTAGACACGGGGAGATGTTAGTTAGACACGGGGAGATGTTAGTTAGACACGGAGAGATGTTAGTTAGACACGGGGAGATGTTAGTTAGACACGGGGAGGTGTTAGTTAGACAGGAGGAGATGTTAGTTAGAAACGGGGAGATGTTAGTTAGACACGGGGAGATGTTAGTTAGACAGGAGGAGATGTTAGTTAGAAACGGGGAGATGTTAGTTAGACACGGGGCGATGTTAGTTAGACACGGGGAGATGTTAGTTAGACACGGGGCGATGTTAGTTAGACACGGGGAGATGTTAGTTAGACACGGGGAGATGTTAGTTAGACATGGGGAGATGTTAGTTAGACACGGGGAGATGTTAGTTAGACACTGGGAGATGTTCGTTAGACACGGGGAGATGTTAGTTAGACACGGGGAGATGTTAGTTAGACACGGGGAGATGTTAGTTAGACACGGAGAGATGTTAGTTAGACAGGGGGAGATGTTAGTTAGACACGGTCGGATGTTAGTTAGACACGGGGAGATGTTAGTTAGACACGGGGAGATGTTAGTTAGACACGGGGAGATGTTAGTTAGACAGGAGGAGATGTTAGTTAGACAGGGGGAGATGTTCGTTAGACACGGGGAGATGTTAGTTAGACAGGAGGAGATGTTAGTTAGACACGGGGAGATGTTCGTTAGACACGGGGAGATGTTAGTTAGACACGGAGAGATGTTAACTAGCCACGTGCAGATGTTAGTTAGACACGGGGAGATGTTAGTTAGACACGGGGAGATGTTAGTTAGACACGGGGAGATGTTGGTTAGACACGGGGAGATGCTGGTTAGACACGGGGAGATGTTAGTTAGACACTGGGAGATGTTAGTTAGACACGGGGAGATGTTACTTTGACACGGGGAGATGTTAGTTAGACACGGGGAGATGTTAGTTAGACACGGGGAGATGTTAGTTAGACACGGGGAGATGTTAGTTAGACACGGGGAGATGTTAGTTAGACAGGAGGAGGTGTTAGTTAGACACGGGGAGATGTTAGTTAGATACGGGGAGATGTTAGTTAGACACGGGGAGATGTTAGTTTGACACGGGGAGATGTTAGTTAGACATGGGGAGATGTTAGTTAGACAGGAGGAGATGTTAATTAGACACGGGGAGATGTTAGTTAGACATGGGGGAGATATGATTTGCACACGGGGAGATGTTAGTTAGAAATGGGGAGATGTTAGTTAGACAGGAGGAGATGTTAGTTAGACACGGGGAGATGTTAGTTAGACAAGGGGAGATGTTCGTTAGACAAGGGGAGATGTTAGTTAGACACGGGGAGATGTGAGTTAGACACGGGGAGATGTTACTTAGACACGGGGAGATGTTAGTTAGACACGGGGAGATGTTAGTTAGACAGGAGGAGATGTTAGTTAGACACGGGGAGATGTTCGTTAGACACGGGGAGATGTTAGTTAGACACGGGGAGATGTTAGTTAGACACGGGGAGATGTTAGTTAGACACGGGGAGATGTTAGTTCGACACGGGGAGATGTTAGTTGGACACGGGGAGATGTTAGTTAGACACGGGGAGATGTTAGTTCGACACGGAGAGATGTCTGTTAGACACGGGGAGATGTTAGTTAGACACGGGGAGATGTTAGTTAGACACAGGGAGATGTTAGTTAGACAGGAGGAGATGTTAGTTAGACACGGGGCGATGTTAGTTAGACACGGGGAGATGTTAGTTAGACACGGGGAGATGTTAGTTAGACACGAGGAGATGTTAGTTAGACAGGAGGAGATGTTAGTTAGACAGGAGGAGATGTTAGTTAGACACGGGCAGATGTTAGTTAGACAGGAGGAGATGTTAGTTAGACACGGGGAGATGTTAGTTAGACACGGGGAGATGTTAGTTAGACACGGGGAGATGTTAGTTAGACACGGGGAGATGTTAGTTAGACACAGGGAGATGTTAGTTAGACACGGGGAGATGTTAGTTAGACACGGGGAGATGTTAGTTAGACACGGGGAGATGTTCGTTAGACACGGGGAGATGTTAGTTAGCCATGGGGGGATGTTAGCTAGACACGGGGAGATGTTAGTTAGACACGGGGAGATGTTAGTTAGACACGGGGAGATGTTAGTTAGACACGGGGAGATGTTAGTTAGACACGGGGAGATGTTAGTTAGACACGGGGAGATGTTATTTAGACAGGAGGAGATGTTAGTTAGACAGGAGGATATGTTAGTTAGACACGGGGAGATGTTAGTTAGACACGGGAAGATGTTAGTTAGGCAGGGGGAGATGTTAGTTAGACACGGGGAGATGTTAGTTAGACACGGGGAGATGTTAGTTAGACACGGGGAGATGTTAGTTAGACACGGAGAGATGTTAGTTAGATAGGAGGAGATGTTGGTTAGACACGGGGAGATGTTAGTTAGACAGGAGGAGATGTTAGTTAGGCACGGGGAGATGTTAGTTAGACACGGGGAGATGTTAGTTAGACACGGAGAGATGTTAGTTAGACACGGGGAGATGTTAGTTAGGCACGGGGAGATGTTAGTTAGACACGGGGAGATGTTAGTTAGACACGGGGAGATGTTAGTTAGACACGGGGAGATGTTAGTTAGACACGGAGAGATGTTAGTTAGACACGGGGAGATGTTAGTTAGGCACGGGGAGATGTTAGTTAGACACGGGGAGATGTTCGTTAGACACGGGGAGATGTTAGTTGGACACGGGGAGATGTTAGTTCAACACGGAGAGATGTCTGTCAGACACGGGGAGATGTTAGTTAGACACGGGGAGATGTTAGATAGACACAGGGAGATGTTAGTTAGACAGGAGGAGATGTTAGTTAGACACGGGGTGATGTTAGTTAGACACGGGGAGATGTTAGTTAGACACGAGGAGATGTTAGTTAGACACGGGGAGATGTTAGTTCGACACGGAGAGATGTCTGTCAGACACGGGGAGATGTTAGTTAGACACGGGGAGATGTTAGTTAGACACGGGGAGATGTTAGTTAGACACGGAGAGATGTTAGTTAGATAGGAGGAGATGTTGGTTAGACACGGGGAGATGTTAGTTAGACAGGAGGAGATGTTAGTTAGGCACGGGGAGATGTTAGTTAGACACGGGGAGATGTTAGTTAGACACGGAGAGATGTTAGTTAGACACGGGGAGATGTTAGTTAGGCACGGGGAGATGTTAGTTAGACACGGGGAGATGTTCGTTAGACACGGGGAGATGTTAGTTAGACACGGGGAGATGTTAGTTGGACACGGGGAGATGTTAGTTCGACACGGAGAGATGTCTGTCAGACACGGGGAGATGTTAGTTAGACACGGGGAGATGTTAGATAGACACAGGGAGATGTTAGTTAGACAGGAGGAGATGTTAGTTAGACACGGGGTGATGTTAGTTAGACACGGGGAGATGTTAGTTAGACAGGAGGAGATGTTAGTTAGACAGGAGGAGATTTTAGTTAGACAGGAGGAGATGTTAGTTAGACACGGGCAGATGTTAGTTGGACAGGAGGAGATGTTAGTTAGACACGGGGAGATGTTAGTTAGACACGGGGAGATGTTAGTTAGACACGGGGAGATGTTAGTTAGACACGGGGAGATGTTAGTTAGACACGGGGAGATGTTAGTTAGACACGGGGAGATGTTAGTTAGACAGGGGGAGATGTTAGTTAGACAGGGGGAGATGTTAGTTAGACACGGGGAGATGTTAGTGAGACACGGGGAGATGTTAGTGAGACACGGGGAGATGTTAGTGAGACACGGGGAGATGTTAGTTAGACACGGGGAGATGTTAGTTAGACATGGGGAGATGTTAGTTAGACACGGGGAGATGTTAGTTAGACACGGGGAGATGTTAGTTAGACACGGGGAGATGTTAGTTAGACACGGGGAGATGTTAGTTAGACACGGGGAGATGTTAGTTGGACACGGAGAGATGGTAGTTAGACAAGGGGAGATGTTAGTTAGACACGGGGAGATGTTAGTTAGCCACGGGGAGGTGTTAGTTAGACACGGGGAGATGTTAGCTCGGCACAAAGAGATGGAGATTCAGCTATTATTTTGCTGTCCCTTACGTAGTGATACCGGGCCTGCTGGAAGATCCTCATGACGGCAGGAGGCAGGGTCCTGAAGATGGATAAATCACAGCTCCCCCGGTCCGATGTCCCTTCCGTCGCACCTGCGACCCGACTGCACAGCAGCAGCGTGACAGCGACTGAGAGGAGGGTGATTCTGGCTCCGATCTCCATCCTGCCCGGGGCTGGGTAACGGAAACGAAAGCTTCTCGGATCAAAGCGCGCTCTGCGAAAACGTCACCGGGCGGGGGCTCGAAGACGAGACATTCCCGCTCCTTGCGTCGAGAAAACCGCCGGCCATCTGATCTCAGCTCGAACTCGGAGACAGCTCTGGTCCTGTCCTCTTCAGCCTCGCTCGCCTCTCTGACCTGCTCCATCTCCCCGACTGTTTTTTTTGCCTTCAGGAGGCGGAAAAAACCCTCAAGCCTCTAAAATGGAAAGTAAAAAAATGGGCAGTTTAATTTCCGGTGATGTAAGGGGAAGCCAGTTTGATAATTAAGGGAAATCAAGAGAGAGAAGTTCAGAAACTGAAAGCTCTCGATTGGGAGGCTGATGGATGTCCGTGGGATGGAGTGTGAGCAAGAGTGTGAAAGTGAAATTGTCCAGCGCCCCTCACTGGACTATCGCACTCCCTGCACCGGGGAATCTCAGCTTCCCTTGAAGTCAATGAAGCTAAAGGGGACAGTGGGCAATCAGAATTTTAAAAGGGATTTTGGATACGAAAGCATCTCGTGAGCTGCAGAACAGGATAATCTCCACAAATCACTGTTGTGCAGAGGGGATTGACCAGAATGGTACCAGGGGATGAGGGACTTCAGTGATGTGGAGAGACTGGAGAAGCTGGGATTGTTCTCCTTAGAGCAGAGAAGGTTAAGGGGAGATTGACCAGAATGGTACCAGGGATGAGGGACTTCAGTTACGTGGAGAGACTGGAGAAGCTGGGGTTGTTCTCCTTAGAGCAGAGAAGATAAAGGGGAGATTGACCAGAATGGTACCAGGGATGAGGGACTTCAGTGATGTGGAGAGACTGGAGAAGCTGGGGTTGTTCTCCTTGGAGCGGAGAAGGTTAAGAGGAGATTGCCCAGAATGGTACCAGTGATGAGGGACTTCAGTGATGTGGAGAGACTGGAGAAGCTGGGGTTGTTCTCCTTAGAGCAGAGAAGGTTAAAGGGAGATTGACCAGAATGGTACCAGGGATGAGGGGCTTCAGTGATGTGGAGAGACTGGAGAAGCTGGGGTTGTTCTCCTTGGAGCAGAGAAGGTTAAGGGGAGATTGACCAGAATGGTACCAGGGATGAGGGACTTCAGTTACGTGGAGAGACTGGAGAAGCTGGGATTGTTCTCCTTGGAGCAGAGAAGGTTAAGGGGAGATTGACCAGAATGGTACCAGGGATGAGGGACTTCGGTGATGTGGAGAGACTGGAGAAGCTGGGGTTGTTCCCCTTAGAGCAGAGAAGGTTAAGGGGAGATTGACCAGAATGGTACCAGGGATGAGGGACTTCAGTGATGTGCAGAGACTGGAGAAGCTGGGGTTGTTCTCCTTAGAGCAGAGAAGGTGAAGGGGAGATTGACCAGAATGGTACCAGGGATGAGGGACTTCAGTTACGTGGAGAAGCTGGGATTGTTCTCCTTAGAGCAGAGATGGTTAAGGGGAGATTAAATAGGGGCGCTCAAAATTGCAAAGGGATTTTGATAGAGTAAATACGAGAAACTGTTTCCAGTGGTAGGAGGGTCAATAACTAGAGGACACAGATTTAAAATAATTGACATAAGATAAAATACATCTTCCCCAAGTCAAAAAATCCCGCCCATATTCACCTGACCAGATATTATAGCACAGCGTGCAACTGCCTCAATATTCATCAAATAAAGAAGGAACTTGCTTTTCTAATGCGCCTGTCACAATCTTAGTATGTTCAAAAATGTGTCAGCCGTGGCTCAGTGGGCAGCACCCTCGCCTCTGAGTCAGGCGGTCGTGGGTGATGCGCCGCAATAACTTCAAGGCTCAAAGTTAACTGAATAAAACTAGGCTTTTATTAGCAAAGAAAGATGCCTGTGTCTTCACCTAGCATTCTGCTGTTCTGCTGCAAGACAAGCCTGGGCTTGTCTTAAGTAGGGCCAGGTATGGGCGGAGCCGACACACCCAATGGGGAGAAAGGGGGCGGTGCACGATATACAATACAAGGTAAAACACAGGAGCAGGCAATACAATATATGTAGTTAAATACAGAGTCTGATGAATGACATATTTCATCACATTCACCCCTTCTACAGATTTAGTCTGTCCGGGGGTGTGATAGTCCTCTGTGACCGACGTACCGGTTGCGGTGCTGCGGGTGCTGGCTGGGTGTCCCGGGTGACCTCCTGGGTCTCTGCCGGGGGCGCCACCGGGGTTGTTGAAGGAGTAGGTGGTGGGGGTACCGTTGGCTGGTGTTCTTCCGGGGGTGATGAAAGAATAGTGGGTGGAGTGGGTGGGTAATAATTGTTGTGGTTGTTGTCGTTGTTGCTGTTGTTGTTGTAGTCATTGTCGTTGTTGCTGTTGTTACCGGCTGGGGCGAGGTCTTTTATGGACACAGTGTCCTCCCGTCCGTCGGCGTGCCGGACATACGCATATTGTGGGTTGGCGTGGAGCAGGTGCACTGGCTCCACGAGAGGGTCCGTCTTGTGGCCCCTCACATGCTTCCTCAAAAGTACCGGACCTGGGGTGGAGAGCCATGACGGTATGGATACGCCTGAGGTGGATTTCCGGGGAAACACAAACATTAGCTCATGAGGCGTGGCATTAGTGGCGGTACACAATAGTGACCGTATTGAGTGGAGCACCTCTGGGACGACTTCCTGCCAGCGGGAGATAGGGAGGCCCTTGGTCCTTAGAGTTAGAGTGACTGCCCTCCATAGTGTCCCGTTCTCTCGCTCCACCTGACCGTTACCCCGGGGGTTGTAGCTGGTGGTACGGCTCGTGGCAATCCCCTTGGACAGCATGTACTGGCGTAGCTCTTCACTCATGAAGGACGCCCCCCTATCCGTGTGGATATAGCTTGGCATACCGAACAGGCAGAACAGGCTGTTGAGGCATTTAATGACCGTGGCGCTGGTCATGTCTGGGCAGGGGAAGGCGAATGGGAAACGGGAGTATTCGTCCACAATGTTCAGGAAGTAAACATTGCGGTCGACGGATGGGAGGGGGCCCTTGAAATCTAAGCTAAGCCGCTCAAAGGGCCGTGTAGCTTTGATTAGGTGGGCTCTATCAGGGCGGTAGAACCGAGGCTTGCACTCAGCGCAAGTGCGGCAGTTCCTGGTCAGAGACCGAACTTCCTCAATCGAGTAGGGTAAGTTGCGGGACTTTATGAAGTGGAACAGCCGTGTGACCCCTGGGTGGCAGAGGTCGTTGTGGAGGATCTGTAGCTGAACCCGGTGGCGTTGTCACACATCCCTCGTGAGAGGGCGTCGGGGGATTCGTTAAGGGCCCCCGGCCGGTATATGATGCCGTACTCGAAGGTGGAGAGCTCGATCCGCCACCTAAGAATCTTATCATTTTTAATCTTCCCCCTCTGTTTATTATTGAACATAAACGCTACCGACCGCTGGTCGGTAAGTAGGGTGAAGCGTTTGCCGGCTAGGTGGTGCCGCCAGTGGCGCACTGCCTCCACGATGGCTTGGGCCTCCTTTTCCACGGAGGAGTGTCTGATCTCGGGCCTCTGGAGGGTCCTCGAGAAGAAGGCTACGGGCCGCCCCGCCTGGTTGAGGGTGGCCGCCAAGGCAAAGTCAGACGCATCACTTTCCACTTGAAAGGGAGTGTTCTCGTCCACTGCCTGTAGCGTGGCCCGCTCAATTTCCTGCTTAATGCTTTTGAAGGCAGCATAGGCCTCAGCAGAGAGCGGGAAAAAGGATGCGTTCAAGAGGGGGCGGGCTTTATCGGAGTAGTTAGGGACCCATTGGGCATAATACGAGAATAACCCCAGGCACCTTTTCAGGGCTTTGGGAGTGTTGGGCAGGGGCAGCTCCTGTAGGGGGCGCAATCGGTCGGGGTCTGGTCCGATTTCCCCATTCTCCACCATGCTTGAACATATTAACATTGAGAGGGAGGAGGTATTGGCGGTTTTAGCTGGCCTAAAAATGGATAAATCCCCAGGCCCGGATGAAATGTATCCCAGGCTGCTGTGTGAGGCAAAGGAAGAGATTGCGGGGGCTCTAACACATATATTCAGGACCTCTCTGGCCACAGGGGATGTGCCAGAGGACTGGAGAACCGCTAATGTAGTACCATTATTCAAGAAGGGAAGTAGGGAAAAACCGGGGAACTACAGGCCAGTGAGCCTAACATCAGTGGTAGGAAAATTATTGGAAAAAATTCTGAGGGACAAAATTTGTCTCCACTTGGAGAGGCAAGGATTAATCAGGGATAGTCAACATGGCTTTGTCAAGGGAAGATCATGTCTGACTAATTTGATTGAATTTTTTGAGGGGGTGACTAGGTGTGTGGATGAGGGTAACGCAGTGGATGTGGTATACATGGATTTCAGTAAGGCCTTCGATAAAGTCCCGCACAGGAGACTGGTCAAGAAGGTAAGAGCCCATGGAATCCAGGGTGCCTTGGCACATTGGATACAAAACTGGCTTAGTGGCAGAAGGCAGAGGGTGATGGTCGAAGGTTGTTTTTGTGACTGGAAGCCTGTGGCCAGTGGGGTACCACAGGGATCGGTGCTGGGTCCCTTGCTGTTTGTGGTCTACATTAATGACTTGGATATGAATGTAAAAGGTATGATCAGTAAGTTCGCGGATGATACAAAAATTGGTAGGGTGGTAAATAGCGAGGAGGGTAGTTTCAGTCTGCAGGACGATATAGATGGGTTGGTCAGATGGGCGGAAAAGTGGCAAATGGAATTTAACCCGGAAAAGTGCAAGGTGATGCACTTTGGGGGGACTAACAAGGCAAGGGAATACACAATGAATGGTAAGACCCTAGGCAAGACGGAGGGTCAGAGGGATCTGGGTGTGCAAGTACACAGATCCCTGAAGGCGGCGGAACAGGTGGATAAGGTGGTAAAAAAGGCATATGGGATACTTGCCTTCATTAGCCGAGGCATTGAATATAAGAGCAAGGAGGTTATGATGGAGCTGTATAAAACACTGGTTAGGCCACAGCTGGAATACTGTGTGCAGTTCTGGTCGCCACACTACAGGAAGGATATGATCGCCTTGGAGAGGGTGCAGAGGAGGTTCACCAGGATGTTACCAGGGCTGGAGCACTTCAGCTATGAAGAGAGACTGGGCAGATTGGGTTTGTTTTCCTTGGAGCAGAGGAGGCTGAGGGGGGACATGATTGAGGTGTACAAAATTATGAGGGGCACAGATAGGATGGATGCTGAGGAGCTTTTTCCCTTAGTAGAGGGGTCAATAACTAGGGGGCATAGATTCAAGGTAAAGGGCGGGAGGTTTAGAGGGGATTTGAGAAAGAACTTTTTCACCCAGAGGGTGGTTGGAGTCTGGAACTCACTGCCTGAAAGGGTTGTGGAGGCAGGAACCCTCACAACATTTAAGAAGCATTTGGATGAGCACTTGAAATGCCACAGCATACAAGGCTACGGACCAAATGCTGGAATATGGGATTAGATTAGACAGGGCTTGATGGCCGGCGCGGACACGATGGGCCGAAGGGCCTCTATCCGTGCTGTATAACTCTATGACTCTATGACTCTATGCAGAGGCGCGTGGTGTTGAAAACGCACTTGTCCTCGTTGTAAGTGAGGTTGAGTTTTTGTGCGGTTTTCAGAAACCTCGCGAGGTTTGAGTCGCGGTCCTGTTGGTTGTGGCCGCAGATGGTGACGTTGTCGAGATAGGGGAAGGTTGCCTGCAAGTGGTGGTCATCGACCATGCGGTCCATCTCCCTCTGAAAGACCGAGACCCCATTCGTCACCCCAAAGGGGACTCTGAGGAACTGGTAGAGGCGTCCGTTTGCCTCGAAGGTGGTGTACGAACAGTCCTCTGGTCTGATAGGGAGCTGGTGGTACGCTGACTTGAGGTCGATAGTGGAGAACACACGGTATTGGGCAATTTGGTTCACCATCTCGGATATGCGGGGTAGCGGGTAGGCGTCTAGTTGGGTATAGATGTTGACTGTTTGACTATAGTCAATCACCATCCGCTTCGAAAAAAAACCTCAAGCCTCTGAAATAAAAAGTAAAAAAATGGGCAGTTTAATTTCCGGTGATGTAAGGGGATGCCAGTTTGATCATTAAGGGAAATCAAGAGAGAGAAGTTCAGAAACTGAAAGCTCTCGATTGGAGATGCTGATGGGTGTCCGTGTGATGGAGTGTGAGCAAGAGTGTGAAAGTGAAATTGTCCAGCGCCCCTCACTGGGCTATCGCACTCCCTGCACCGGGGAATCTCAGCTTCCCTTGAAGTCAATGAAGCTAAAGGGGACAGTGGGCAATCCGAATTTTAAAAGGGATTTTGGATACGAAAGCACCTCGTGAGCTGCAGAACAGGATAATCTCCACAAATCACTGTTGTGCAGAGGGGATTGACCAGAATGGTACCAGGGGATGAGGGACTTCAGTGATGTGGAGAGACTGGAGAAGCTGGGGTTGTTCTCCTTAGAGCAGAGAAGGTTAAGGGGAGATTGACCAGAATGGTACCAGGGGATGAGGGACTTCAGTGATGTGGAGAGACTGGAGAAGCTGGGGTTGTTCTCCTTAGAGCAGAGAAGGTTAAGGGGAGATTGACCAGAATGGTACCAGGGATGAGGGACTTCAGTTACGTGGAGAGACTGGAGAAGCTGGGGTTGTTCTCCTTAGAGCAGAGAAGATTAAGGGGAGATTGACCAGAATGGTACCAGGGATGAGGGACTTCAGTGATGTGGAGAGACTGGAGAAGCGGGGGTTGTTCTCCTTGGAGCGGAGAAGGTTAAGAGGAGATTGACCAGAATGGTACCAGGGATGAGGGACTTCAGTGATGTGGAGAGACTGGAGAAGCTGGGGTTGTTCTCCTTAGAGCAGAGAAGGTTAAAGGGAGATTGACCAGAATGGTACCAGGGATGAGGGGCTTCAGTGATGTGGAGAGACTGGAGAAGCTGTGGTTGTTCTCCTTAGAGCAGAGAAGGTTAAGGGGAGATTGACCAGAATGCTACCAGGGATGAGGGACTTCAGTTACGTGGAGAGACTGGAGAAGCTGGGGTTGTTCTCCTTAGAGCAGAGAAGATTAAGGGGAGATTGACCAGAATGGTACCAGGGATGAGGGACTTCAGTGATGTGGAGAGACTGGAGAAGCTGGGGTTCTTCTCCTTGGAGCGGAGAAGGTTAAGAGGAGATTGACCAGAATGGTACCAGGGATGAGGGACTTCAGTGATGTGGAGAGACTGGAGAAGCTGGGGTTGTTCTCCTTAGAGCAGAGAAGGTTAAAGGGAGATTGACCAGAATGGTACCAGGGATGAGGGGCTTCAGTGATGTGGAGAGACTGGAGAAGCTGGGGTTGTTCTCCTTAGAGCAGAGAAGGTTAAGGGGAGATTGACCAGAATGGTACCAGGGATGAGGGACTTCAGTGATGTGGAGAGACTGGAGAAGCTGGGATTGTTCTCCTTAGAGCAGAGAAGGTGAAGGGGAGATTGACCAGAATGGTACCAGGGATGAGGGACTTCAGTTACGTGGAGAAGCTGGGATTGTTCTCCTTAGAGCAGAGATGGTTAAGGGGAGATTAAATAGGGGCGCTCAAAATTGCAAAGGGATTTTGATAGAGTAAATACGAGAAACTGTTTCCAGTGGTTGGAGGGTCAATAACTAGAGGACACAGATTTAAAATAATTGACATAAGATAAAATACATCTTCCCCAAGTCAAAAAATCCCGTCCATATTCACCTGACCAGATATTATAGCACAGCGTGCAACTGCCTCAATATTCATCAAATAAAGAAGGAACTTGCTTTTCCAATGCGCCTGTCACAATCTTAGTATGTTCAAAAATGTGTCAGCCGTGGCTCAGTGGGCAGCACCCTCGCCTCTGAGTCAGGCGGTCGTGGGTGATGCGCCGCAATAACTTCAAGGCTCAAAGTTAACTGGATAAAACTAGGCTTTTATTAGCAAAGAAAGATGCCTGTGTCTTCACCTAGCATTCTGCTGTTCTGCTGCAAGACAAGCCTGGGCTTGTCTTAAGTAGGGCCAGGTATGGGCGGAGCCGACACACCCAATGGGGAGAAAGGGGGCGGTGCACGATATACAATACAAGGTAAAACACAGGAGCAGGCAATACAATATATGTAGTTAAATACAGAGTCTGATGAATGACATATTTCATCACATTCACCCCTTCTACAGATTTAGTCTGTCCGGGGGTGTGATAGTCCTCTGTGACCGACGTACCGGTTGCGGTGCTGCGGGTGCTGGCTGGGTGTCCCGGGTGACCTCCTGGGTCTCTGCCGGGGGCGCCACCGGGGTTGTTGAAGGAGTAGGTGGTGGGGGTACCGTTGGCTGGTGTTCTTCCGGGGGTGATGAAAGAATAGTGGGTGGAGTGGGTGGGTAATAATTGTTGTGGTTGTTGTCGTTGTTGCTGTTGTTGTTGTAGTCATTGTCGTTGTTGCTGTTGTTACCGGCTGGGGCGAGGTCTTTTATGGACACAGTGTCCTCCCGTCCGTCGGCGTGCCGGACATACGCATATTGTGGGTTGGCGTGGAGCAGGTGCACTGGCTCCACGAGAGGGTCCGTCTTGTGGCCCCTCACATGCTTCCTCAAAAGTACCGGACCTGGGGTGGAGAGCCATGACGGTATGGATACGCCTGAGGTGGATTTCCGGGGAAACACAAACATTAGCTCATGAGGCGTGGCATTAGTGGCGGTACACAATAGTGACCGTATTGAGTGGAGCACCTCTGGGACGACTTCCTGCCAGCGGGAGATAGGGAGGCCCTTGGTCCTTAGAGTTAGAGTGACTGCCCTCCATAGTGTCCCGTTCTCTCGCTCCACCTGACCGTTACCCCGGGGGTTGTAGCTGGTGGTACGGCTCGTGGCAATCCCCTTGGACAGCATGTACTGGCGTAGCTCTTCACTCATGAAGGACGCCCCCCTATCCGTGTGGATATAGCTTGGCATACCGAACAGGCAGAACAGGCTGTTGAGGCATTTAATGACCGTGGCGCTGGTCATGTCTGGGCAGGGGAAGGCGAATGGGAAATGGGAGTATTCGTCCACAATGTTCAGGAAGTAAACATTGCAGTCGACGGACGGGAGGGGGCCCTTGAAATCTAAGCTAAGCCGCTCAAAGGGCCGTGTAGCTTTGATTAGGTGGGCTCTATCAGGGCGGTAGAACCGAGGCTTGCACTCAGCGCAAGTGCGGCAGTTCCTGGTCAGAGACCGAACTTCCTCAATCGAGTAGGGTAAGTTGCGGGACTTTATGAAGTGGAACAGCCGTGTGACCCCTGGGTGGCAGAGGTCGTTGTGGAGGGTCTGTAGCCGAACCCGGTGGCGTTGTCACACATCCCTCGTGAGAGGGCGTCGGGGGATTCGTTAAGGGCCCCCGGCCGGTATATGATGTCGTACTCGAAGGTGGAGAGCTCGATCCGCCACCTAAGAATCTTATCATTTTTAATCTTCCCCCTCTGTTTATTATTGAACATAAACGCTACCAACCGCTGGTCGGTAAGTAGGGTGAAGCGTTTGCCGGCTAGGTAGTGCCGCCAGTGGCACACTGCCTCCACGATGGCTTGGGCCTCCTTTTCCACGGAGGAGTGTCTGATCTCGGGCCCCTGGAGGGTCCTCGAGAAGAAGGCTACGGGCCGCCCCGCCTAGTTGAGGGTGGCCGCCAAGGCAAAGTCAGACACATCACTTTCCACTTGAAAGGGAGTGTTCTCGTCCACTGCCTGTAGCGTGGCCCGCTCAATATCCTGCTTAATGCTTTTGAAGGCAGCATAGGCCTCAGCAGAGAGCGGGAAAAAGGATGCTTTCAAGAGGGGGCGGGCTTTATCGGAGTAGTTAGGGACCCATTGGGCATAATACGAGAATAACCCCAGGCACCTTTTCAGGGCTTTGGGAGTGTTGGGCAGGGGCAGCTCCCGTAGGGGGCGCAATCGGTCGGGGTCTGGTCCGATTTCCCCATTCTCCACCACGCTGCCTAGTATGCAGAGGCGCGTGGTGTTGAAAACGCACTTGTCCTCGTTGTAAGTGAGGATGAGTTTTTGTGCGGTTTTCAGAAACCTCGCGAGGTTTGAGTCGCGGTCCTGTTGGTTGTGGCCGCAGATGGTGACGTTGTCGAGATAGGGGAAGGTTGCCTGCAAGTGGTGGTCATTGACCATGCGGTCCATCTCCCTCTGAAAGACCGAGACCCCATTCGTCACCCCAAAGGGGACACTGAGGAACTGGTAGAGGCGTCCGTTTGCCTCGAAGGCGGTGTACGAACAGTCCTCTGGTCTGATAGGGAGCTGGTGGTACGCTGACTTGAGGTCGATAGTGGAGAACACCCGGTATTGGGCAATTTGGTTCACCATCTCGGATATGCAGGGTAGCGGGTAGGCGTCTAGTTGGGTATAGATGTTGACTGTTTGACTATAGTCAATCACCATCCGCTTCGAAAAAAACCTCAAGCCTCTGAAATAAAAAGTTAAAAAATGGGCAGTTTAATTTCCGGTGATGTAAGGGGATGCCAGTTTGATAATTAAGGGAAATCAAGAGAGAGAAGTTCAGAAACTGAAAGCTGTCGATTGGGAGGCTGATGGATGTCCGTGGGATGGAGTGTGAGCAAGAGTGTGAAAGTGAAATTGTCCAGCGCCCCTCACTGGACTATCGCACTCCCTGCACCGGGGAATCTCAGCTTCCCTTGAAGTCAATGAAGCTAAAGGGGACAGTGGGCAATCCGAATTTTAAAAGGGATTTTGGATACGAAAGCATCTCGTGAGCTGCAGAACAGGATAATCTCCACAAATCACTGTTGTGCAGAGGGGATTGACCAGAATGGTACCAGGGGATGAGGGACTTCACTTACGTGGAGAAGCTGGGATTGTTCTCCTTAGAGCAGCGAAGGTTAAGGGGAGATTGACCAGAATGGTACCAGGGATGAGGGACTTCAGTGATGTGGAGAGACTGGAGAAGCTGGGATTGTTCTCCTTAGAGCAGAGAAGGTGAAGGGGAGATTGACCAGAATGGTACCAGGGATGAGGGACTTCAGTGATGTGGAGAGACTGGAGAAGCTGGGATTGTTCTCCTTAGAGCAGAGAAGGTTAAGGGGAGATTGCCCAGAATGGTACCAGGGATGAGGGACTTCAGTGATGTGGAGAGACTGGAGAAGCTGGGGTTGTTCTCCTTAGAGCAGAGAAGGTTAAGGGGAGATTGACCAGAATGGTACCGGGGATGAGGGACTTCAGTGATGTGGAGAGACTGGAGATGCTGGGGTTGTTCTCCTTAGAGCAGAGAAGGTTAAGGAGAGATTGACCAGAATGGTACCAGGGATGAGGGACTTCAGTGACGTGGAGAGACTGGAGAAGCTGGGATTGTTCTCCTTAGCGCAGAGATGGTTAAGGGGAGATTAAATAGGGGCGCTCAAAATTGCAAAGGGATTTTGATAGAGTAAATACGAGAAACTGTTTCCAGTGGTAGGAGGGTCAATAACTAGAGGACACAGATTTAAAATAATTGACATAAGATAAAATACATCTTCCCCAAGTCAAAAAATCCCACCCATATTCACCTGACCAGATATTATAGCACAGCGTGCAACTGCCTCAATATTCATCAAATAAAGAAGGAACTTGCTTTTCCAATGCGCCTGTCACAATCTTAGTATGTTCAAAAATGTGTCAGCCGTGGCTCAGTGGGCAGCACCCTCGCCTCTGAGTCAGGCGGTCGTGGGTGATGCGCCGCAATAACTTCAAGGCTCAAAGTTAACTGGATAAAACTAGGCTTTTATTAGCAAAGAAAGATGCCTGTGTCTTCACCTAGCATTCTGCTGTTCTGCTGCAAGACAAGCCTGGGCTTGTCTTAAGTAGGGCCAGGTATGGGGCTGAGGGAGCGCCGCACTGTCGGAGGGGCGGTACTGAGGGAGCGCCGCTCTGTCGGAGGGGCGGTACTGAGGGAGCGCCGCACTGTCGGAGGGGCGGTACTGAGGGAGCGCCGCACTGTCGGAGGGGCGGTACTGAGGGAGCGCCGCACTGTCGGAGGGGCAGTACTGAGGGAGCGCCGCACTGTCGGAGGGGCGGTACTGAGGGAGCGCCGCACTGTCGGAGGGGCGATACTGAGGGAGCGCCGCACTGTCGGAGGGGCGGTACTGAGGGAGCGCCGCACTGTCGGAGGGACAGTACTGAGGGAGCGCCGCACTGTCAGAGGGGCGGTACTGAGGGAGCGCCGCACTGTCGGAGGGGCGGTACTGAGGGAGCGCCACACTGTCAGAGGGGCGGTACCGAGGAAGCGCCGCACTGTCGGAGGGCGGTACTGAGGGAGCGCCGCACTGTCGTAGGGGCGGTGCTGAGGGAGTGCCGCACTGTCGGAGGGGCGGTACTGAGGGAGCGCCGCACTGTCGGAGGGGCGGTACTGAGGGAGCGCCGCACTGTCGTGAGGGGCGGTACTGAGGGAGCGCCGCACTGTCGGAGGGCCGGTACCGAGGAAGCGCCGCACTGTCGGAGGTGCGGTACTGAGGGAGCGGCGCACTGTGGGAGGGGCAGCACTGTTGGAGGGGCGGTATTGAGGGAGCGCCGCACTCTAGGAGGGGCAGTACTGAGGGAGCACAGCACTGTCGGATGGGCGGTACTGAGGGAGCGTCACACTGTCGGAGGGGCGGTACTGAGGGAGCGCCGCACTGTCGGAGGGGTGGTATTGAGGGAGGGCTGCACTGTCGGAGGGGAGGTTCTGAGGGAGCGCTGCACTGTCGGAGGGGTGGTACCGAGGGAGGGCCGCACTGTGGGAGGGGCGGTACTGAGCGAGCGCCGCACTCTAGGAGGGGCACTACTGAGGGAGCGCCGCACTCTAGGAGGGGCAGTACTGAGGGAGCGCAGCACTGTCGGAGGGGCGGTACTGAGGGAGCGCCGCACTGTCGGAGGGGCGGTACTGAGGGAGCGCTGCACTGTCGGAGGGGCGGTACTGAGGGAACGCCGCACTGTCGGAGGGGCGGTACTGAGGGAGTGCCGCACTGTCGGAGGTGCCGTCTTTCTGATGAGATGTTACACCGAGGCCCCGTCTGCCCTCTCGGGTGGATGTAAAAGATCCCACGGCCACTATTGGAAGAAGAGCAGGGGGGAGTTCTCCCCGGTGTCCTGGGGCCAATATTTATCCCTCAACCAACATCACTAAAACAGATGATCTGGTCATTTATCACAGTGCTGTTTGTGGGAGCTTGCTGTGCGCAAATTGGCTGCCGCGTTTCCCACATTACAACAGTGACCACACTTCAAAAAAAGTCCTTCATTGGCTGTGAAGCGCTTTGGGACGTCCTGAGGTGGGGAAGGGCGCTGGAGAAATGCGAGTCTGTCTGGAGCGCGTTGCAGAGCGAGGTCACGGTAAGGGGGGGTGGGTGGGCGGTCAGTCGCGCTTTGAACACCAATCGGGTCGTCCCTGGGAGTTTAGCTATCGATTCCTGATGGAGTTAAGAATGCAAAGGGACGGGTTCCGCTCGAGGGCGGGACGGGGGAAGCAGCTGATTGTGACAGGGGCTCGGCGCAGCAGAGGAGAACAGAAAGTAGAGGAGAGGGGAAGGTGGGGGGGGCAGCGAAGAGATTGGGTTTGTCAGGAAACTGCAAACTGAAGTGAGTGGAAAACGAAACAAGCTGGATGCTTGACAGCGACAAACTCGAAACACGAACTCGGAGAGGCTGCAGCGCAGATTCACCAGAACGATACCCGGGGGGGCTAAAGGGTTAAATCCCGAGGACCTGTTGCACAGACTGGGCTTGTGTTCCCTCGGGTGTAGAAGATTAAGGGGTGATCTGATCGAGGTGTTTGAGATGATTAAAAGGATCCGATCGGGTCGATCGAGAGAGAAACTATTTCCTCTGGTGGGGGGAGTCCAGAACAAGGGGGGGCAGAACCTTCAAATTAGAGCCAGGCCGTTCAGGGGTGATGTCAGGAAGCACTTCTTCACACAAAGGCTGGTGGGAATCTGGAACTCTCCCCCGCAAAGAGCTGTCGAGGCTGGGGGTCAATTGGAAATTTCAAAACTGAGATTGATAGATTTTTGTTGGGCGAAGGTATTAAGGGTTACGGAACCAAGACAGGTAGATGGAGTTGAGATACAGATCAGCCGTGATCTGATTGAATGGAGCAACAGACTGGAGGGGCTGAATGGCCTCCTCCCTGTACTGCCCCTCCGACAGTGCGGAGCTCCCTCAGTACCGCCCCTCCGACAGTGCGGCGCTCCCTCAGTACTGCCCCTCCGACAGTGTGGAGCTCCCTCAGTACCGCCCCTCCGACAGTGCGGCGCTCCCTCAGTACTGCCCCTCCGACAGTGCGGCGCTCCCTCAGTACCGCCCCTCCGACAGTGCGGAGCTCCCTCAGTACCGCCCCTCCGACAGTGCGGCGCTCCCTCAGTACCGCCCCTCCAACAGTGCGGCGCTCCCTCAGTACTGCCCCTCCGACAGTGCAGCGCTCCCTCAGTACCGGCCCTCCGACAGCGCGGCGCTCCCTCAGTACCGGCCCTCCGACAGCGCGGTGCTCCCTCAGTACTGCCCCTCCGACAGTGCGCCGCTCCCTCAGTACTGCCCCTCCGACAGTGCGGCGCTCCCTCAGTACTGCCCCTCCGACAGTGCGGCGCTCCCTCAGTACCGCCCCTCCGACAGTGCGGCGCTCCCTCAGTACTGCCCCTCCGACAGTGCGGCGCTCCCTCAGTATCGCCCCTCCGACAGTGCGGCGCTCCCTCAGTACCGCCCCTCTGACAGTGCGGCGCTCCCTCAGTACCGCCCCTCCGACATTGTGGCGCTCCCTCAGTACCGCCCCTCCGACAGTGCGGCACTCCCTCAGTACCGCCCCTCCGACAGTGCGGCTCACCCCCAGTACTGCCCCTCCGACAGTGCTGCGCTCCCTCAGTGCTGCCCCTCCGACATTGCGGCGCTCCCTCAGTACCGCCCCTCCGACAGTGCGGCACTCCCTCAGTACCGCCCCTCCGACAGTGCGGCTCACCCCCAGTACTGCCCCTCCGACAGTGCTGCGCTCCCTCAGTACTGCCCCTCCGACAGTGCTGCGCTCCCTCAGTACTGCCCCTCCGACAGTGCTGCGTTCCCTCAGTACCGCCCCTCCGACAGTGCGGAGCTCCCTCAGTACCGCCCCTCCGACAGTGCGGCGCTCCCTCAGTACTGGCACCGGGGGAGTGTCGGACCTGGATTACGGGGCTCGAGTCTCTGGAGTGGGGGGCTCGAACCCACGACCTTCTGACTCGGAGGCGAGAGCGAGACCCCCCGAGCCATGGCCGACAAGAATTGAGACCCCTGTGGATCAGATCTTGCGTCGGAAAGCATCTTATAAAAGGGCGGGGACATGAGTTTTTTTGATTTAGATTTTAATCCTCTCCAACTTTAATGCAAATTGAAACCGATGGAACAAACAGGAAGGAAGTGCAGAGTTCTCCAAGCCGCAGGCAGTGCAATCTCGAAGCTTCTCTTCCCTACGCTCTCAGGCAGGTGCCCAGCCAACCGCAGAACTGACGCTCCGAGTCGCTTAAGGGAAAACGAAATCAATGTCGGAAACGCCAAGCACGATGTAAGAAACAGCTATTCGATTCATAGATGAAGTTTGACTCTCGGAACAGAAATTAAAACTGCAGCCAGGAACAGATGGGGGGGAAGGGTCAGCACGGCCCAATTAACAAACACCATAACGATAAGAAGGTCGTAAAATGCAAGGAAACAGGGAGGACAGCACCTGCTGGATGATAAGGAGCCGCGAGGCCATAAAATGCCCTTGAAAACACTTGACAAAAACATTCCTCAGAATGATAAGTGGAAAGGGCTCGGCAGCCATGTACAAAGAGTCAGTGAAAGAGGTTTCCCCACATCACACTTGGGATAAAGATTACATCGAAACACAGAAGATAGGGGCAGGAGGAGGCCATTCGGCCCCTCGAGCCTGCTCCGCCATTCAATGAGATCATGGCTGATCATCCAAATTCAGTACCCGGTCCCTGCCTTCTCCCCATATCCCTTGATCCCTTTAGCCTTAAGAAATATATCTAACGCCTTCTTGAATATATTTAGGCCTAGAAATTCGGTGGCCTGCGCCAACAGTTTGCACCCAAAGAGGGCTTTTGCGCCACTGTGCAAACCTACCGCGATATTTAGCGGGGCGCTAATGGCGGCGTTAGCCATTACCGCTGCGCCGCCACCGATGACGTCATCGGTGTGCGCAGCGCCCCGCTATCGCCCCGCTGGCCATATTTGGTTGCTGCCGCCTCGCCCACGCCGGCCGCAAACAACGACCGGTACACGGGGCCTACCTGTGCCGGTAGTGGGGCGAGTTAAGGTGGAGGTGCGGCCGGCCGCTTTTTCGGCGCCCGCCTGCCCACACCTCCATCCCCGGCCTCCTACACCCCCCACCCCCCCCCCCCCCCCCGCGGCATTGCCGGCTGTTTCCAGAGAGCCCGGCACTTCTCCTTGGTGCCGGGCTCATTTGCCGGCACTCGCGAGCGGGGATCGCGCTGTTGCAGGCACCTCCCCCTTAAGAGTGAGAGGAAGGCCTGCAGTATCGCAGCGTGCCATGCCGCAGCGGGTGGCGCTGCGGCACTTTACACGCCGATATTCAGTTTCGAAACCCTTGTTTAGCGGCCGGCTTCAACTCTGGGCGCTGAAACTGAATTTCCCGCTGGCGCAAGTGGCTCCGCGCGCAGCGGTAATTCCGGCGCCCAGGCGACCTGGGCGCCCCTAACTGAATTTCTAGGCCTTAATGAATTGGCCTCAACTGCCTTCTGTGGTAGAGAATTCCACAGGTTCACCACTCTCTGGGTGAAGAAATTCCTCCTCATCTCTGTCCTAAATGGCTTACCCCTTATCCTTAGATTGTGACCCCTGGTTCTGGACTCCCCCGCCATCGGGAACATCCTTCCTGCATCTAGTCTGTCCAGTCCTGTTAGAATTTTATAAGTTTCAATGAGATCCCCTCTCATTCTTCTAAACTCTAGCGAATATAAGCCCAATCGACCCAATCTCTCCTCATACGTCATTTCTGCCATCCCAGGTATCAGTCTGGTGAATCTTCGCTGCACTCCCTCCATGGCAAGAACATCCTTCCTCAGATAAGGCGACCAAAACTGCACACAATACTCAAGGTGTGGTCTCACCAAGGCCCTGTACAACTGCAGCAAGACATCTTTGCTCCTGTACTCGAATCCTCTCACTATGAAGGCCAACATACCATGTGCCTTCTTAACCGCCTAGTATAGGTGATTGACATTAAATAAATCACGGCCCACCGACATAACTATAAATATAGTGGGCTGAGAGCAGAAGACAGACAGTGAGGGGGGCGAAGGCTTCTTCGAGTTGGAAATCAATGCTGGCTCAGGCCTAACACCTTGACTAAGTTTAGCCTCTGAGGTGGATCAATGCTGGCTCACGCCTAACACCTCCAACAGCTCGGGGGGCAAATCGACAGAGGCGACTGCTGTGGCCGACTGCAGAGACTTGCTGACCCAAGACCTCCACGCTGCCTCAACAGACATCCAACCCACCATCCGTCCGGGTCGTGGCGTTCCGCTTCGGCAGTCGTAGATCGCTCTCTACTGTCACGGGTTGTATGTCTATTATACTCGGCTTAAACCATACGTAATACCTGATTATGCTTTAAAACTGTAGGGGGGCGGAAATTCAGTATCGCCCTGTTTGGAGCGCCGTTATTGGCTGTGCGCAAAGTTTAGCGCCTGGCGCTAATTATCGCCTCCGACGGCAAACTTGGCTTTTATCGCCCCTGGAGGTGATTGGAGCGCTGAATCAGGCGCTTCACACCTGTCTTAAGGCGCAAAGGCCGAGGAGCGAGGCGCTACCTCAGAGCGCTGGCAAAGCAAGGAAGGGCAAATCAAAATGAACCTGCAAAGTGCTGCTTGGTACTCAAAACTCCTTCACACAGCGTTGAATCTCTCCAGAAGTCTCTCTCTCTCTCAGACTGCGTGGTGCAAAAAAGTCACCGACAAAAACAGTCAGGAAGCGGTCGCCTTTAAATAGCGCTCCCCCCAGTCCCTTCCCGACCGCAAAACGCTCCCCTCAACCTGTCGTTGCTAGCGGCAGGCGGTAAGGCAGGGGGCGCCACTCAATATCCGGTCTGGGGCGTTGCGCACTCGACTGACGTCACAATCTGCCGGCGCAGGAGATCGTGGCGGGAGTGTTTAGCGCCGCCGCAAAATGTCTAATTAATTTTGCGAGAGGCGCAAACATCTCCGCGCCCGGGCGCTAGTTGCTTTGCGCCCTAATTGGCGCCCTCTTAAGGCGCTAACAGGAGGCGCAAACAACTGAACTTTTCCCCCTAGCTCTTTAATAAAAGCCTTATAACTTCTAAAGCCCTGTTGGGTAATCTGTGTGTGAGCCTGTGATCCGGATCTTACAATGAGACAGCCCTTCCCAGGGCTCGATGTTGCCCAACCTATCTAAGCAACCAAACTTTGCTAAGAGGTGGAAGTGTGTGTCGCACGATTCGCTCGAGACCTCCGGACTCGATTATTCCGACGCTCTCCCGCCCGGCCTCCAACCTTCCGCTCTCCGTAGCCATCAGCTCATCTAAAACTCTGTTGCCCCCCACGTCTCAACTCGCACCCAGTCCCGTTCACCCATCACCCTCCCCTCTGCTCGCTGACCTACACTGGCTCCCAGTCCCCCCAACGCCTCCATGTTAAAATTCTCCATCCTCGTTTTCAAATCCCTCCGTGGCCTCCTCGCCCTCTCCCTCTCTCTGTAACCTCCTACAACCCCTCCGAGATCTCCACGCTCTTCCAATTCCGGCCTCTCGCGCAACCCCCTCCCCCCCCGATTTCCATCGCTCCGCCATTGGCGACCGCGCCAGGGCCCCCGAGCTCTGGAATTCCCTCCCTAAACCTCTCCGCGTCTCTCTCTCCTCCTTTAAGACGTTCGTTGAAACATAGAAACATAGAAGATAGGAGCAGGAGTAGGCCATTCGGCCCCTCGAGCCTGCTCCGCCATTCAATGCGATCATGGCTGATCATCCAAATTCAGTACCCTGTCCCTGCCTTCTCCCCATATCCCTTGATCCCTTTAGCCTTAAGAAATATATCCAACTCCTTCTTGAATATTTTTAATGAATTGGCCTCAACTGCCTTCTGTGGTAGAGAATTCCACAGGTTCACCACTCTCTGGGTGAAGAAATTCCTCCTCATCTCAGTCCTAAATGGCTTACCCCTTATCCTTAGACTGTGACCCCTGGTTCTGGACACCCCCGCCATCGGGAACATCCTTCCTGCATCTAGTCTGTCCAGTCCTGTCAGAATTTTATAAGTTTCAATGCGATCCCCTCCCATTCTTCTAAACTCCAGCGAGTATAAGCCCAATCGACCCAATCTCTCCTCATACGTCATTCCTGCCATCCCAGGTGTCAGCCTGGTGAATCTTCGCTGACCTCTGCGACCCAGCTTTTGGGGCGCCTGTCTCTAACATCTCCTTATGTTGGCTCGGTGTCAAATTGTTTGCCTGGCTGATGCAGCTATGAAACGGCGGGGCATTTTACTACGTTAAAGGCGCTATATAAATGCAAGTTGTTGCTGCACACACTCTTCCATTGTCGTGTTGCCCACTGTCCCCTTTAGCTTCATTGACTTCAAGGGAAGCTGAGATTCCCCACGTGCAGGGAGTGCGATAGCCCAGTGAGGGGCGCTGGACAATTTCACTTTCACACTCTTGCTCACACTCCATCCCACGGACATCCATCAGCCTCCCCAATCGACAGCTTTCAGTTTCTGAACTTCTCTCTCTTGATTTCCCTTAATGATCAAACTGGCATCCCCTTACATCACCGGAAATTAAACTGCCCATTTTTTTACTTTTTATTTCAGAGACTTGAGGGGGTTTTTCCGCCTCCTGAAGAAGATATAAAACAGTCGGGGAGATGGAGCAGGTCAGAGAGGCGAGCGAGGCTGAAGAGGACAGGACCAGAGCTGTCTCCGACTTCGAGCTGAGATCAGACAGCCGGCGGTTTTCTCGACGCAAGGAGCGGAAAGGTCTCGTCTTCGAACCCCCGCCCGGTGACGTTTTCGCAGAGTGCGCTTTGATCCGAGAAGCTTTCGTTTCCGTTACCCAGCCCCATTCAGGATGGAGATCGGTGCCAGAATCACCCTCCTCTCAGTCGCTGTCACGCTGCTGCTGTGCAGTCGGGTCGCAGGTACGACAAAAGGGACATCGGACCAGGGGAGCTGTAATTTATCCATCTTCAGGACCCTGCCTCCTGCCATCATGAGGATCTTCCAGCAAGCCCGGAATCACTACATAAGGGACAGCGAATTAATGGCTGAATCTCCATCTCCTCCTGCCAAGGTAACATCTCCCCGTGTCTAACTAACATCTCCCCGTGTCTAACTAACATCTCCCCGTGTCTAACTAACATCTCCCCGTGTCTAACTAACATCTCCCCGTGTCTAACTAACATCTCCCCGTGTCTAACTAACATCTCCTCCTGTCTAACTAACATCTCCCCGTGTCTAACTAACATCTCCCCGTGTCTAACTAACATCTCCCCGTGTCTAACTAACATCTCCCCGTGTCTAACTAACATCTCCCCGTGTCTAACTACCATCTCCCCGTGTCTAACTAACATCTCCCCGTGTCTAACTAACATCTCCCCGTGTCTAACTAACATCTCCCCGTGTCTAACTAACATCTCCTCCTGTCTAACTAACATCTCCCCGTGTCTAACTAACATCTCCCCGTGTCTAACTAACATCTCCCCGTGTCTAACTAACATCTCCCCGTGTCTAACTAACATCTCCCCGTGTCTAACTAACATCTCCCCGTGTCTAACTAACATCTCCCCGTGTCTAACTAACATCTCCCCGTGTCTAACTAACATCTCCTCCTGTCTAACTAACATCTCCCCGTGTCTAACTAACATCTCCCCGTGTCTAACTAACATCTCCCCGTGTCTAACTAACATCTCCCCGTGTCTAACTAACATCTCCCCGTGTCTAACTAACATCTCCCCGTGTCTAACTAACATCTCCCCCTGTCTAACTAACATCTCCCCGTGTCTAACTAACATCTCCCCGTGTCTAACTAACATCTCCCCGTGTCTAACTAACATCTCCCCGTGTCTAACTAACATCTCCCCATGTCTAACTAACATCTCCCCCGTGTCTAACTAACATCTCCCCGTGTCTAACTAACATCTCCTCCTGTCTAACTAACATCTCCCCGTGTCTAACTAACATCTCCCCGTGTCTAACTAACATCTCCTCCTGTCTAACTAACATCTCCCCGTGTCTAACTAACATCTCCCCCTGTCTAACTAACATCTCCTCCTGTCTAACTAACATCTCCCCATGTCTAACTAACATCTCCCCGTGTCTAACTAACATCTCCTCCTGTCTAACTAACATCTCCCCATGTCTAACTAACATCTCCCCGTGTCTAACTAACATCTCCTCCTGTCTAACTAACATCTCCCCATGTCTAACTAACATCTCCCCGTGTCTAACTAACATCTCCTCCTGTCTAACTCACATCTCCCCGTGTCTAACTAACATCTCCCCGTGTCTAACTAACATCTCCCCGTGTCTAACTAACATCTCCCCATGTCTAACTAACATCTCCCCGTGTCTAACTAACATCTCCCCGTGTCTAACTAACATCTCCTCCTGTCTAACTAACATCTCCCCGTGTCTAACTAACATCTCCCCGTGTCTAACTAACATCTCCTCCTGTCTAACTAACATCTCCCCATGTCTAACTAACATCTCCCCCTGTCTAACTAACATCTCCTCCTGTCTAACTAACATCTCCCCGTGTCTAACTAACATCTCCCCCTGTCTAACTAACATCTCCCCGTGTCTAACTAACATCTCCCCGTGTCTAACTAACATCTCCCCGTGTCTAACTAACATCTCCCCGTGTCTAACTAACATCTCCTGTCTAACTAACATCTCCCCGTGTCTAACTAACATCTCCCCCTGTCTAACTAACATCTCCCCGTGTCTAACTAACATCTCCCCATGTCTAACTAACATCTCCCCGTGTCTAACTAACATCTCCCCCGTCTAACTAACATCTCCTCCTGTCTAACTGACCTAGTTGATTTGTTTGAGGTTGTAACTCAAGCGCTAGATAAGGGAGTGTCGATGGATGTTATTCATATGGACTTGCTGAAGGCATTTGATATGGTTCCACACAAGAGGTTGTTAGCAAAAATGAGAGTGCTTGGAATTGGAGGCAACCTATTGCCATGGGTCGGGAATTGTTTCGGTGGTAGGAGACAGGGAGTAGGGACAATGGGGATGTGCTCCTATTGACTGGATGTGACTAGTGGTGTCCTCCACGGCTCTGTACTGGGACCTCAGCTTTTCAGTATATTGCTCAATGACTTAAATGAAGGAACAGAGAGCCTTATATCGAAGTTCGCTGACGATGCTAAGGTCAGTGGCACAGTAAGTAGTGTAGATAGAATCAGAGAATGGTTACAGCACAGAAGGAGGCCATTCGGCCCGTCGAGCCCGTGCCAGCTCTCTGCGAGAGCATTTCAGCTAGTCCCACACCCCCCTGCCCTTTCCCCGTAGCCCTGCGGGAAATTGCAATGGGACATTGATAGACGAACTATCTCCTCTGGTGGGGCGGCGAGAGTCCAGAACAAGGGGGCGCCACCTTAAAGTTAGAGCCAGGCCGTTCAGGGGTGATGTCAGGAAGCACTTCTTCACACAAAGGAAATGCGGAACTATCTCCCCCGAAAAGAGTCCCTTTCCTGCAACACGTCAGAATCTTCAGGCCTCCCCCCATCTGAATAACCCCCCCGCCCCCCCCCCCACCCTGCTTCTCTCTGAGGCCCCTACCCTCAGTCCCTCTCCATCTGTTGCCCCTCTTGCCCTCATGCTCTCTCTCTCCTCTGACCTCCAATGGAACTCTCACCACCCCTTCCCTCCCTCGCTGAATCTCCCTCCCGAGAATCTCAGTCCCCTCTTCCGTTCCAAACTCTCCTCCCCTCAACGGACCTCAGTCACCAGGCCAGAGACGGTCCCCAGGCTTGAATCCCCCCATTCCCGTATCTGGGAAGGGTTTGCTAACCCCACGCTCTCTCACACACACAAGGAAATGCTCACCATCACTGTTCCTCTCAACTCTCCTCCCTCGTTCCTCCCAAGCTCCGAATCCCACATCCTCACCGCGCTGGGGACGAGTCCCACCTCGCCGTCACCGACCCCAACTCCTCCCACCCCAGAGACCTCCGAACTGTGGGACCCCTCCCCTCCCTCGCTCGCTGCTTCCTCCTACGTCCCGCAGCCTTTTCAAAGATTTGTTGATCCTAACTCTCACCGAGTTCCGTTCACCCATCAACCCCAATGTGCTCGCTGACCTACATTGGCTCCCAGTCCAGCAACGCCTCGATTTTAAAATTCTCCATCCTCGTGTTCAGATCCCTCCGTGGCCTCCTCTCTCTGTAACCTCCTCCAACCCTCCCAGATCTCTGCGCTCCTCCAACTGTGGCCTCTCGCGCATCCCCCCGATTTCTTTCCCTCCGCCATTGGCGACCGCGCCAGGGCCCCGGAGCTCTGAATTCCCTCCCTAAACCTCTCTGCCTCTCTCTCAACTCCTTTAAGACGCTCCTTAAAACCGAACTCTTTGACCCAGCTTTTGGTCACCTCTCCCTATTATCTCCTTACGTGGCTCGGGGTCAAATTCTATCTGATTTATGCTCCTGTGAAGCCTCTTGGGGCATCCAAGGCGCTATATAAATGCAGGTTGTTGCTGACGATGAACCTACTCCTCTCTCCGGCTCTCCCCTGCCCTGGTCCAGTCCGACACTCTCGGCCGTGAGTCCCTCCTCCCCCACCCCCTAAATCTGCTCCATCCTTTCAGCTCAGAGCCACCGTTCGGGAATGTCGAGTTTTCTCCTGCTCGTTCCGTTGGGGTTATATTCCGTTCGGAGGCGGCCTCTGTCATAAATCTCATCATCATAAAGAAACAACTCATGAAATAACGCTGGACGACCAGCTGGCGGCGCCGTCCAAGGAGTATAAATACTTGGGCGTGGGCCCAGCTTGCACAGGGACATTTTGTAAGACAAGGAACTAGTGAATTACAACTAGAGCTCCATGTTCTGAAACAAGTTGATTAAAGCCTTGCTTTATAGTCGAGCCAAGTGCGGAGTGAGTTTTAATACGTCAGCCTCTAACTGTGCTTCTCTTCCCTCCCTCAGGCCCGCCCCGACGCCAATCCACTGCTGGCCTCGTTTGATGAGCTGAAGGACCTAAGCGTGAGTGTTTACCCCGTTCCTTCGATTCAGCGAATCCGAGAAATTCACGGCACGGAAGGAGGCCATTTGGCCCACCGTGTCCGTGCCGGCCGACAAAGAGCTATCCCAGCCCTAATCCCACTTTCCAGCTCTCGGTCCGTAGCCCTGTAGGTTACGGCGCTTCGAGTGCGTAGCCAAGTACTTTTTAAAGGTGATGAGGGTTTCTGCCTCGACCACATAGAAACATAGAAGACAGGAGCAGGAGTCGGCCATTCGGCCCCTCGAGCCCGCTCCGCCATTCAATGCGATCATGGCTGATCATCCAAATTCAGTACCCTGTCCCTGCTTTCTCCCCATATCCCTTGATCCCTTTAGCCTTAAGAACTATATCGAACTCCTTCTTGAATATATTTAATGAATTGGCCTCCACTGCCTTCTGTGGTAGAGAATTCCACAGGTTCACCACTCTCTGGGTGAAGAAATTCCTCCTCATCTCTGTCCTAAATGGCTTACCCCTTATCCTTAGACTGTGACCCCTGGTTCTGGACTCCCCGGCCATCGGGAACATCCTTCCTGCATCTAGTCTGTCCAGTCCTGTTAGAATTTTATAAGTTTCAATTAAGTTTCAGGCAGTGAGTTCCAGACCCCCACCACCCTCTGGGTGAAGAAAGTTCTCCTCAACTCCCCTCTAATCCTTCTCCCAATGACTTTAAATCTCTGCCCTCTGGTTAGTGGCCTCTCTGCTCAGGGCAATAGGTCCTTCCTATCCACTCTATACAGGGCCCCCTCATCATTTTATACACCTCAATTAAATCTCCCCTCAGCCTCCTCTGTTCCAGAGACAACAACCCCAGCCTCTCCAATCCTTCCTCATCGCTGAAATTCTCCAGTCCCAGCAACATCCTCGGCAATCTCCTCTGCACCCTCTCTAGTGCGATCACATCCTTCCTATAATGTGGTGACCAGAACTGTACGCAGTGACGTAAGAAAACTACTAGGCACTCGGTCTAAGCGTTAAACAGAGCTTTAATCAACTGTTTTACAACATGGAGGTCTAGTTGTGTCCTTCACTAGTTCCTGTTAAAGAATGTCCTGCGCAAGCTGGGCCCGTGCCCGAGTATTTATACTCTCCCTGGACAGCGCCACCAGCAGGCCGCTCAGTATTATTTCATAAGTTATTTCCACATTAATGACAAGATTCACGTCACACAGTATTCTAGCTGTGGCCTAACTAGTGATTTATACAGTTCAAGCACAACCTCCCTGCTCTTGTATTCTGTGCCTCGGCTAATAAAGGCAAGTGTCCCGAATGCCTTCTTATCGTAGACCCAGCCCCTTCACACAGCGACACCGGAACGCTTGACTCCAATCCGCCCCCTTCGCGATCCGGGAATCCAGGCCTCTGTAATGGGATGGGGCCGCTGATGTGACTGAAGCCCCCGTTACTGTCCCAGCCCCAGGGTCACTGAGGGGAGGGGGTTTGGGTCGCGCGCTCAGGGGTTGCTGAGGTTTGAGCCCCTCCCCCCCCACCCACCTCCCCCCCACCCACCCCCCCAACCCCCCCTCCGCCATCCCCCGAGCTCTCACCTTATTCTCTGTAACTCCAGGTCCCCGAGAGACGAGCGCTGGTTCGAGCAGAGTTTCAGCTGTTCTCCCAGGTGCTGGGGAATGCGACCGAGGGGACGCTGGGAGCGTTTGGGAGGAAGGTCCAGAACACCCTGAACCTCATCACAGTCAATCTCACTAAGTGTGTAAGTACAGGGGGCGAGGTCACAGTGCTGTCAGTGTGTGTGAGTGTGTGTGTGTGAGTGTGAGTGTGTGTGAATGTGAGTGTGTGTGTGAGAGAGAGAGAGTGTGTGTGAGTGTGTGTGAGTGTGAGTGAGTGTGTGTGAGTGTGAGTGTGAGTGTGTGAGTGTGAGTGTGTGTGTGAGTGTGTGTGAGAGAGAGAGAGTGTGAGTGTGTGTGTGAGTGTGTGTGAGAGAGAGAGAGTGTGTGTGTGAGTGTGTGAGTGTGAGTGAGTGAGTGTGAGTGTGAGTGTGAGTGTGAGTGTGTGTGTGTGTGTGTGTGTGTGTGTGAGAGAGAGTGAGAGAGAGTGTGTGTGAGTGTGTGTGTGTGAGTGTGTTAGTGAGTGTGTGTGTGTGTGAGTGTGAGTGTGTGTGTGTGTGTGAGAGAGAGTGTGTGTGAGTGTGTGTTAGTGAGTGTGTGTGTGTGAGTGTGTGTGTGTGTGAGTGTGTGTGAGTGTGTGTGTGTGTGTGAGTGTGTGTGTGTGTGAGTGTGTGTGTGTGTGTGTGTGTGTTTTAGTGAGAGTGTGTGTGTGAGTGTGTGTGAGTGTGAGTGTGTGTGTGAGTGTTGTTGTCTCTCCCAGTTTGTCTCTTTCTATCTCTCATTCTCTCTATCTCTCCATCTGTCCCTCTCCATGTGTCTCTAATAGATTATCTCTTTCTCTGTCTCTGTCTCTCTCTCTCTCTGTCTCTCTCTCTCTCTCTGTCTGTCTCTCTCTCTCTGTCTCTGTCTCTCTCTCTCTCTCTCTGTCTCTCTCTCTGTCTTTGTCTCTCTTTCTCTCTCTGTCTCTGTCTCTCTCTCTGTCTCTCTCTCTCTCTGTCTCTCTCTCTCTCTCTCTCTCTGTCTCTCTCTCCCCCTCTCTCTCTCTCTCTGTCTCTCTCTGTCTCTCTCTCTCTCTCTCACTCCCCCCTAACTCTCTCTGTCTTTCCTTTCCCAGGTAATGGAGGATGCTCTGATCACAGACCAATATTCCACGGATCTTTCCCACTTGTTAAAAAGACTCAAAAGTGAAACAGAAACGGTAATTTCAAATTCCTATTCACCGACGTTTAGCGGACTTCAAACCAGTTGATTTTATATGTGGTGGGGAGGGGAGGAGTGTGGAGGTTGAAATTTCAAATCTGTTCTTTGGGTGGAATGATATGAATTGAGATTTTGAGGGATAACCTGGGACCATATTAGAATGGAAACATTTACTGATAGAAAAACAGGAGCAGATAGACCAGTAGAGCCCAGCAGAGAACAGCACAGCACAGACCAGCAGAACCCAACAGAATCCAGCAGCCCACAGACCAGCAGAGCGCAGCTCACCACAGACCAGCAGAACCCAGCAGAGAACATTACACCACAGACCAGCAGAGAACAGCACACAAAAGACCAGCAGAGCCCAGCTCACCACAGACCAGCAGAGCCCATCAGAGGACAGCACACCACAGACCAGCAGAGCCCAGCAGGGAACAGCACACCACAGATCAGCAGAGAACAGCACACAAAAGACCAGCAGAGCCCATCAGAGAACAGCACACCACAGACCAGCAGAGAACAGCACACAAAAGACCAGCAGAGCCCAGCTCACCACAGACCAGCAGAGCCCATCAGAGGACAGCACACCGCAGACCAGCAGGGAACAGCACACCACAGATCAGCAGAGAACAGCACACAAAAGACCAGCAGAGCCCAGCACAGCACAGGTCAGCAGAGCCCAGCAGAAAACAGCACACCACAGATCAGCAGAGAACAGCACACAAAAGACCAGCAGAGCCCAGCACACCACAGATCAGCAGAGCCCAGCAGGGAACAGCACACCGCAGACCAGCAGAGCCCAGCAGGGAACAGCACACCACACACCAGCCCTGAACACAACAGAGCAGTCCAGGCCAACCCAGCAGAGCCCAGCGCAGCACAAGGGAATGGTGGCATAGTGGTTATGTTAGTGGACTAGTAATCCAGAGGCCTGGACTAATAATCTGGTAGACGTGAGTTCAAATCCCACCAGGAGCAGCGGGGGAATTTAAATTCAGTTAATTAAATAAAATCCAGAATAAAAAGCGAGCGTGGCATAGTGGTTAGCACTGTTGCCTCACAGCACCAGGGACCCGGGTTCAAATCCGGCCTCGGGTGACTGTCTGTGTGGAGTTTGCACATTCTCCCCGTGTTTGCGTGGGTTTTCTCCGGGTGCTCCGGTTTCCTCCCACAGTCCAAAGATGTGCGGGTTAGGTTGATTGGCCATGATAAAAAATAAAAAAAAATTGGCCCTTAGTGTTAGGGGGGATTAAATATGTGGGGTTACGGGGTTACGGGGATAGGGCTTGGGTGGGATGGCTGTCGGTGTAGGGACCGGGTGCTAGGGTTTGGATGATCAGCCATGATCTCGTTGAATGGCGGAGCAGGCTCGAAGGGCCGAATGGCCTACTCCTGCTCCTAGTTTCTCTGTTTCTATGTCAGTAATGGCGACTGCGAATTGACCGGATTGTCGTAGAAACCCAACTGGTTCACTGATGTCCTTTAGGGAAGGAAATCTACCGTCCTTACCCGGTCTGGCCGATATGTGACTCCAGACCCACAGTGACTCTTAACTGCTCCTCTGAAATGGCTGAGAGAGACACTCAGTTGTAGTCGAGAAGGCGGCTCATCGCCACCTTCTCGAGGGCAATTAGGGATGGGCAATAAACGCCGGGCCTTGCCAGCGACGCCCACATTCCAGGAACGAATCAAGGCCAATTCAAACCCTCAAGTACACAGTGCAACTCAACCCTCTACTCTACACTGCGCAGCTCCCCACATGAGAAAAGAGAGAGTGAGCAAGAATCCTATGTCAACATTCCTAATTGGAACTGCTTGAGTTATCATGTCACGGTGTTGGTACTCCCTGCCACCAGTGGGTGGCGCTGCAGGTAGAAAGAAAGCCTCCCATTTCTCCAGCGCCTTTCACCACCTCAGGACGTCCCAAAGCGCTTCACAGACAATTAAGTACTTTTTTTGAAGTGTGGTCACTGTTGTAATGTAGGAAACGCGGCCGCCATGTTTGCGCACAGCAAGCTCCCACAAACAGCAATGCGATAAATGACCGGATCATCTGTTCTACTGATGTTGGTTGAAGGATAAATATTGGCCCCAGGACACCGGGGAGAACTCCCCCCTGCTCTTCTTCCAATAGTGGCCGTGGGATCTTTTACATCCACCTGAGAGGGCAGACGGGGGCCTCGGTTTAAAGTCTCATCTGAAAGACGGCACCTCCGACAGTGCGGCGCTCCCTCAGTACCACCCCTCCGACAGTGCGGCGCTCCCTCAGTCCCGCCCCTCTGACAGTGCGGCGCTCCCTCAGTACTGCCCCTCTGACAGTGCGGCGCTCCCTCAGTACTGCACCTCTGACAGTGCGGCGCTCCCTCAGTACCGCCCCTCCAACAGTGCGGGGCTCCCTCAGTACCGCCCCTCCGACAGTGCGGCGCTCCCTCAGTACCGCCCCTCCGACAGTGCGGCGCTCCCTCAGTACCGCCCCTCCGACAGTGCGGCGCTCCCTCAGTACCGCCCCTCCGACAGTGCGGCGCTCCCTCAGTACTGCCCCTCCGACAGTGCGGCGCTCCCTCAGTACTGGCACCGGGGGAGTGTCGGGCCTGGATTATGGGGCTTGAGTCTCTGGAGTGGGACTTGAACCCACAACCTTCTGACTTAGAGGCGAGCGTGAGCCACAGCAAAGCATGGTACAGAATGGTATAACCCAGCCCGCCCTGTACTGTCTGAAATCAGTTCCCTTTACTGCAACCTGTCACTTTCAGGATTTATGCTCGGGCGAATGTTGGGAATTTGACCAGAAATTGTCGCTGTTGTAACTCGGCCAGTCTCGGCCCACAATGCACCACTTGCTCTGACATAGTTTGAAGAGCGAATGAATCAGTAACACGATCCTCTCTCTCCTGTCTGTCTCTGTCGTAGGACAATCCCAGCTCCTTGGTGGGGAAAGTCTTCAATAACCTGATCCAGCTCCTGAACGAGCATCTGACCTGTGCAGCCAAAGGGACATCTTGTTAGTGCTGTCAGCGCTGACGTCATCCTCGTCATAGCCAACTTCATCTTCACCATCTTCAACAAGATCGCCATGGACACCATCATCTTCATCAACACCATCTTCAACAAGATCGCCATCGACACCATCATCTTCATCAACACCATCTTCAACAAGATCACCATCGACACCATCATCTTCATCTTCACCATCTTCAACAAGATCGCCATCAACACCATCATCTTCATCAACACCATCATCTTCATTATCTTCATCACCGCTGTAATCAATACCATCGTCCTCATCCTAATAATCTTCAGCCTCTTCAACACCAGCAGAGCCTTCATCAACAACAACCTGTATTTGTATAGCGCCTTTAACGCACTAAAACGTCCCAAGGCGCTTCACGGGAGCGTTATAAGACAAAAATTTGACACCGAGCCACATAAGGGGATATTAGGACAGGTGACCAAAAGCTTTGTCAAAGAGGTCAGTTCTAAGGAGCGTCTTAAAGGAGGAGAGAGAGAGGCGGAGAGGTTTAGGGAGGGAATTCCAGAGCTCGGGGGCCCTGGCGCGGTCGCCAATGGTGGAGCGATGGAAATCGGGGGGATGCGCGAGAGGCCGGAATTGGAGGAGCGCAGAGATCTCGGAGGGTTGTGGGGCTGGAGGAGGTCACAGAGATAGGGAGGGGGGTGAGGCCATCTTCATTATCTTCATCATCGCCATCCTTTTCATCCTGCGCACCTTCGGTTTCCCCCCCTCTTCACCGCGCAGTTATCTTCATCACTTCCTTGGCGCCATTGAGTGCATCATCGCCATCTGCACCGTAATCTTCACCATCTGCATCTTCAAGAACCTCACCTCCATCAGCACCAGGCTTCCCACTCCCCTGCCGATCCTTCTCACGATCTTCACTGCGATCCTCACCTCCCTCACTATCCCTTCTTTTTATTCGTTCCCAGGATGTGGACATCGCTGGCAAGGCCCAGCATTTATTGCCCATCCCTAATCGCCCTCGAGAAGGTGGCGGTGAGCCGCCGCCTTGAACCGCTGCAGTCCCGTGTGGTGAAGGTGCTCCCACAGCGCTGTTAGGGAGGGAGTTCCGGGATTTTGACCCAGCGACGATGAAGGAACGGCCAATATATTTCCAAGTCAGGATGGTGTGTGTGACTCGGAGGGGAACTTGGAGGTGGTGGTGTTCCCGTGCGCCTGCTGCCTTTGTCCTTCTAGAAACATAGAAACATAGAAAAATAGGAGCAGGAGCAGGCCATTCGGCCCTTCGAGCCTGCTCCGCCATTCAATATGATCATGGCTGATCCTCTATCTCAATACCATATTCCCGCTCTCTCCCCATACCCCTTGATGCCTTTTGTGTCTAGAAATCTATCTACCTCCTTCTTAAATAGATTCAGCGACTTGGCCTCCACAGCCTTCTGTGGTAGAGAATTCCACAGGTTCACCACCCTCTGAGTGAAGACATTTCTCCTCATCTCAGTCCTAAATGTCCTACCCCGTATCCTGAGACTGTGACCCCTCGTTCTCGACCCCCCCCCAGCCAGGGGAAACATCCTCCCTGCATCCAGTCTGTCTAGCCCGGTCAGAATTTTATACGTTTCAATGAGAACCCCCTCTCATTCTTCTAAACTCTGGTGAATACAGGCCTAGCCGACCCAATCGCTCCTCCGGCGGCAGAGGTGGCGTGTTTGGGAGGTGCTGCCGAAGAAGCCTTGGCGAGTTGCTGCAGTGCATCTTGTAGATGGTCCACACTGCCGCCACGGTGCGTCGGTGGTGGAGGGAGTGAATGTTTAAGGTGGTGGGATGGGGTGCCGATCAAGCGGGCTGCTTTGTCCTGGATGGTGTCGAGCTTCTTGAGTGTTGTTGGAGCTGCACTCATCCAGGCAAGTCAATACCAGAAATTCTTAATTTTGATCCCTGGAATATATTATTTATTTAAACGACCATATTTATTAATTAATATTTAATACATGTTTGTTCTTTTATATGTCATTTGTTACCCCGCGGTGTGGTACTGTGCCTATTTATAACTCTTGATAGTTTTATTATATATTTTTATTAATATTTAAGATTGTATTTTTATTACAGTATAGTGCAGTTTTATTAACATGGAAAAGAAGTTATTTATTACTAGCCGATCTACGGTGGCATTGCTCGCGGTTGTGAGGTTCATCCTGCAGAGTTCGGGCTGTGCTTCACCTGGCCTGTCACTTTAAGACCACAGCCCTGGTCACCCCGCCCCCCACCTCAGGCAAGCGGGTCTCAAATAAGCCCATCCTGAGGGGAAATGGATGCGAATAGCTGGTGGGGAGGGAGGGTTCTCGAAGCTGAGAGCTGCGATTGACTCGCAGGAAGTTACCTGTCGAGAACGTTCGGCCACAGGTGGTGCTCGAGATGCAGCCTTAAAGGGGCAGGCCAGGCTAGACACGATACCCACGGCTCCAACCCCAGGGCCGCCCTCTGTCAATGTCACAGGAAGTCTCCCTATATATCTATATATTATTATTTGAAGTTTCTGTATTTATTTATCCTGTTTACAAATAAAACTAATAAAACCTGAGAGAAATGGATTGTGGCTCCTTTTTCGGCCGAATGGACAGATCGCGAGTCTGTCTCAGCCGTGGCTCAATGGACAGCACGCTCGAGTCCGAGTCAAGAAGGTTGTGGGTTCGAGCCCCCGCTCCAGAGACTTGAGCACAAAAATCTAGGCTGACACTCCCAGTGCAGTGCTGAGGGAGCGCCGCACTGTCGGAGGGGCGGTACTGAGGGAGCGCCGCACTGTCGGAGGGGCGGTACTGAGGGAGCGCCGCACTGTCGGAGGGGCGGTACTGAGGGAGCGCCGCACTGTCGGAGGGGCGGTACTGAGGGAGCGCCGCACTGTCGGAGGGGCGGTACTGAGGGAGCGCCGCACTGTCGGAGGGGCGGTACTGAGGGAGCGCCGCACTGTCGGAGGGGCGGTACTGAGGGAGCGCCGCACTGTCGGAGGGGCGGTACTGAGGGAGCGCCGCACTGTCGGAGGGGCGGTACTGAGGGAGCGCCGCACTGTCGGAGGGGCGGTACTGAGGGAGCGCCGCACTGTCGGAGGGGCGGTACTGAGGGAGCGCCGCACTGTCGGAGGGGCGGTACTGAGGGAGCGCCGCACTGTCGGAGGGGCGGTACTGAGGGAGCGCCGCACTGTCGGAGGGGCGGTACTGAGGGAGCGCCGCACTGTCGGAGGGGCGGTACTGAGGGAGCGACGCACTGTCGGAGGGGCGGTACTGAGGGAGCGCCGCACTGTCGGAGGGGCGGTACTGAGGGAGCGCCGCACTGTCGGAGGGGCGGTACTGAGGGAGCGCCGCACTGTCGGAGGGGCGGTACTGAGGGAGCGCCGCACTGTCGGAGGGGCGGTACTGAGGGAGCGCCGCACTGTCGGAGGGGCGGTACTGAGGGAGCGCCGCACTGTCGGAGGGGCGGTACTGAGGGAGCGCCGTACTGTCGGAGGGGCGGTACTGAGGGAGCGCCGCACTGTCGGAGGGGTGGTACTGAGGGGGCGCCGCACTGTCAGAGGGGCAGTACTGAGGGCACAGAGGGGAGCGGGACTAGCTCAAGCGCTCTTGCAGCGAGCCGGTAAGGGGGACTCGACGGGCTGAACGGCCTCCTTCTGCGCTGCGGCCATTCTCTGAGTCTGGTCCCACTCCCCTGCTCTTTCCCCGGTGCCCTGCCAATCATTCCCCCTGGCCAGGATGGAATCCAGTTCCCTCTTTGAAAGTTGACTCTTTACGATTTACGCCAACAGATTGCCTTTGTGCAGTTGTATTTCACATTGAGTGCACTTTTTTTGTAAAGTGTGTTTTTTTTTCAAGAATTCCAGCCTCTTATGCACGGAAAACGGGAACTGAAGACCACTTTGCAGCGTGTGAATGTGGTGTAACAGCAATGATTCCATTGCAGCAGTGGGAGTGGCTGAGGCGGGCGGGCGGGCTCGACAAGGCGCAGGCGATCCTCGCTCTGCGGCTGCGCACAGTTTGTTTCTCCGGTTGTCGCTTTTTCTGGCGTTTTTTTTTCTCGTCGCCCCGCCCGCCTGCTCGTGACGTCATCACCGCGCGACCTCACTGAAAGACAGAGAGACAGAGAAAAGGAGAGAGAGACAGAGAGATAAAAGGAAAGAGAGAAAAGGAAAGGGCGAGAGAGAGAAAAAGGAGAGAGAGACAGAGAGATAAAAGGAAAAGGAAAGAGAGAAAAGGAAAGGGAGAGAGAGAGAAAAAGGAGAGAGGGAGGGGGAGAGAGGGAAGGAGAGAGGGAAGGAGGAAAAGGAGAGAGGGAAGGAGGGAGAGAGAGAAGGAGGAAGGGAAGGAGGGAGAGAGGGAAGGAGAGAGGGAGGGAGAGAAGGAAGGAGAGAGGGAAGGAAGGAGAGAGGGAGGGAAGGAAGGAGAGAGGGAAGGAAGGAGAGAGGGAAGGAGGGAGAGAGAGAGGGAAGGAGGGAGGGAGAGAGAGGGAAGGAGGGAGGGAGGGAGAGAGAGAGGGAAGGAGGGAGGGAGAGAGAGAGGGAAGGAGGGAGGGAAGGAGAGAGGGAGGGAGAGAGGGAAGGAGGGGAGGAGAGAAGGAAGGAGAGAGGGAAGGAGGGTGAGAGAGGGAAGGAGGGAGAGAGAGGGAAGGAGGGAGAGAGGAGAGGGAGAGGGAACGAGGGGGAGGGAGAGAGGGAAGAAGGGGGTAAGAGAGGGAACGAGGGAGACAGAGGGAGAGAGAGAGAGAGAGAGTAAAGCGAGAGAGAGAGAGAGAGAGTAAAGGGGGAGAGAGAGAGAGAGAGTAAAGGGGGAGGGAGAGAGAGAGTAAAGGGGGAGGGAGAGAGAGAGTAAAGGGGGAGGGGAGAGAGAGAGCGCGAAGGAGGGAGGGGGAGAGAGAGAGCAAGAGAAAAAGGGAACAAGAGAGAGAAAGGGAAAGAGACTGGGGCACTGAGAAAGAGGGAGTCAAGAGACCAACAGTGTGTGTGAGAGAGAGGAAGACTGACCGACTCTGGGGCACAGAGATAGAGGGGGAGAGAGACAGAGGACAGGGACAGCTGTGGCAGAGACTCAGAGAAACTGGGAGAGGAATGACAGAGGGACGGAGCCTGGGATACTGAGAGAGGGGGAGAGCGATTGGGGACTGGGACAGGAGTGAGAGTGACTCACAGACAGACTGAGAGAGACGCCCAGAAAAGATTGAGAGGGAGCTTAGAATGTTCACAGAACCCTAGACAGAGGGAGGGGGCGAAGTGTGTGCTCGCGCATCCAGACAGAGGCGCACGCGCCCAGACACTAGACGCACACCAGACACCAGACAGACCCGCCGACAGGGAGTCTGACACCGAGAATTGGGCTGAACTAATAGACACGGGGGGTGCCAGGCTGCAGAACGGTTAAGTAGATTGATTGGAATCTGGGTTAGAGAAATGAGACGCTGAGACTGAGAGCCCCCAGGGTCAGGGCGGAGATCACCATGTCTAGTAGAGGAGCCTCGCGGAGTTACGACTGGAGCCGGCCCGAGACTCGGGCTCGCCTGGAGCGGATCTTCTTCCAAGAGAAGGATTTCATCCGGGCCGGGAGCGAGGAATGCCAGGAATTCTGGAACTTCTTAGAGCGCTATCAGAGGTTCCAGGAGCGAGAGAGGGAGAAGAAGGAAGCGGGAAGAGGAGAGACCGAGGGGACGACAGGGGAACGAGGGAATGAGAGAAGGAGAAAAGGAGAGGAAGGAGGGAATGAGAGAAGGAGAAAGGGAGAGGGGAGGAGAGAGGAAGGAGGGAGCGAGAGAAGGGGAAAGGGAGAGGGGATGAGAGAGGAAGGAGGGAACGAGAGAAGGGGAAAGGGAGAGGGGACGAGAGAGGAAGGAGGGAACGAGAGAAGGGGAAAGGGAGAGGGGACGAGAGAGGAAGGAGGGAGCGAGAGAAGAGGGAAAGGAGATGTGATGAGCGGGGCGGGGGGACGAGCCCCGCTGGAGCTGCCGGCGGAATACGACCCGCGCTACCGGATCAACCTGTCGGTGGTGACCGGGGATGTGGGGCGAGCTGCCGGTGGCTCCAGGCGGAGGGGCGGAGAGGAGGAGGAGCGGGCCGTCCCCCGGGAGGAGCGGGCCGCGTTCCGCCGGGCTTTGCTCCACTTCGCCGAGTTCGGCCAGAAGCGAAGCTTCGGCCGGCTGGCCTCCATGTGCCGGGCCCGGCGGGCTCTGCCCATCGCGGCGTTCCGGGGCCGCCTGCTGGAGCTGGTGGGGAGCTGCCCGACCCTGGTGGTGGCCGGGGAC
>NW_028225185.1:35370521-35418146 GCF_052327205.1 Somniosus microcephalus
TACAGCACGGGTTAGATATGGAGTAAAGCTCGCTCTACACTGTCCCATCAAACACTCCCAGGGCAGGTACAGCACGGGTTAGATACAGAGTAAAGCTCCCTCTACACTGTCCCCTTGAAACACTCCCAGGCAGGTACAGCATGGGTTAGATACAGAGTAAATCTCCCTCTACACTGTCCCATCAAACAGTCCCAGGGCAGGTACAGCACGGGTTAGATACAGAGTAAAGCTCCCTCTACACTGTCCCATCAAACACTCCCAGGGCAGGTACAGCACGGGTTAGATAGAGAGTAAAGCTTCCTCTACACTGTTCCCATCAAACACTCCCAGGGCAGCTAAAGCACGGGTTAGATACAGAGTAAAGCTCCCTCTACACTGTCCCATCAAACACTCCCAGGGCAGGTACAGCACGGGTTAGATACGGAGTAAAGCTCCGTCTACACTGTCCCATCAAACACTCCCAGGGCAGGTACAGCACGGGTTAGATACAGAGTAAAGCTCCCTCTACACTGTCCCCTTGAAACACTCCCAGGGCACGTACAGCACGGGTTAGATACAGAGTAAAGCTCCCTCTGCACTGTCCAATCAAACACTCCCAGGGCAGGTACAGCACGGGTTAGATACAGAGTAAAACTCCCTCTACATTGTCCCCATGAAACACTCCCAGGGCAGGTACAGCACGGGTTAGATATGGAGTAAAGCTCCCTCTACACTGTCCCATCAAACACTCCCAGGGCAGGTACAGCACGGGTTAGATACAGAGTAAAGCTCCCTCTACACTGTCCCCTTGAAACACTCCCAGGGCACGTACAGCATGGGTTAGATACAGAGTAAGTCTCCCTCTACACTGCCCCATCAAACACTCCCAGGGCAGGTACAGCATGGGTTAAATACAGAGTAAAGCTCCCTCTACACTGTCCCATCAAACACTCCCAGGGCAGGTACAGCACGGGTTAGATACAGTGTAAAGCTCCCTCTACACTGTCCCATCAAACTCTCCCAGGCCAGGTACAACACAGGTTAGATACAGAGTAAAGCTCCCTCTACACTGTCCCATCAAACACTCCCAGGGCAGGTACGGCACGGGTTATATACAGAGTAAAGCTCCCTCTACACTGTCCCATCAAACACACCCAGGGCAGGTACAGCACGGGTCACATACAGAGTAAAGCTCCCTCTACACTGTCCCATCAAACACTCCCAGGGCAGGTGCAGCAGGGGTTAGATACAGAGTAAAGCTCTCTCTACACTGTCCCATCTAACACTCCCAGGCCAGTTGCAACACGGGTAAGATACAGAGTAAAGCTCCCTCGACACTGTCCCATCAAACACTCCCAGGGCAGGTAAAGCACGGGTTAGATACAGAGCAAAGCTCACTCTACACTGTCCCATCAAACACTCCCAGGGCAGGTACAGCACGGGTTCGATACAGAGTAAAGCTTCCTCTGCACTGTTCCCATCAAACACTCCCAGGGCTGGTAAAGCACGGGTTAGATAGAGAGTAAAGCTTCCTCTACACTGTCCCATCAAACACTCCCAGGGCAGGTACAGCATGGGTTAGATACAGAGTAAAGCTCCCTCTACACTTTCCCATCAAACACTCCCTGGCCAGGTACAGCACGGGTTAGATACAGAGTAAAGCTCCATCTACACTGTCCCATCAAACACTCCCAGGGCAGGTACAGCACGGGTTAGGTACAGAATGAAGCTCCCTCTATACTGTCCCATCAAACACTCCCAGGGCGGGTACAGCACGGGTTAGATGCAGAGTAAAGCACCCTCTACACTATCCCATCAAACACTCCCAGGGCAAGTACAGCACGGGTTAGGTACAGAGTATAGCTCCCTCTACACTGTCCCATCAAACACTCCCAGGGCAGGTACCGCACGGGTTAGATACAGAGTAAAGCTCCCTCTGCACTGTCCAATCAAACACTCCCAGGGCAGGTACAGCACGGGTTAGATACAGAGTAAAACTCCCTCTACATTGTCCCCATGAAACACTCCCAGGGCAGGTACAGCACGGGTTAGATATGGAGTAAAGCTCCCTCTACACTGTCCCATCAAACACTCCCAGGGCAGGTACAGCACGGGTTAGATACAGAGTAAAGCTCCCTCTACACTGTCCCCTTGAAACACTCCCAGGGCACGTACAGCATGGGTTAGATACAGAGTAAGTCTCCCTCTACACTGTCCCATCAAACAGTCCCAGGGCAGGTACAGCATGGGTTAGATACAGAGTGAAGCTCCCTCTACACTGCCCCATCAAACACTCCCAGGGCAGGTACAGCATGGGTTAAATACAGAGTAAAGCTCCCTCTACACTGTCCCATCAAACACTCCCAGGGCAGGTACAGCACGGGTTAGATACAGTGTAAAGCTCCCTCTACACTGTCCCATCAAACTCTCCCAGGCCAGGTACAACACAGGTTAGATACAGAGTAAAGCTCCCTCTACACTGTCCCATCAAACACTCCCAGGGCAGGTATGGCACGGGTTATATACAGAGTAAAGCTCCCTCTACACTGTCCCATCAAACACACCCAGGGCTGGTACAGCACGGGTCACATACAGAGTAAAGCTCCCTCTACACTGTCCCATCAAACACTCCCAGTGCAGGTAAAGCACGGGTTAGATACAGAGTAAAGCTCCCTCTACACTGACCCATCAAACACTCCCAGGGCAGGTACAGCACGGGTTAGATACAGAGTAAAGCTCCCTCTACACTGTCCCATCAAACACTCCCAGGGCAGGTACAGCACGGGTTAGATACAGAGTAAAGCTCCCTCTACACTTTCCCATCAAACACTCCCAGGCCAGGTACAGCATGGGTTAGATACAGAGTAAAGCTCCCTCTACACTTTCCCATCAAACACTCCCTGCCCAGGTACAGCACGGGTTAGATACAGAGTAAAGCTCCATCTACACTGTCCCATCAAACACTCCCAGGGCAGGTTCATCACGGGTTAGATACAGAATGAAGCTCCCTCTATACTGTCCCATCAAACACTCCCAGGGCGGGTACAGCACGGGTTAGATACAGAGTAAAGCACCCTCTACACTATCCCATCAAAAACTCCCAGGGCAGGTACTGCACGAGTTAGATACAGAGTAAAGCTCCCTCTGCACTGTCCAATCAAACACTCCCAGGGCAGGTACAGCATGGGTTAGATACAGAGTAAATCTCCCTCTACACTGTCCCATCAAACACTCCCAGGGCAGGTACAGCACGGGTTAGATACAGAGTAAAGCTCCCTCTACACTGTCCCCATGAAACACTCCCAGGGCAGGTACAGCACGGGTTAGATATGGAGTAAAGCTCGCTCTACACTGTCCCATCAAACACTCCCAGGGCAGGTACAGCACGGGTTAGATACAGAGTAAAGCTCCCTCTACACTGTCCCCTTGAAACACTCCCAGGGCAGGTACAGCATGGGTTAGATACAAAGTAAATCTCCCTCTACACTGTCCCATCAAACAGTCCCAGGGCAGGTACAGCATGGGTTAGATACAGAGTAAAGCTCCCTCTACACTGCCCCATCAAACACTCCCAGGGCAGGTACAGCATGGGTTAGATACAGAGTTAAGCTCCCTCTACACTGTCCCATCAAACACTCCCAGGGCAGGTACAGCACGGGTTAGATACAGATTAAAGCTCCCTCTACACTGTCCCATCAAACTCTCCCAGGCCAGGTACAACACGGGTTAGATACAGAGTAAAGCTCCCTCTACACTGTCCCATCAAACACTCCCAGGGCAGGTACAGCACGGGTTAGATAGAGAGTAAAGCTTCCTCTACACTGTTCCCATCAAACACTCCCAGGGCAGCTAAAGCACGGGTTAGATACAGAGTAAAGCTCCCTCTACACTGTCCCATCAAACACTCCCAGGGCAGGTACAGCACGGGTTAGATACAGAGTAAAGCTCCTTCTACACTGTCCCATCAAAAACTCCCAGGGCAGGTACAGCACGGGTTAGACACAGAGTAAAGCTCCCTCTACACTGCCCCATCAAACACTCACAGGGCAGGTACAGCACGGGTTAGATACAGAGTAAAGCTCTCTCTACACTGTCCCATCAAACACTCCCAGGGCAGGTAAAGCACGGGTTAGATACAGAATAAAGCTCCCTCTACACTGTCCCATCAAACACTCCCAGTGCAGGTACAGCACGGGTTAGATACAGAGTAAAGCTCCCTCTACACTGTCCCATCAAATATTCCCAGGGCAGGTACAGCACGGGTTAGATACAGAGTAAAGCTCCCTCTACAGTGTCCCATCAAACACACCCAGGGCAGGTACAGCACGGGTTAGATACAGAGTAAAGCTCCATCTACACTGTCCCATCAAACACTCCCAGGGCAGGTACAGCACGGGTTAGATACAGAGTAAAGCTCCCTCTACACTGTCCCCATGAAACACTCCCAGGGCAGGTACAGCACGGGTTAGATATGGAGTAAAGCTCGCTCTACACTGTCCCATCAAACACTCCCAGGGCAGGTACAGCACGGGTTAGATACAGAGTAAAGCTCCCTCTACACTGTCCCCTTGAAACACTCCCAGGGCAGGTACAGCATGGGTTAGATACAAAGTAAATCTCCCTCTACACTGTCCCATCAAACAGTCCCAGGGCAGGTACAGCATGGGTTAGATACAGAGTAAAGCTCCCTCTACACTGCCCCATCAAACACTCCCAGGGCAGGTACAGCATGGGTTAGATACAGAGTTAAGCTCCCTCTACACTGTCCCATCAAACACTCCCAGGGCAGGTACAGCACGGGTTAGATACAGATTAAAGCTCCCTCTACACTGTCCCATCAAACTCTCCCAGGCCAGGTACAACACGGGTTAGATACAGAGTAAAGCTCCCTCTACACTGTCCCATCAAACACTCCCAGGGCAGGTACAGCACGGGTTAGATAGAGAGTAAAGCTTCCTCTACACTGTTCCCATCAAACACTCCCAGGGCAGCTAAAGCACGGGTTAGATACAGAGTAAAGCTCCCTCTACACTGTCCCATCAAACACTCCCAGGGCAGGTACAGCACGGGTTAGATACAGAGTAAAGCTCCTTCTACACTGTCCCATCAAAAACTCCCAGGGCAGGTACAGCACGGGTTAGACACAGAGTAAAGCTCCCTCTACACTGCCCCATCAAACACTCACAGGGCAGGTACAGCACGGGTTAGATACAGAGTAAAGCTCTCTCTACACTGTCCCATCAAACACTCCCAGGGCAGGTAAAGCACGGGTTAGATACAGAATAAAGCTCCCTCTACACTGTCCCATCAAACACTCCCAGTGCAGGTACAGCACGGGTTAGATACAGAGTAAAGCTCCCTCTACACTGTCCCATCAAATATTCCCAGGGCAGGTACAGCACGGGTTAGATACAGAGTAAAGCTCCCTCTACAGTGTCCCATCAAACACACCCAGGGCAGGTACAGCACGGGTTAGATAAAGAGTAAAGCTCCCTCTACACTATCCCATCAAACACCCCCAGGGCAGTTACAGCACGGGTTACATACAGAGTAAAGCTCCCTCTACACTGTCCCATCAAACACTCCCAGTGCAGGTACAGCACAGGTTGGATACAGAGTAAAGCTCCCTCTACACTGTCCCATCAAACACTCCCAGGGCAGGTACAGCACGGGTTAGATACAAAGTAAAGCTCCCTCTACACTGTCCCATCAAACACTCCCAGTGCAGGTACAGCACGGGTTAGATACAAAGTAAAGCTCCCTCTACACTGTCCCATCAAACACTCCCAGGGCAGGTAAAGCACAGGTTAGATACAGAGCAAAGCTCCCTCTACACTGTCCCATCAAACACTCCCAGGGCAGGTACAGCACGGGTTAGATACAGAATGAAGCTCCCTCTATACTGTCCCATCAAACACTCCCAGGGCAGGTACAGCACGGGTTAGATACAGAGTAAAGCTCCCTCTACACTATCCCATCAAACACTCCCAGGGCAGGTACAGCACGGGTTAGGTAAAGAGTATAGCTCCCTCAACACTGTCCCATCAAACACTCCCAGGGCAGGTACCGCACGGGTTACATACAGAGTAAAGCTCCCTCTGCACTGTCCAATCAAACACTCCCAGCGCAGGTACAGCATGGGTTAGATACAGAGTAAATCTCCCTCTACACTGTCCCATCAAACACTCCCAGGGCAGGTAAAGCACGGGTTAGATACAGAGTAAAGCTCCCTCTACACTGTCCCCATGAAACACTCCCAGGGCAGGTACAGCACGGGTTAGATACAGAGTAAAGCTCCCTCTACACTGTCCCCTTGAAACTCTCCCAGGGCAGGTACAGCATGGGTTAGATACAGAGTAAAGCTCCCTCTACACTTTCCCATCAAACACTCCCAGGGCAGGTACAGCACGGGTTAGATACAGAGTAAAGCTCCCTCTACACTGTCCCATCAAACTCTCCCAGGCCAGGTACAACACGGGTTAGATACAGATTAAAGCTCCCTCCACACTGTCCCATCCAACACTCCCAGGGCAGGTACAGCACGGGTTACATACAGAGTAAAGCTGCCTCTACACTGTCCCATCAAACACTCCCAGGGCAGGTACCGCATAGGTTAGATACAGAGTAAAGCTCCCTCTACACTGTCCCATCAAACACTCCCAGGGCAGGTACAGCACGGGGTTAGATACAGCGTAAAGCTCCCTCTACACTGTCCCATCAAACACTCCAGGGCAGGTACAGCACGGGTTCGATACGGAGTAAAGCTTCCTCTACAGTGTTCCCATCAAACACTCCCAGGGCAGGTACAGCACGGGTTTGATACAGAGTAAAGCTTCCTCTACACTGTTCCCATCAAACACTCCCAGGGCAGGTAATGCACGGGTTAGATACAGAGTAAAGCTCCCTCTACACTGTCCCCTTGAAACACTCCCAGGGCACGTACAGCATGGGTTAGATACAGAGTAAGTCTCCCTCTACACTGTCCCATCAAACAGTCCCAGGGCAGGTACAGCATGGGTTAGATACAGAGTGAAGCTCCCTCTACACTGCCCCATCAAACACTCCCAGGGCAGGGACAGCATGGGTTAAATACAGAGTAAAGCTCCCTCTACACTGTCCCATCAAACACTCCCAGGGCAGGTACAGCACGGGTTAGATACAGTGTAAAGCTCCCTCTACACTGTCCCATCAAACTCTCCCAGGCCAGGTACAACACAGGTTAGATACAGAGTAAAGCTCCCTCTACACTGTCCCATCAAACACTCCCAGGGCAGGTACGGCACGGGTTATATACAGAGTAAAGCTCCCTCTACACTGTCCCATCAAACACACCCAGGGCAGGTACAGCACGGGTCACATACAGAGTAAAGCTCCCTCTACACTGTCCCATCAAACACTCCCAGGGCAGGTGCAGCAGGGGTTAGATACAGAGTAAAGCTCTCTCTACACTGTCCCATCTAACACTCCCAGGCCAGTTGCAACACGGGTAAGATACAGAGTAAAGCTCCCTCGACACTGTCCCATCAAACACTCCCAGGGCAGGTAAAGCACGGGTTAGATAGAGAGCAAAGCTCACTCTACACTGTCCCATCAAACACTCCCAGGGCAGGTACAGCACGGGTTCGATACAGAGTAAAGCTTCCTCTGCACTGTTCCCATCAAACATTCCCAGGGCAGGTACAGCACGGGTTAGATAGAGAGTAAAGCTTCCTCTACACTGTCCCATCAAACACTCCCAGGGCAGGTACAGCATGGGTTAGATACAGAGTAAAGCTCCCTCTACACTTTCCCATCAAACACTCCCTGGCCAGGTACAGCACGGGTTAGATACAGAGTAAAGCTCCATCTACACTGTCCCATCAAACACTCCCAGGGCAGGTACAGCACGGGTTAGGTACAGAATGAAGCTCCCTCTATACTGTCCCATCAAACACTCCCAGGGCGGGTACAGCACGGGTTAGATGCAGAGTAAAGCACCCTCTACACTATCCCATCAAACACTCCCAGGGCAAGTACAGCACGGGTTAGGTACAGAGTATAGCTCCCTCTACACTGTCCCATCAAACACTCCCAGGGCAGGTACCGCACGGGTTAGATACAGAGTAAAGCTCCCTCTGCACTGTCCAATCAAACACTCCCAGGGCAGGTACAGCACGGGTTAGATACAGAGTAAAGCTCCCTCTACACTGTCCCCTTGAAACACTCCCAGGGCACGTACAGCATGGGTTAGATACAGAGTAAGTCTCCCTCTACACTGTCCCATCAAACAGTCCCAGGGCAGGTACAGCATGGGTTAGATACAGAGTGAAGCTCCCTCTACACTGCCCCATCAAACACTCCCAGGGCAGGTACAGCATGGGTTAAATACAGAGTAAAGCTCCCTCTACACTGTCCCATCAAACACTCCCAGGGCAGGTACAGCACGGGTTAGATACAGTGTAAAGCTCCCTCTACACTGTCCCATCAAACTCTCCCAGGCCAGGTACAACACAGGTTAGATACAGAGTAAAGCTCCCTCTACACTGTCCCATCAAACACTCCCAGGGCAGGTATGGCACGGGTTATATACAGAGTAAAGCTCCCTCTACACTGTCCCATCAAACACACCCAGGGCAGGTACAGCACGGGTCACATACAGAGTAAAGCTCCCTCTACACTGTCCCATCAAACACTCCCAGTGCAGGTAAAGTACGGGTTAGATACAGAGTAAAGCTCCCTCTACACTGACCCATCAAACACTCCCAGGGCAGGTACAGCACGGGTTAGATACAGAGTAAAGCTCCCTCTACACTGTCCCATCAAACACTCCCAGGGCAGGTACAGCACGGGTTAGATACAGAGTAAAGCTCCCTCTACACTTTCCCATCAAACACTCCCAGGCCAGGTACAGCATGGGTTAGATACAGAGTAAAGCTCCCTCTACACTTTCCCATCAAACACTCCCTGCCCAGGTACAGCACGGGTTAGATACAGAGTAAAGCTCCATCTACACTGTCCCATCAAACACTCCCAGGGCAGGTTCATCACGGGTTAGATACAGAATGAAGCTCCCTCTATACTGTCCCATCAAACACTCCCAGGGCGGGTACAGCACGGGTTAGATACAGAGTAAAGCACCCTCTACACTATCCCATCAAAAACTCCCAGGGCAGGTACTGCACGAGTTAGATACAGAGTAAAGCTCCCTCTGCACTGTCCAATCAAACACTCCCAGGGCAGGTACAGCATGGGTTAGATACAGAGTAAATCTCCCTCTACACTGTCCCATCAAACACTCCCAGGGCAGGTACAGCACGGGTTAGATACAGAGTAAAGCTCCCTCTACACTGTCCCCATGAAACACTCCCAGGGCAGGTACAGCACGGGTTAGATATGGAGTAAAGCTCGCTCTACACTGTCCCATCAAACACTCCCAGGGCAGGTACAGCACGGGTTAGATACAGAGTAAAGCTCCCTCTACACTGTCCCCTTGAAACACTCCCAGGGCAGGTACAGCATGGGTTAGATACAAAGTAAATCTCCCTCTACACTGTCCCATCAAACAGTCCCAGGGCAGGTACAGCATGGGTTAGATACAGAGTAAAGCTCCCTCTACACTGCCCCATCAAACACTCCCAGGGCAGGTACAGCATGGGTTAGATACAGAGTTAAGCTCCCTCTACACTGTCCCATCAAACACTCCCAGGGCAGGTACAGCACGGGTTAGATACAGATTAAAGCTCCCTCTACACTGTCCCATCAAACTCTCCCAGGCCAGGTACAACACGGGTTAGATACAGAGTAAAGCTCCCTCTACACTGTCCCATCAAACACTCCCAGGGCAGGTACAGCACGGGTTAGATAGAGAGTAAAGCTTCCTCTACACTGTTCCCATCAAACACTCCCAGGGCAGCTAAAGCACGGGTTAGATACAGAGTAAAGCTCCCTCTACACTGTCCCATCAAACACTCCCAGGGCAGGTACAGCACGGGTTAGATACAGAGTAAAGCTCCTTCTACACTGTCCCATCAAAAACTCCCAGGGCAGGTACAGCACGGGTTAGACACAGAGTAAAGCTCCCTCTACACTGCCCCATCAAACACTCACAGGGCAGGTACAGCACGGGTTAGATACAGAGTAAAGCTCTCTCTACACTGTCCCATCAAACACTCCCAGGGCAGGTAAAGCACGGGTTAGATACAGAATAAAGCTCCCTCTACACTGTCCCATCAAACACTCCCAGTGCAGGTACAGCACGGGTTAGATACAGAGTAAAGCTCCCTCTACACTGTCCCATCAAATATTCCCAGGGCAGGTACAGCACGGGTTAGATACAGAGTAAAGCTCCCTCTACAGTGTCCCATCAAACACACCCAGGGCAGGTACAGCACGGGTTAGATAAAGAGTAAAGCTCCCTCTACACTATCCCATCAAACACCCCCAGGGCAGGTACAGCACGGGTTAGATACAGAGTAAAGCTCCCTCTACACTGTCCCATCAAACACTCCCAGTGCAGGTACAGCACAGGTTGGATACAGAGTAAAGCTCCCTCTACACTGTCCCATCAAACACTCCCAGGGCAGGTACAGCACGGGTTAGATACAAAGTAAAGCTCCCTCTACACTGTCCCATCAAACACTCCCAGTGCAGGTACAGCACGGGTTAGATACAAAGTAAAGCTCCCTCTACACTGTCCCATCAAACACTCCCAGGGCAGGTAAAGCACAGGTTAGATACAGAGCAAAGCTCCCTCTACACTGTCCCATCAAACACTCCCAGGGCAGGTACAGCACGGGTTAGATACAGAATGAAGCTCCCTCTATACTGTCCCATCAAACACTCCCAGGGCAGGTACAGCACGGGTTAGATACAGAGTAAAGCTCCCTCTACACTATCCCATCAAACACTCCCAGGGCAGGTACAGCACGGGTTAGGTAAAGAGTATAGCTCCCTCAACACTGTCCCATCAAACACTCCCAGGGCAGGTACCGCACGGGTTACATACAGAGTAAAGCTCCCTCTGCACTGTCCAATCAAACACTCCCAGCGCAGGTACAGCATGGGTTAGATACAGAGTAAATCTCCCTCTACACTGTCCCATCAAACACTCCCAGGGCAGGTAAAGCACGGGTTAGATACAGAGTAAAGCTCCCTCTACACTGTCCCCATGAAACACTCCCAGGGCAGGTACAGCACGGGTTAGATACAGAGTAAAGCTCCCTCTACACTGTCCCCTTGAAACTCTCCCAGGGCAGGTACAGCATGGGTTAGATACAGAGTAAAGCTCCCTCTACACTTTCCCATCAAACACTCCCAGGGCAGGTACAGCACGGGTTAGATACAGAGTAAAGCTCCCTCTACACTGTCCCATCAAACTCTCCCAGGCCAGGTACAACACGGGTTAGATACAGATTAAAGCTCCCTCCACACTGTCCCATCCAACACTCCCAGGGCAGGTACAGCACGGGTTACATACAGAGTAAAGCTGCCTCTACACTGTCCCATCAAACACTCCCAGGGCAGGTACCGCACAGGTTAGATACAGAGTAAAGCTCCCTCTACACTGTCCCATCAAACACTCCCAGGGGAGGTACAGCACGGGGTTAGATACAGCGTAAAGCTCCCTCTACACTGTCCCATCAAACACTCCCAGGGCAGGTACAGCACGGGTTCGATACGGAGTAAAGCTTCCTCTACAGTGTTCCCATCAAACACTCCCAGGGCAGGTACAGCACGGGTTTGATACAGAGTAAAGCTTCCTCTACACTGTTCCCATCAAACACTCCCAGGGCAGGTAATGCACGGGTTAGATACAGAGTAAAGCTCCCTCTACCCTGTCTCATCAAACACTCCCAGGGCAGGTACAGCACGGGTTAGATACAGAGGAAAGCTCCCTCTACACTGTCCCATCAAACACTCCCGGGGCAGGTACAGCACGGGTTAGATACAGAGTAAAGCTCCCTCTACACTGTACCATCAAACACTCCCAGGGCAGGTACAGCAGATGTTAGATACAGAGTAAAGCTCCCTCTACACTGTCCCATCAAACACTCCCAGGGCAGGTACAGCACGGGTTAGATACAGAGTAAAGCTCCCTCTACACTGTCCCCAAGAAACACTCCCAGGGCAGGTACAGCACGGGTTAGATACGGAGTAAAGCTCCCTCTACACTGTCCCCTTGAAACACTCCCAGGGCAGGTACAGCACGGGTTACATACAGAGTAAAGCTCCCTCTGCACTGTCCCATCAAACACTCCCAGGGCATGTACCGCACAGGTTAGATACAGAGTAAAGCTCCCTCTACACTGTCCCATCAAACACTCCCAGTGCAGGTACAGCACGGGTTAGATACAGAGTAAAGCTCCCTCTACACTGTCCCATCAAATATTCCCAGGGCAGGTACAGCACGGGTTAGATACAGAGTAAAGCTCCCTCTACACTGTCCCATCAAACACACCCAGGGCAGGTACAGCACGGGTTAGATAAAGAGTAAAGCTCCCTCTACACTATCCCATCAAACACCCCCAGGGCAGGTACAGCATGGGTTAGATACAGAGTAAAGCTCCCTCTACACTGTCCCATCAAACACTCCCAGTGCAGGTACAGCACAGGTTAGATACAGAGTAAAGCTCCCTCTACACTGTCCCATCAAACACTCCCAGGGCAGGTACAGCACGGGTTCGATACAAAGTAAAGCTCCCTCTACACTGTCCCATCAAACACTCCCTGTGCAGGTACAGCACGGGTTAGAGACAGAGTAAAGCTCCCTCTACACTGTCCCATCAAACACTCCCAGGGCAGGTAAAGCACAGGTTAGATACAGAGCAAAGCTCCCTCGACACTGTCCCATCAAACACTCCCAGGGCAGGTACAGCACGGGTTAGATACAGAATGAAGCTCCCTCTATACTGTCCCATCAAACACTCCCAGGGCAGGTACAGCACGGATTAGATACAGAGTAAAGCTCCCTCTACACTATCCCATCAAACACTCCCAGGGCAGGTACAGCACGGGTTAGGTAAAGAGTATAGCTCCCTCTACACTGTCCCATCAAACACTCCCAGGGCAGGTACCGCACGGGTTACATGCAGAGTAAAGCTCCCTCTGCACTGTCCAATCAAACACTCCCAGCGCAGGTACAGCATGGGTTAGATACAGAGTAAATCTCCCTCTACACTGTCCCATCAAACACTCCCAGGGCAGGTACAGCACGGGTTAGATACAGAGTAAAGCTCCCTCTACACTGTCCCCATGAAACACTCCCAGGGCAGGTACAGCACGGGTTGGATACGGAGTAAAGCTCCGTCTACACTGTCCCATCAAACACTCCCAGGGCAGGTACAGCACGGGTTAGATACAGAGTAAAGCTCCCTCTACACTGTCCCCTTGAAACACTCCCAGGGCAGGTGCAGCATGGGTTAGATACAGAGTAAAGCTCCCTCTACACTTTCCCATCAAACACTCCCAGGGCAGGTACAGCACGGGTTAGATACAGAGTAAAGCTCCCTCTACACTGTCCCATCAAACTCTCCCAGGCCAGGTACAACACGGGTTAGATACAGATTAAAGCTCCCTCCACACTGTCCCATCAAACACTCCCAGGGCAGGTACGGCAGGGGTGAGATACAGAGTAAAGCTCCCTCTACACTGTCCCATCAAACAATCCCAGGCCAGGTAAAGCACGGGTTAGATACAGAGTAAAGCTCCCTCTACACTGTCCCATCAAACACTCCCAGGGCAGGTGCAGCAGGGGTTAGTTACAGAGCAAAGCTCTCTCTACACTGTCCCATCCAACACTCCCAGGCCAGGTACAACACGGGTTAGATACAGAGTAAAGCTCCCTCTACACTGTCCCAGCAAACACTCAAAGGGCTGGTAAAGCACGGGTTAGATACAGAGCAAAGCTCCCTCGACACTGTCCCATCAAACACTCCCAGGGCAGGTACAGCACGGGTTACATACAGAGTAAAGCTGCTTCTACACTGTCCCATCAAACACTCCCAGGGCAGGTACCGCACAGGTTAGATACAGAGTAAAGCTCCCTCTGCACTGTCCCATCAAACACTCCCAGGGCAGGTACAGCACGGGGTTAGATGCAGGGTAAAGCTCCCTCTACACTGTCCCATCAAACACTCCCAGGGCAGGTACAGCACGGGTTCGATACAGAGTAAAGCTTCCTCTACACTGTTCCCATCAAACACTCCCAGGGCAGGTACAGCACGGGTTTGATACAGAGTAAAGCTTCCTCTACACTGTTCCCATCAAACACTCCCAGGGCAGGTAATGCACGGGTTAGATACAGAGTAAAGCTCCCTCTACCCTGTCTCATCAAACACTCCCAGGGCAGGTACAGCACGGGTTAGATACAGAGGAAAGCTCCCTCTACACTGTCCCATCAAACACTCGCGGGGCAGGTACAGCACGGGTTAGATACAGAGTAAAGCTCCCTCTACACTGTACCATCAAACACTCCCAGGGCAGGTACAGCAGATGTTAGATACAGAGTAAAGCTCCCTCTACACTGTCCCATCAAACACTCCCAGGGCAGGTACAGCACGGGTTAGATACAGAGTAAAGCTCCCTCTACACTGTCCCCATGAAACACTCCCAGGGCAGGTACAGCACGGGTTAGATACGGAGTAAAGCTCCCTCTACACTGTCCCCTTGAAACACTCCCAGGGCAGGTACAGCACGGGTTACATACAGAGTAAAGCTCCCTCTACACTGTCCCATCAAACACTCCCAGGGCATGTACCGCACAGGTTAGATACAGAGTAATGCTCCCTCTACACTGTCCCATCAAACACTCCCAGTGCAGGTACAGCACGGGTTAGATCCAGAGTAAAGCTCCCTCTACACTGTCCCATTAAATATTCCCAGGGCAGGTACAGCACGGGTTAGATACAGAGTAAAGCTCCCTCTGCACTGTCCCATCAAACACACCCAGGGCAGGTACAGCACGGGTTAGATAAAGAGTAAAGCTCCCTCTACACTATCCCATCAAACACCCCCAGGGCAGGTACAGCATGGGTTAGATACAGAGTAAAGCTCCCTCTACACTGTCCCATCAAACACTCCCAGTGCAGGTACAGCACAGGTTAGATACAGAGTAAAGCTCCCTCTACACTGTCCCATCAAACACTCCCAGGGCAGGTACAGCACGGGTTTGATACAAAGTAAAGCTCCCTCTACACTGTCCCATCAAACACTCCCTGTGCAGGTACAGCACGGGTTAGAGACAGAGTAAAGCTCCCTCTACACTGTCCCATCAAACACTCCCAGGGCAGGTAAAGCAAAGGTTAGATACAGAGCAAAGCTCCCTCGACACTGTCCCATCAAACACTCCCAGGGCAGGTACAGCACGGGTTAGATACAGAATGAAGCTCCCTCTATACTGTCCCATCAAACACTCCCAGGGCAGGTACAGCACGGATTAGATACAGAGTAAAGCTCCCTCTACACTATCCCATCAAACACTCCCAGGGCAGGTACAGCACGGGTTAGGTAAAGAGTATAGCTCCCTCTACACTGTCCCATCAAACACTCCCAGGGCAGGTACCGCACGGGTTACATACAGAGTAAAGCTCCCTCTGCACTGTCCAATCAAACACTCCCAGGGCAGGTACAGCATGGGTTAGATACAGAGTAAATCTCCCTCTACACTGTCCCATCAAACACTCCCAGGGCAGTTACAGCATGGGTTACATACAGAGTAAAGCTCCCTCTACACTGTCCCCATGAAACACTCCCAGGGCAGGTACAGCACGGGTTAGATACGGAGTAAAGCTCCGTCTACACTGTCCCATCAAACACTCCCAGGGCAGGTACAGCACGGGGTAGATACAGAGTAAAGCTCCCTCTACACTGTCCCCTTGAAACACTTCCAGGGCAGGTACAGCATGGGTTAGATACAGAGTAAAGCTCCCTCTACACTGTCCCATCAAACACTCCCAGGGCAGGTACAGCACGGGTTAGATACGGAGTAAAGCTCCCTCTACACTGTCCCATCAAACTCTCCCAGGCCAGGTACAACACGGGTTCGATACAGAGTAAAGCTCCCTCCACACTGTCCCATCAAACACTCCCAGGGCAGGTACGGCAGGGGTGAGATACAGAGTAAAGCTCCCTCTACACTGTCCCATCAAACAATCCCAGGCCAGGTAAAGCACGGGTTAGATACAGAGTAAAGCTCCCTCTACACTGTCCCATCAAACACTCCCAGGGCAGGTGCAGCAGGGGTTAGATACAGAGTAAAGCTCTCTCTACACTGTCCCATCTAACACTCCCAGGCCAGTTGCAACACGGGTTAGATACAGAGTAAAGCTCCCTCTACACTGTCCCATCAAACACTCATAGGGCAGGTAAAGCACGGGTTAGATACAGAGCAAAGCTCCCTCGACACTGTCCCATCAAACACTCCCAGGGCAGGTACAGCACAGGTTACATACAGAGTAAAGCTGCCTCTACACTGTCCCATCAAACACTCCCAGGGCAGGTACCGCACAGGTTAGAGACAGAGTAAAGCTCCCTCTACACTGTCCCATCAAACATTCCCAGGGCAGGTACAGCACGGGGTTAGATACAGAGTAAAGCTCCCTCTACACTGTCCCATCAAACACTCCCAGGGCAGGTACAGCACGGGTTCGATACAGAGTAAAGCTTCCTCTACACTGTTCCCATCAAACACTCCCAGGGCAGGTACAGCACGGGTTTGATACAGAGTAAAGCTTCCTCTACACTGTTCCCATCAAACACTCCCAGGGCAGGTAAAGCACGGGTTAGATACAGAGTAAAGCTCCCTCTACCCTGTCCCATCAAACACTCCCAGGGCAGGTACAGCACGGGTGAGATACAGAGGAAAGCTCCCTCTACACTGTCCCATCAAACACTCCCGGGGCAGGTACAGCACGGGTTAGATACAGAGTAAAGCTCCCTCTACACTGTCCCATCAAACACTCCCAGGGCAGGTACAGCAGATGTTAGATACAGAGTAAAGCTCCCTCTACACTGTCCCGTCAAACACTCCCAGGGCAGGTACAGCACGGGTTAGATACAGAGTAAAGCTCCCTCTACACTGTCCCCATGAAACACTCCCAGGGCAGGTACAGCACGGGTTAGATACGGAGTAAAGCTCCCTCTACACTGTTAAGTATGTGTATTGTATTGAACAATTAACACAAAGACTTAAACGTATAACTCAAACAGGTCTTTACTGGTTGGAGGTAGGGACTGCACGTAGGTCTTTACTTCATGCCCACAGGCGGGAACTGAGGGGAGATCAGTACCCACAGTACTATTTATACCCCTATGGCCAGGAGTGGTACTGCGTATCACTACGCCCTACAAGTAGTGCAGTCCTGTCCATAGGTTCAAAGTAGCACACATATTACATACACAACATTCCTCCCTTCCTAGCTTTACAGTCATCTCCCCATTTAACATAACGTAATAACATATATACATATATAACTTCAGGTCTACATAACAGAATAACATAGATACACAGATAACTTCATGTCAAAACAGATCACAGATTCAGTCTCTGCGGAAAACAGTTCACAGATTCAATCTCTGTGGTGTAGTCGGTTCACGTTGCTGGAGTGACTCATTCAATAGTCCTTCCATGGATTTAACAGTTTGAACTTCCGAACTGAATTGGCTCCGTTCGGAGGGACCACGTGTGTGATCTGGTAGAGGTAACAATGGTTCAGATGGGTCATCTTCTGTTTCGACTTTTCCTTTTCTGCTTCTTGGAGACTCTCTGGGCTCCACTGTCAGCTGCCAGCTGCATGCACAGTTCCTCCTTCTCTTCCTCCTTTTTCCGTAGTAGAGCCACCTTCTCCCGATGTTCCGTAGACTTTCGGTGCTCCTCCATGATTTCTGTATGGTGGGAGTCGAAGTTACAAGTTGGGCAGGACAGGACATAGTAATATTCGGTGTCGTCCTGATCTAGGCCAGCGAGAGGGTCTTCTATTTCCTCCATACCCAGCTGGGCGTTAGCCAGCTTTTGTTCCAAGTCCAGACATCTTTCCTGAAGAGACTTCTTCATGCGTACCTCTTCATCCAGCTTTTTCTGGGCTTTCAGCAAGTCGTTTACTAATGACCTCATTTGAGATTTTACTACTTCAACTTCTTTTGGAGATTGATTGATCGGACTATTCAATCCCTCTACCGGAGCAGCTGTTTCAGCGGTCTGTTGTTCTACGTTGACGTGAGTCAGCGTACTTTTGGCATCCAAGGGCTGCTCTGTTGCAGTCATCTCAGTCTGTGTTGCCACCTCAGCTCTTCCAATAACCTTTGAGAGCTCCGAACCCCTTTCGTTTGAATATTGAAGTTCGTGTTCAAGTTTTTCCCATTTCAGAGTCCTGTCCTTCAGCATATGCAGGAGTTGGCTGACCGTTAACTCCTCTGACATCAGACGTTTTGTGTGCTCCTGCTCCATTTTCTCCATCAGCTGCTTCTGTTGTCTTTCCAGATTCTCCAACTCTATATCAAAGAACTCTTTCGTTGCATTCAACTCTTGCTCAAAACGGCGAAGCATTTGTTCTAATTGCTGTTGTAGTTTGAAATGGAGTTGAGTTCGAGCCCGGTGTCCCTCAGAAATGGACACATCAGTAGACTTGCCAGACTCAAAATCCACAGTTAAACTATGTTGTTGTTGCTCAGTGGAATTCTGTGCTGAAACTTTGTCTTTTGCACCTGAGTTGGGCTTACCATCATCCATTCCAGAGTCTGGACCGACTATCTTCACCGAGTTCTCACTCGTTATTGTTTGTAGGAAATGCCAGTCCATATTCATTTTCCTAATCCACTCCCGTCCTAGTAGTGGAGAACCTCCTTCAGATATCACATATAAGTCCATTATTTGACTGTCTTCGCCCTTGTGGACCACTGCAACCTAAATTTTCCCGATGGGGTACACTCTTTGCCCCGTGTATGTTTTCAATATAATCCCCGTATCCTGTAGGGGAATATGTTGGAATAACTTTCCGTAATCTTTCTTATTTATGACCGTCAATGCCGATCCAGTGTCCAATTCCAGTTTTACTTGGACTCCTTCTATCTGAAGAGTGACCCAAATTGTCTGGAGGTCTGCACCCTTACCAGCGTTGAGTACTCTTAAGCTAGCCAGTTCATTACTGCTAGCGTCTGAATCGGACTCCTGTTTGGTCACCTTGTGTACCTTTGCGTATTTTCCTTGCGGTGACTTCTTGTTGCTGGTCTTCTTCCCTGACCTGCATACTCTAGCTATATGTCCAAGCCTACCACAAGTTCTACATTCTTGGTTTTTAAACCAACACTGGTTCTGATCATGCGTTGTCTTTCCACAACGATAACATTTGCCAGAACTCACACCCAATTTGTGTGCACTGAGCTCCGGTGACCGTAGCTGCATTACTGCCGTGCCTCTCGCTGCAGCGTCGTGTGCTGCTGCCATAGTGACCGCCTTCTCAAGCGTCAGCTCATTCTCCTCGAGCAGTCGCTTTTGTGTATCCTGTTTAAATAAACCACACACAAATTTGTCTCGTAGTGCATCTGTCAGTCCCGTTCCAAACTGGCAATATTTCACTAATTTACGCAATTCCAGCAAATATTCAGCATTGCTTTCATGCTGTAGCTGCCTTCTGTCGTAAAATTTAAATCGTTCCGCTAGCATCAGCGGCGTGGGGTTTAGATGATCTTTCAGGACAGTAACAATCTCATCGAACGTCTTATCCGCCGGTTCATCTGGTGATAACAGGTGTTTCAATTGCCCGTATGTCTTCGCACCCATTAAATTTAATAATGTTAGAGCTTTATCTTGGTCATGAATTTTATTGGCCTTACAATAATTTTTTACTCTTTCAACATATATGGCCCAATCTTCGAGGTCACTATCAAAGGTACTAATATTCCCGTGTTTAGGCATTGTAGATTTGCAATTTCTCAGATTTTATTTTGTTTACTTGTTATCAAAGATGGCGGCTTCCCGCTCTTGCCGTCGTCCTCCGCCCACAAAATGGCGGTTTTCCCGCGCTTGGCGGTCTTCACCCGTCCCCCTTCAGCCCCCGAGTGCGGCCCTTATCTTTGGTTCCGATCGCTGGCCCGCGCTGCGCCTCGCACTTGAAGCGGCTCCCGGCCTCTGGCTCACCCGCTCGCGCGGCTCTTGCTCGCTCCCTCCCGGGCTCTGGCTTACCCGCTCGCGCGTTTCACCGCGGCTCTTATCAGGGATTGCGATCGCCCTTATCTTCTCCAACTTCCCCAGCCCTGTCTTTGCAGCCGACACTGCACGGCTTACCCCACCACCTAGGTTGAACAAGGAAACTGCAGAAAGACTTCTGTCAGTCGCTGGAAGCTGTCAGGATGTTTGCTGCACTCCAGTGCTCAGTCGCTGATGGAGGCTTCAGAGTCCTAAAGCCTGTCGCTTCTAGTGGGGTGGTGATGTTTGAAACCTCTCTTCAACTGCCGCAGGGTAAGAACCTGACTCGTCGCCAGTGTTAAGTATGTGTATTGTATTGAACAATTAACACAAAGACTTAAACGTATAACTCAAACAGGTCTTTACTGGTTGGAGGTAGGGACTGCACGTAGGTCTTTACTTCATGCCCACAGGCGGGAACTGAGGGGAGATCAGTACCCACAGTACTATTTATACCCCTATGGCCAGGAGTGGTACTGCGTATCACTACGCCCTACAAGTAGTGCAGTCCTGTCCATAGGTTCAAAGTAGCACACATATTACATACACAACATACACTGTCCCCTTGAAACACTCCCAGGGCAGGTACAGCACGGGTTACATACAGAGTAAAGCTCCCTCTACGCTGTCCCATCAAACACTCCCAGGGCATGTACCGCACAGGTTAGATACAGAGTAAAGCTCCCTCTACACTGTCCCATCAAACACTCCCAGGGCAGGTACAGCACGGGGTTAGATACAGAGTAAAGCTCCCTCTACACTGTCCCATCAAACACTCCCAGGGCAGCTACAGCACGGGTTAAATACAGAGTAAAGCTCCCTCAACACTGTCCCATCAAACACTCCCAGTGCAGGTACAGCACAGGTTAGATACAGTGTAAAGCTCCCTCTGCACTGTCCCATCAAACACTCCCAGGGCAGGTACAGCACGGGTTAGATACAGAGTAAAGCTCCCTCTACACTGTCCCATCAAACACTCCCAGTGCAGGTACAGCACGTGTTAGATACAGAGTAAAGCTCCCTCTACACTGTCCCATCAAACACTCCCAGGGCAAGTACATCACGGGTTAGATACAGAGTAAAGCTCCCTCTACACTTTCCCATCAAACACTCCCAGGCCAGGTACAGCATGGGTTAGATACAGAGTAAAGCTCCCTCTACACTTTCTCATCAAATACTCCCAGGCCAGGTACAGCATGGGTTAGATACAGAGTAAAGCTCCCTCTACACTTTCCCATCAAACACTCCCTGGCCAGGTACAGCACGTCTTCGATGCAGAGTAAAGCTCCATCTACACTGTCCCATCAAACACTCCCAGGGCAGGTACAGCACGGGTTAGATACAGAATGAAGCTCCCTCTATACTGTCCCATCAAACACTCCCAGGGCAGGTACAGCACGGGTTAGAAACAGAGTAAAGCTCCCTCTACACTATCCCATCAAACACTCCCAGGGCAGGTACAGCACAGGTTAGATACAGGGTAAAGCTCCCTCTACACTGTCCCATCAAACACTCCCAGGGCAGGTACAGCACGGGTTAGATACAGAGTAAAGCTCCCTCTACACTGTCCCATCAAACACTCCCAGGGCAAGTACAGCACGGGTTAGATACAGAGTAAAGCTCCCTCTACACTGTCCCATCAAACACTCCCAGGGCAGGTACATCACGGGTTAGATACAGAGGAAAGCTCCCTCTACACTGTCCCATCAAACACTCCCAGGGCAGGTACAGCACGGGTTAGATACAGAGTAAAGCTCCCTCTACACTGTCCCATCAAACACTCCCAGGGCAGGTACAGCACGGGTTAGATACAGAGTAATGTTCCCTCTACACTGTCCCATCAAACACTCCCAGGGCAGGTACAGCACGGGTTAGATACAGAGGAAAGTTCCCTCTACACTTTCCCATCAAACACTCCCTGGGCAGGTACAGCACGGGTTAGATACAGAGTAAAGCTCCCTCTACACTGTCCCATCAAACACTCCCAGGGCAGGTACAGCACGGGTTAGATACAGAGTAAAGCTCCCTCTACACTGTCCCATCAAACACTCCCAGGGCAGGTACAGCACGGGTTAGATACAGAGTAAAGCTCCCTCTACACTGTCCCATCAAACACTCCCAGGGCAGGTACAGCACGGGTTAGATACAGAGTAAAGCTCCCTCTGCACTGTCCCATCAAACACTCCCAGGGCAGGTACAGCACGGGTTAGATACAGAGTAAAGCTCCCTCTACACTGTCCCATCAAACACTCCTAGGGCAGGTACAGCACGGGTTAGATACAGAGTAAAGCTCCCTCTACACTTTCCCATCAAACACTCCCTGGGCAGGTACAGCACGGGTTAGATACAGAGTAAAGCTCCCTCTACACTGTCCCATCAAACACTCCCAGGGCAGGTACAGCACGGGTTAGATACAGAGTAAAGCTCCCTCTACACTGTCCCATCAAACACTCCCAGGGCAGGTACAGCACGGGTTAGATACAGAGTAAAGCTCCCTCTACACTGTCCCATCAAACACTCCCAGGGCAGGTACAGCGCGGGTTAGATACAGAGTAAAGCTCCCTCTACACTGTCCCATCAAACACTCCCAGGGCAGGTACAGCACGGGTTAGATACAGAGTAAAGCTCCCTCTACACTGTCCCAATAGCTTCAACACTCCAATAATTCCAATTCTGTTCATATATTGCCAGTTGCCTAACACAAGCTCAGTGTTCAAATTAAGACATATAAATCATGTGGGCCATTTTGTCAGACAGGGTAAAGTCTGTGTGAGTTAGTTTGTATGTGCAGAGCTCAAACTCTAAATAAAGACTCCTTCGATTTGGTTTTAGATGCTCTTTTGGGAAAGAAATAATATCGGAGTAAATTGCGAGCCTGAGTTGATTGTGAGATGAAAAGCAGCAAGTGCTCAGGTCATCTCATCCATTGTCAGTTGTTGGTCTTTAAGTTCATCGCTACTTCGTGCAGTACGCTCAGTGACACTCGCCTCGTGAGGAAAGCACCAATAGTAACTGGGGTGATGAAACGGTCAGCAGTCTAAGGGTCAATCGGCAGGATGATTTTTTTATTCATTGATGGGATGTGGGCGTCGCTGGCTCGGCCAGCATTTAGTGCCCATCCCTAATTGCCCTTGAGAAGATGGTGGTGAGCCGCCTTCTTGAACCGCTGCAGTCCATATGGTGTAGGTACACCCACAATGTAACGGGAAGGGAGCCCTGAGCATGGCCGTGAGCAATCACCGGTCAGTCCGATGAGCTGACCAGCAGCTGATGCAGCCAACTGCTCTCTGTCCTTGATCTCGGCGTCTGTCTCCCGGCTCTTCCAGAATTTCCAGGTGATCTTTGGGAAACATCCCAACCCACCGAAATCCAAGTAGCACTTACTTTGAATCCCACGTGTGATTAGCGATGATGTGTGTGTCTCAGTTGAACTTCATCGACTAAAAACACAGGGCTAGTAATTTGCCTTGGGCGGTGGAGCAAAGCGAGCGGTACCGGACCGGCGACCGTTATCCTGCGATGTAACGGAACATCAGCCGCTGCGTATAACAGGCGGCCAATCCGAGACCGCCCGCTTTGCACCAACGCCCGAGGCTAATTTCTAGGTCATAGAATTACATCGAATTGACAGCCCAGAAACAGGCCATTCGGCCCAACTGTTCCATACTGATGTTTCTGCTCCACACCAGCCTCCTCCCACCCCTCGTCATCTCACCCCATCAACATCTCCTTCTAATCCTTTCTCCCTCGTTTGTTTATCCAGCTTCCCCTTAAATGCATCTCTGCTATTCGCCTCAACCACTCCTGTGGCAGCGAGTTCCACGTTTGATTGAATCAACGACTAGTGAACTGAGCTTGGTTTGAATTTGTCAATCTGCCTTTTCAGTTTCTCCATACCCTGAAGGTTTGACTCAAATTAGTTTCTAATATTTTCCACTCTGGTAACTTGTATTTTTCTTAATTTTGACAAACTTAGCTGCTTAAAATAATTGTCTGGAATTTAGTTATGCATTCTAATTAATTGTGACCCAAAGCATATTGTATTTTCCTTGTGTTTGTCAGGCTTGGCTTGGCCTCGTAGAACTCCTTGGGGGGGCGGGGGGGGAATGTTTCCAAATATAAAATATTTTGCTGAGAAAGTAGATTTATGTCTCAAGGTCCAAACCAGCTACACACCAACATGTTAATGGAAGGGGGGCTCATACAGACCAGAGAGTGGAGATGCTGGTCAGAGCATGGGGACTGGACACTGGGCAGAGCATGGGGACTGGACACTGGGCAGAGCAGGGGGTCTGGACACTGGGCAGAGCAGGGGGACTGGACACTGGGCAGAGCATGGGGACTGGACACTGGGCTGAGCATGGAGACTGGACACTGGGCAGAGCAGGGGGAATGGACACTGGGCAGAGCATGGAGTCTGGACACTGGGCAGAGCATGGAGACTGGACACTGGGCAGAGCAGGGGGACTGGACACTGGGCAGAGCAGGGGGACTGGACACTGGGCAGGGGGACTGGACACTGGGCAGAGCAGGGGGACTGGACACTGGGCAGAGCAGGGGGACTGGACACTGGGCAGAGCAGGGGGACTGGACACTGGGCAGAGCAGGGGGTCTGGACACTGGGCAGAGCAGGGGGACTGGACACTGGGCAGGGGGACTGGACACTGGGCAGAGCAGGGAGACTGGACACTGGGCAGAGCAGGGGGACTGGACACTGGGCAGGGGGACTGGACACTGGGCAGAGCATGGGGACTGGACACTGGGCAGAGCATGGGGACTGGACACTGGGCAGGGGGACTGGACACTGGGCAGAGCAGGGGGACTGGACACTGGGCAGAGCATGGGGACTGGACACTGGGCAGAGCAGGGGGACTGGACACTGGGCAGAGGGACTGGACACTGGGCACAGCAGGGGGACTGGACACTGGGCAGAGCATGGGGACTGGACACTGGGCAGGGAGACTGGATACTGGGCAGAGCAGGGAGACTGGACACTGGGCAGAGCAGGGGGACTGGACACTGGGCAGAGCAGGGAGACTGGACACTGGGCAGAGCAGGGGGACTGGACACTGGGCAGGGGGACTGGACACTGGGCAGAGCAGGGGGACTGGACACTGGGCAGAGCATGGGGACTGGACACTGGGCAGGGAGACTGGATACTGGGCAGAGCAAGGAGACTGGACACTGGGCAGAGCAGGGGGACTGGACACTGGGCAGAGCAGGGGGACTGGACACTGGGCAGAGCAGGGAGACTGGACACTGGGCAGAGCAGGGGGACTGGACACTGGGCAGAGCAGGTGGACTGGACACTGGGCAGAGCAGGGAGACTGGACACTGGGCAGAGCAGGGGGACTGGACACTGGGCAGAGCAGGGGGACTGGACACTGGGCAGGGGGACTGGACACTGGGCAGAGCAGGGGGACTGGACACTGGGCAGGGAGACTGGATACTGGGCAGAGCAGGGAGACTGGACACTGGGCAGAGCAGGGGGACTGGACACTGGGCAGAGCAGGGGGACTGGACACTGGGCAGAGCAGGGAGTCTGGACACTGGGCAGAGCAGGGAGACTGGACACTGGGCAGAGCAGGGAGTCTGGACACTGGGCAGAGCATGGGGACTGGACACTGGGCAGAGCAGGGAGTCTGGACACTGGGCAGGGGGATTGGACACTGGGCAGGGAGACTGGACACTGGGTAGAGCAGGGAGTCTGGACACTGGGCAGAGCAGGGAGTCTGGACACTGGGCAGGGGGACTGGACACTGGGCAGGGAGACTGGACACTGGGCAGGGAGACTGAACACTGGGCAGGGGGACTGGACACTGGGCAGGGAGACTGGACACTGGGCAGGGAGTCTGGACACTGGGCAGAGCAGGGAGACTGGACACTGGGCAGAGCAGGGAGACTGAACACTGGGCAGGGGGACTGGACACTGGGCAGGGAGACTGGACACTGGGCAGAGCAGGGAGTCTGGACACTGGGTAGGGGGACTGGACACTGGGCAGAGCAGGGGGACTGGACACTGGGCAGAGCAGGGGGACTGGACACTGGGCAGAGCATGGGGACTGGACACTGGGCAGAGCAGGGGGACTGGACACTGGGCAGAGCAGGGGGACTAGACACTGGGCAGAGCAGGGGGACTGGACACTGGGCAGAGCAGGGAGACTGGACACTGGGCAGAGCAGGGGGACTGGACACTGGGCAGAGCAGGGGGACTGGACACTGGGCAGAGCAGGGAGACTGGACACTGGCCAGGGGGACTGGACACTGGGCAGGGAGTCTGGACACTGGGCCGATCAGGGAGTCTGGACACTGGGCGGGGGGACTGGACACTGGGCAGGGAGTCTGGACACTGGGCCGATCAGGGAGTCTGGACACTGGGCAGAGCAGGGAGTCTGGACACTGGGCCGATCAGGGAGTCTGGACACTGGGCCGATCAGGGAGTCTGGACACTGGGCAGAGCAGGGAGTCTGGACACTGGGCAGAGCAGGGGGACTGGACACTGGGCAGAGCAGGGGGACTGGACACTTGGCAGAGCAGGGAGACTGGACACTGGGCAGAGCAGGAAGACTGGACACTGGGCAGAGCAGGATGACTGGACACTGGGCAGAGCAGGGAGACTGGACACTGGGCAGAGCAGGGAGACTGGACACTGGGCAGGGGGACTGGACACTGGGCAGAGCAGGGAGTCGGGACACTGGGCAGAGCAGGGAGACTGGACACTGGGCAGAGCAGGAAGACTGGACACTGGGCAGAGCAGGGGGTCTGGACACTGGGCAGAGCAGGAAGACTGGACACTGGGCAGAGCAGGGGGACTGGACACTGGGCAGGGAGACTGGACACTGGGCAGGGAGTCTGGACACTGGGCAGAGCAGGGAGACTGGACACTGGGCAGAGCAGGGAGACTGAACACTGGGCAGGGGGACTGGACACTGGGCAGGGAGACTGGACACTGGGCAGAGCAGGGAGTCTGGACACTGGGTAGGGGGACTGGACACTGGGCAGAGCAGGGGGACTGGACACTGGGCAGAGCAGGGGGGCTGGACACTGGGCAGAGCAGGGGGACTAGACACTGGGCAGAGCAGGGGGACTGGACACTGGGCAGAGCAGGGGGGCTGGACACTGGGCAGAGCAGGGGGACTAGACACTGGGCAGAGCAGGGAGACTGGACACTGGGCAGAGCATGGGGACTGGACACTGGGCAGAGCAGGGGGACTGGACACTGGGCAGAGCAGGGGGACTGGACACTGGGCAGAGCAGGGGGACTGGACACTGGGCAGAGCAGGGGGACTGGACACTGGGCAGAGCAGGGGGACTGGACACTGGGCAGAGCAGGGAGTCTGGACACTGGGCAGAGCAGGGGGACTGGACACTGGGCAGAGCAGGGGGACTGGACACTGGGAAGAGCAGGGGGACTGGACACTGGGCAGAGCAGGGAGACTGGACACTGGGCAGAGCATGGGGACTGGACACTGGGCAGAGCAGGGGGACTGGACACTGGGCAGAGCAGGGGGACTGGACACTGGGCAGAGCAGGGGGACTGGATACTGGGCAGAGCAGGGGGACTGGACACTGGGCAGAGCAGGGGGACTGGACACTGGGCAGGGGGACTGGACACTGGGCAGAGCAGGGGGACTGGACACTGGGCAGAGCAGGGGGACTGGACACTGGGCAGGGGGACTGGACACTGGGCAGAGCAGGGGGACTGGACACTGGGCAGAGCATGGGGACTGGACACTGGGCAGGGAGACTGGATACTGGGCAGAGCAGGGAGACTGGACACTGGGCAGAGCAGGGGGACTGGACACTGGGCAGAGCAGGGAGACTGGACACTGGGCAGAGCAGGGGGACTGGACACTGGGCAGGGGGACTGGACACTGGGCAGAGCAGGGGGACTGGACACTGGGCAGAGCATGGGGACTGGACACTGGGCAGGGAGACTGGATACTGGGCAGAGCAAGGAGACTGGACACTGGGCAGAGCAGGGGGACTGGACACTGGGCAGAGCAGGGGGACTGGACACTGGGCAGAGCAGGGAGACTGGACACTGGGCAGAGCAGGGGGACTGGACACTGGGCAGAGCAGGGGGACTGGACACTGGGCAGAGCAGGGAGACTGGACACTGGGCAGAGCAGGGGGACTGGACACTGGGCAGAGCAGGGGGACTGGACACTGGGCAGGGGGACTGGACACTGGGCAGAGCAGGGGGACTGGACACTGGGCAGGGAGACTGGATACTGGGCAGAGCAGGGAGACTGGACACTGGGCAGAGCAGGGGGACTGGACACTGGGCAGAGCAGGGGGACTGGACACTGGGCAGAGCAGGGAGTCTGGACACTGGGCAGAGCAGGGAGACTGGACACTGGGCAGAGCAGGGAGTCTGGACACTGGGCAGAGCATGGGGACTGGACACTGGGCAGAGCAGGGAGTCTGGACACTGGGCAGGGGGACTGGACACTGGGCAGGGAGACTGGACACTGGGTAGAGCAGGGAGTCTGGACACTGGGCAGAGCAGGGAGTCTGGACACTGGGCAGGGGGACTGGACACTGGGCAGGGAGACTGGACACTGGGCAGGGAGACTGAACACTGGGCAGGGGGACTGGACATTGGGCAGGGAGACTGGACACTGGGCAGGGAGTCTGGACACTGGGCAGAGCAGGGAGACTGGACACTGGGCAGAGCAGGGAGACTGAACACTGGGCAGGGGGACTGGACACTGGGCAGGGAGACTGGACACTGGGCAGAGCAGGGAGTCTGGACACTGGGTAGGGGGACTGGACACTGGGCAGAGCAGGGGGACTGGACACTGGGCAGAGCAGGGGGACTGGACACTGGGCAGAGCATGGGGACTGGACACTGGGCAGAGCAGGGGGACTGGACACTGGGCAGAGCAGGGGGACTAGACACTGGGCAGAGCAGGGGGACTGGACACTGGGCAGAGCAGGGAGACTGGACACTGGGCAGAGCAGGGGGACTGGACACTGGGCAGAGCAGGGGGACTGGACACTGGGCAGAGCAGGGAGACTGGACACTGGCCAGGGGGACTGGACACTGGGCAGGGAGTCTGGACACTGGGCCGATCAGGGAGTCTGGACACTGGGCGGGGGGACTGGACACTGGGCAGGGAGTCTGGACACTGGGCCGATCAGGGAGTCTGGACACTGGGCAGAGCAGGGAGTCTGGACACTGGGCCGATCAGGGAGTCTGGACACTGGGCCGATCAGGGAGTCTGGACACTGGGCAGAGCAGGGAGTCTGGACACTGGGCAGAGCAGGGGGACTGGACACTGGGCAGGGGGACTGGACACTGGGCAGAGCAGGGGGACTGGACACTGGGCAGAGCATGGGGACTGGACACTGGGCAGGGAGACTGGATACTGGGCAGAGCAAGGAGACTGGACACTGGGCAGAGCAGGGGGACTGGACACTGGGCAGAGCAGGGGGACTGGACACTGGGCAGAGCAGGGAGACTGGACACTGGGCAGAGCAGGGGGACTGGACACTGGGCAGAGCAGGGGGACTGGACACTGGGCAGAGCAGGGAGACTGGACACTGGGCAGAGCAGGGGGACTGGACACTGGGCAGAGCAGGGGGACTGGACACTGGGCAGGGGGACTGGACACTGGGCAGAGCAGGGGGACTGGACACTGGGCAGGGAGACTGGATACTGGGCAGAGCAGGGAGACTGGACACTGGGCAGAGCAGGGGGACTGGACACTGGGCAGAGCAGGGGGACTGGACACTGGGCAGAGCAGGGAGTCTGGACACTGGGCAGAGCAGGGAGACTGGACACTGGGCAGAGCAGGGAGTCTGGACACTGGGCAGAGCATGGGGACTGGACACTGGGCAGAGCAGGGAGTCTGGACACTGGGCAGGGGGACTGGACACTGGGCAGGGAGACTGGACACTGGGTAGAGCAGGGAGTCTGGACACTGGGCAGAGCAGGGAGTCTGGACACTGGGCAGGGGGACTGGACACTGGGCAGGGAGACTGGACACTGGGCAGGGAGACTGAACACTGGGCAGGGGGACTGGACATTGGGCAGGGAGACTGGACACTGGGCAGGGAGTCTGGACACTGGGCAGAGCAGGGAGACTGGACACTGGGCAGAGCAGGGAGACTGAACACTGGGCAGGGGGACTGGACACTGGGCAGGGAGACTGGACACTGGGCAGAGCAGGGAGTCTGGACACTGGGTAGGGGGACTGGACACTGGGCAGAGCAGGGGGACTGGACACTGGGCAGAGCAGGGGGACTGGACACTGGGCAGAGCATGGGGACTGGACACTGGGCAGAGCAGGGGGACTGGACACTGGGCAGAGCAGGGGGACTAGACACTGGGCAGAGCAGGGGGACTGGACACTGGGCAGAGCAGGGAGACTGGACACTGGGCAGAGCAGGGGGACTGGACACTGGGCAGAGCAGGGGGACTGGACACTGGGCAGAGCAGGGAGACTGGACACTGGCCAGGGGGACTGGACACTGGGCAGGGAGTCTGGACACTGGGCCGATCAGGGAGTCTGGACACTGGGCGGGGGGACTGGACACTGGGCAGGGAGTCTGGACACTGGGCCGATCAGGGAGTCTGGACACTGGGCAGAGCAGGGAGTCTGGACACTGGGCCGATCAGGGAGTCTGGACACTGGGCCGATCAGGGAGTCTGGACACTGGGCAGAGCAGGGAGTCTGGACACTGGGCAGAGCAGGGGGACTGGACACTGGGCAGAGCAGGGGGACTGGACACTGGGCAGAGCAGGGAGACTGGACACTGGGCAGAGCAGGAAGACTGGACACTGGGCAGAGCAGGATGACTGGACACTGGGCAGAGCAGGGAGACTGGACACTGGGCAGAGCAGGGAGACTGGACACTGGGCAGGGGGACTGGACAATGGGCAGAGCAGGGAGTCGGGACACTGGGCAGAGCAGGGAGACTGGACACTGGGCAGAGCAGGAAGACTGGACACTGGGCAGAGCAGGGGGTCTGGACACTGGGCAGAGCAGGAAGACTGGACACTGGGCAGAGCAGGGGGACTGGACACTGGGCAGGGAGACTGGACACTGGGCAGGGAGTCTGGACACTGGGCAGAGCAGGGAGACTGGACACTGGGCAGAGCAGGGAGACTGAACACTGGGCAGGGGGACTGGACACTGGGCAGGGAGACTGGACACTGGGCAGAGCAGGGAGTCTGGACACTGGGTAGGGGGACTGGACACTGGGCAGAGCAGGGGGACTGGACACTGGGCAGAGCAGGGGGGCTGGACACTGGGCAGAGCAGGGGGACTAGACACTGGGCAGAGCAGGGGGACTGGACACTGGGCAGAGCAGGGGGGCTGGACACTGGGCAGAGCAGGGGGACTAGACACTGGGCAGAGCAGGGAGACTGGACACTGGGCAGAGCATGGGGACTGGACACTGGGCAGAGCAGGGGGACTGGACACTGGGCAGAGCAGGGGGACTGGACACTGGGCAGAGCAGGGGGACTGGACACTGGGCAGAGCAGGGGGACTGGACACTGGGCAGAGCAGGGGGACTGGACACTGGGCAGAGCAGGGAGTCTGGACACTGGGCAGAGCAGGGGGACTGGACACTGGGCAGAGCAGGGGGACTGGACACTGGGAAGAGCAGGGGGACTGGACACTGGGCAGAGCAGGGAGACTGGACACTGGGCAGAGCATGGGGACTGGACACTGGGCAGAGCAGGGGGACTGGACACTGGGCAGAGCAGGGGGACTGGACACTGGGCAGAGCAGGGGGACTGGACACTGGGCAGAGCAGGGGGACTGGACACTGGGCAGAGCAGGGGGACTGGACACTGGGCAGGGGGACTGGACACTGGGCAGAGCAGGGGGACTGGACACTGGGCAGAGCATGGGGACTGGACACTGGGCAGGGAGACTGGATACTGGGCAGAGCAGGGAGACTGGACACTGGGCAGAGCAGGGGGACTGGACACTGGGCAGAGCAGGGAGACTGGACACTGGGCAGAGCAGGGGGACTGGACACTGGGCAGGGGGACTGGACACTGGGCAGAGCAGGGGGACTGGACACTGGGCAGAGCATGGGGACTGGACACTGGGCAGGGAGACTGGATACTGGGCAGAGCAAGGAGACTGGACACTGGGCAGAGCAGGGGGACTGGACACTGGGCAGAGCAGGGGGACTGGACACTGGGCAGAGCAGGGAGACTGGACACTGGGCAGAGCAGGGGGACTGGACACTGGGCAGAGCAGGGGGACTGGACACTGGGCAGAGCAGGGAGACTGGACACTGGGCAGAGCAGGGGGACTGGACACTGGGCAGAGCAGGGGGACTGGACACTGGGCAGGGGGACTGGACACTGGGCAGAGCAGGGGGACTGGACACTGGGCAGGGAGACTGGATACTGGGCAGAGCAGGGAGACTGGACACTGGGCAGAGCAGGGGGACTGGACACTGGGCAGAGCAGGGGGACTGGACACTGGGCAGAGCAGGGAGTCTGGACACTGGGCAGAGCAGGGAGACTGGACACTGGGCAGAGCAGGGAGTCTGGACACTGGGCAGAGCATGGGGACTGGACACTGGGCAGAGCAGGGAGTCTGGACACTGGGCAGGGGGACTGGACACTGGGCAGGGAGACTGGACACTGGGTAGAGCAGGGAGTCTGGACACTGGGCAGAGCAGGGAGTCTGGACACTGGGCAGGGGGACTGGACACTGGGCAGGGAGACTGGACACTGGGCAGGGAGACTGAACACTGGGCAGGGGGACTGGACACTGGGCAGGGAGACTGGACACTGGGCAGGGAGTCTGGACACTGGGCAGAGCAGGGAGACTGGACACTGGGCAGAGCAGGGAGACTGAACACTGGGCAGGGGGACTGGACACTGGGCAGGGAGACTGGACACTGGGCAGAGCAGGGAGTCTGGACACTGGGTAGGGGGACTGGACACTGGGCAGAGCAGGGGGACTGGACACTGGGCAGAGCAGGGGGACTGGACACTGGGCAGAGCATGGGGACTGGACACTGGGCAGAGCAGGGGGACTGGACACTGGGCAGAGCAGGGGGACTAGACACTGGGCAGAGCAGGGGGACTGGACACTGGGCAGAGCAGGGAGACTGGACACTGGGCAGAGCAGGGGGACTGGACACTGGGCAGAGCAGGGGGACTGGACACTGGGCAGAGCAGGGAGACTGGACACTGGCCAGGGGGACTGGACACTGGGCAGGGAGTCTGGACACTGGGCCGATCAGGGAGTCTGGACACTGGGCGGGGGGACTGGACACTGGGCAGGGAGTCTGGACACTGGGCCGATCAGGGAGTCTGGACACTGGGCAGAGCAGGGAGTCTGGACACTGGGCCGATCAGGGAGTCTGGACACTGGGCCGATCAGGGAGTCTGGACACTGGGCAGAGCAGGGAGTCTGGACACTGGGCAGAGCAGGGGGACTGGACACTGGGCAGAGCAGGGGGACTGGACACTGGGCAGAGCAGGGAGACTGGACACTGGGCAGAGCAGGAAGACTGGACACTGGGCAGAGCAGGATGACTGGACACTGGGCAGAGCAGGGAGACTGGACACTGGGCAGAGCAGGGAGACTGGACACTGGGCAGGGGGACTGGACACTGGGCAGAGCAGGGAGTCGGGACACTGGGCAGAGCAGGGAGACTGGACACTGGGCAGAGCAGGAAGACTGGACACTGGGCAGAGCAGGGGGTCTGGACACTGGGCAGAGCAGGAAGACTGGACACTGGGCAGAGCAGGGGGACTGGACACTGGGCAGGGAGACTGGACACTGGGCAGGGAGTCTGGACACTGGGCAGAGCAGGGAGACTGGACACTGGGCAGAGCAGGGAGACTGAACACTGGGCAGGGGGACTGGACACTGGGCAGGGAGACTGGACACTGGGCAGAGCAGGGAGTCTGGACACTGGGTAGGGGGACTGGACACTGGGCAGAGCAGGGGGACTGGACACTGGGCAGAGCAGGGGGGCTGGACACTGGGCAGAGCAGGGGGACTAGACACTGGGCAGAGCAGGGGGACTGGACACTGGGCAGAGCAGGGGGGCTGGACACTGGGCAGAGCAGGGGGACTAGACACTGGGCAGAGCAGGGAGACTGGACACTGGGCAGAGCATGGGGACTGGACACTGGGCAGAGCAGGGGGACTGGACACTGGGCAGAGCAGGGGGACTGGACACTGGGCAGAGCAGGGGGACTGGACACTGGGCAGAGCAGGGGGACTGGACACTGGGCAGAGCAGGGGGACTGGACACTGGGCAGAGCAGGGAGTCTGGACACTGGGCAGAGCAGGGGGACTGGACACTGGGCAGAGCAGGGGGACTGGACACTGGGAAGAGCAGGGGGACTGGACACTGGGCAGAGCAGGGAGACTGGACACTGGGCAGAGCATGGGGACTGGACACTGGGCAGAGCAGGGGGACTGGACACTGGGCAGAGCAGGGGGACTGGACACTGGGCAGAGCAGGGGGACTGGACACTGGGCAGAGCAGGGGGACTGGACACTGGGCAGAGCAGGGGGACTGGACACTGGGCAGGGGGACTGGACACTGGGCAGGGAGTCTGGACACTGGGCCGATCAGGGAGTCTGGACACTGGGCGGGGGGACTGGACACTGGGCAGGGAGTCTGGACACTGGGCCGATCAGGGAGTCTGGACACTGGGCAGAGCAGGGCGTCTGGACACTGGGCCGATCAGGGAGTCTGGACACTGGGCCGATCAGGGAGTCTGGACACTGGGCAGAGCAGGGAGTCTGGACACTGGGCAGAGCAGGGGGACTGGACACTGGGCAGAGCAGGGGGACTGGACACTGGGCAGAGCAGGGGGACTGGACACTGGGCAGAGCAGGGAGACTGGACACTGGGCAGAGCAGGGAGACTGGACACTGGGCAGAGCAGGAAGACTGGACACTGGGCAGAGCAGGATGACTGGACACTAGGCAGAGCAGGGAGACTGGACACTGGGCAGAGCAGGGAGACTGGACACTGGGCAGGGGGACTGGACACTGGGCAGAGCAGGGAGTCGGGACACTGGGCAGGGGGACTGGACACTGGGCAGAGCAGGGAGTCTGGACACTGGGCAGAGCAGGGAGACTGGACACTGGGCAGAGCAGGAAGACTGGACACTGGGCAGAGCAGGATGACTGGACACTGGGCAGAGCAGGGGAACTGGACACTGTGCAGAGCAGGGGGACTGGACACTGGGCAGAGCAGGGGGACTGGACACTGGCCAGGGGGACTGGACACTGGGCAGAGCAGGTATTTTGAACTGTGATATCACAAGAACAACAACAGCAGCTTCGCACTTATTGACCTTGGCCCTTTACCTGTTGCCTGCACCGTGAGCCTCGGCCCTTCCCCTCGTGTTCTGCACTGTGGGCTTCTCAAAAAAAAAGAACATTTTGATCTTCTACCTACAAGCTGTGGAGTGTAGACTATTCCTGCAACATCTGGCTCTCACCTGGGCTGTAGGTGAGGCTGCTCCTTGGCTGAGCTCACTCCTGCGCCGTCATTTACCCAGTGCCCTCACCCACTCTGCCCGTGTGTACCCAGCCTCCATGCTGGATTCAAACACGAAGTAAGTTCTCCTGTGATTCGCTTTGCCACTGTCCCGGAGGTTCATGACATGACCTCCCACCTCCAATACTTTTAAAACTAATCAATGAGTCTTTGAAGAAAATGAATAAAAGACACTTTTTAATGTCCCTATGATTTTTCTCCCGGGTGTTGCTCGTACCACCATCCTGGAGATTAATATTTAATTCCTGGAGATTCCGGGCCAATCCTGGAGGGTTGGCCACCCCACCTTGGATTCGGATAGGTTGGAGATAGTTCCTGTTTCGCAAAGACCATCTACAAATTGTGAAAGAGGCAGGAGTTGGGCACTAGGTGGACCTGCGTGTTGGCCAACGTTCAGTCCATCTAATTGAGGGTTTTTTTCTCTCTTTTAATGGTGTTTGATTGATAAACATTCAGGCATTGTATTAAAAAATATTTTTAATTACAGAAATAATTTGTCACTTTGATTTGTTTTTACAAGCAAATTGTTCCTGCAATTAGCTACACGAAGCATGCCAAAAATTAAAGAACGCCTTTAACTACGTCATTACCAGAGAGCAGTTTGTTATTAGATGCTCAGGTATTTTAGACAACGGCCCACGAAAGCACCAGAAGATAGCCAATGGATTTCGCCGACATCTCTCCACCAGATACCGTTACTGATTCTGGGCTAATACAGAACAACCTGCGAATTCCAAAATCAGCAGGACTGGTTCTTAACCTGAGAAATCGAGGCCCACGGTGTTCCAAATTTTGAGTCTGCACTCGACACTCTCTCGGGCTTAGCGACACCAGTCTCTCCTGTAAGAGGACCTTGCGTCCGTTATGATCAGGAGTTTACCTTTAATGCCCAATATGATACACACACATTCCACAGGTCACTGGACAGTGATCAGGAATGGAAAGCTTGGAGGGTTCCCCGCTCCCCCCTCCTCCGTAGTCCTGCCCTTGCTCAGGTCTATAAATGTGCTCTGGATTTCTTTAACCACCACTCTAGTGACCTGAGTAGATTGAGAATCCTGCCTGTGATGGCCCATGATCTCTGGCCCCATTGTCACTTTGGACTAGGGGGAACCTCAGGGACCAAGGTCTCCGACAAGTGAGAAGGAAAACAAGCAAGACTTCGTCCAAGGCTCGGGCCATTCAATCCTCACAGACGGAGGAAGCAACATGGGATTTGGTTGGGTCAGTGAGGCTGGGACCTTGTATATCTGACCTCTGACCCTAATCTAAAATCTGGAAGGAAGAAAGGTAGTAGAAAGCAGTCCACAAGCGCTGAACCATACTCCTCAACTCTAAACCCTATTTAATGTAGCTGTTAAACACACCGAGCAAACGATTGATGATTTAGCCATTTTTTTAATTAAAGGACATCACATTTTACAGCTGACACACACACATGGGATGGAATACCAAAGGCCTACAAGGGACAGGCACAATATCACTCGATGACACAGAAGAGCTCTCAAATTCCCTCAATGGCCATCTGCCATGGCACTGAGACAAACAGACCATTGGTCCCGCACTGGATCTCAGTCTGCCTTGAGTTGGTCAGTCGCAGTCTGGAGAGTTTTTGGGAGTGTTACAATTAGCCACGTTGCCCATTTTAACTTAAAACATTCAAAACTAATCCCACTGCTCCGCTTTCTCCCCACAGCCCTGTATCTTCCTCTGCTTGAAATATTTATCCTATTTGCCTCACCCACTCCCTGTGCTGAAGCATTCCGTGCTCCAGCGACCCTTGGTGTAAAGAAATTTCTCCCAGACTCTCTCCCCTCTCTCTTAGTGACAGTTTTCAATGACGACCTTGATGTAAGAAAAAGGAGTCTCACTCATCAAGTAACTTTAAAGTAAGCTTTAAGCAACTTATAAACACACTATATACAAGAGAGGTCTTCACCATGCCTCTGGTAGAAGCCTCTTACAATACTGAATAGTTCAGTATTTATACCAGTCCAACAGGAAGTGACATATGACAGGAAGTGATGTATGTACCAAGTTCATAGTTCATAGTTCACAGTTCACAGGAAGTGATGACATAACTTCCCGGAAGTTATTATTATTATCACATTCTTCCCTCCTGCAGGATTAGAAGGCTGTGGTCTTCCTTTTGTTCCGCAGCCGCCGAACGAGGAAGAGTCGCACCCGTTTGGGTTCCCGTCGTAGAGGGTCGCTGGTCCGCTTACATGCGGTTGGCCATTGGTCAGAGTCTGTGTGGCCTGGATTACCCTGTGCAGGGTCTGGGAGATCATGGCTTCGTGTACGAGCCCCAATAGGTTCAAAGTCGATCTGCCTCTGTTCAGAGGGAGGTGCAGAGCTGGTCTGTGGCGGATCAGTACTTTCGTGCGCGGTACTGGGAGGGTCGCAACTTTGAGTACGGTGTTCTACCGGCATCAAGCTAGTTGGTGTCCGATCAGGATCCTGGAGAGGGGTACCCGATAGGTCCCAAGAGTTTCCTGGTGAAACGCCATCACCCGATGTCCCACTAGGTCCTGGTGGGCAGGGAGCCAGGTCCCGTAATGATACGGTAGATTCTCGGCCGTCGGAATATCATATGTTTGCATAGGTGGGGTTGGCATCGGTTAGTTCGACCTCGTCTACGAGAGGGTCATTTTTAGACGTCCGAACGTATCTTCGGAGTAATACAGGTCCAGGAGTAGTTAGCCATGACGGGAGTGATGTCCCATGAGATGAGCGACGCTGGAATCCAAAGAACCGCTCATGAGGTGTAGTATTTGTGGCTGTAGAAAGCAGGGACCGTATAGAGTGCAATGCATCCGGAAGCACTGCTTCCCATTGCTGGTCTGGTAGGCCCCGAGATCTTAAAGCGAGACGTACGGAATTCCAGATGATACCGTTATACCTCTCTACCTGCCCATTTCCGATGGGATGGTATGGTGTTGTTTTGCTTGTAGCAATTCCCCGTTCTGAGAGGTAGTCCTTGAGTTCCCTTGACATAAAGGATGGACCCCGATCTGAGTGAATATAAGCCGGCATGCCACAGAGAGAAAATACCTGCTCAAGACAGCAGATTACTGTGGACGCCAGCATATTGGAGCAGGGGAAGGCAAACGGAAAACGTGAATATTCATCAATCATGGTGAGCAAATAAGTGTTCCGAGTTGAAGAGGGCACTGGGCATCGGTTGGATTGCATGTATGAGTATACCATCTGAGGGGCGGAAGAACTGAGGTTTTAATTCCGCACAAAGCCGGCATTCTGAGCATATTTTCTTTACATCTCCAGTAGAAAAAGGGAGATTCCGTGATCGTACGAAATGTAGCATGCGCGTAACGCCAGGATGACACAATCCATTGTGGACATCCATGAGAGTAGAGGACGACATAGTGGAGCAGAATGCCCGTGTGAGGGTGTCCGGGGCCACATTCTCCTTGCCAGGCCGATAGTGAATGGTATAACCAAAAGAGGCCAGTTCCATCCTCCAAAGTTGTATATTATTATTCTTAATTTTGGTTCGTTTTCGATTATCGAGCATGAAGGCGACTGATCGTTGGTCCATGATTAATGTAAAGTGCTGGCGAGCTAGAAAATGGTTCTACTTCCGTACTGCCTCTATGATGGCTGTGGCTTCCTTCTCAACCGGAGGATAATGTAGCTCGGCACCTTGTAAGGTCCTGGACATAAATGCTACAGGACGACCTTCCTGATTCAGAGTAGCCGAGATCGCCACCTCCGAGGCATCACATTCGACTATGAAAGGGAGATTCTCATCGATGGAGTGAAGAGCCACTTTCTCCAACTGTTTTTTGAGAAGGTTAAAGGCTGCAACAGCCGCTGTTCCCAATGGAAATGATCTAGCATGCAGCAAGGGTTGGATTTTGTCCGAAAAATTAGGAATCCATTTAGCGTAGTATGCAAACAGACCGAGAGCCCGACGTAAAGAAGCCGGATTCTTAGGTGACGGGAGCTCTTGGAGCGGGCGAAGTCTTTCTGGGTCTGGCTTAATGATACCATTGCCTACGCAGTAGCCAAGGATGTTGATGGTCGGTTGCGACTCAACAGATTTGGATTCATTCAAGGTTAAGTTATGGCGATGGAGGGCATCCCGAAATTTTTGGAGGTTGGCGTCATGTTCCTGTTGATCGTGACCTGCAATAGTAATGTTATCAAGATAGGGAAAAGTGTCCCTTAGATTTTCCTGTTTAACCAGGCCATCCATTGCCCGTTGGAAGACAGCCACTCCATTAGTAACCCCGAGTGGGAGGCGATGAAATTGGTACAGCCGTCCATTAGCCTCAAAGGCCGTGTACTGCTTATCTGAGACCTTCAAGGGTACCTGATGATAGGCACTTTTTAAGTCGTAAGTTGAGAACACTTTGTATTCGGCCAGTTTATTAACCATATCATCAATGCGTGGCAATGGGTAGGCGTCCAAGTTGTTATATTGATTGATGGTTTGCGAATAATCAATGCATAGTCGTTGTTTGTGAGGTTTTAGAGGGTTCTTGACAATGACGACTTGAGCCCGCCAGGGCGATGAACATGGTTCGATGATATCCTCTGCTAGAAGTCGAGAGATTTCAGCCTCAATAAAAGATTGGTCTTCCTGATTAAAGCGCCGCGATTTCGTTATTATTGGTTTGCATCAAGGCGGAATACTGGCAAATAATGAGGGTTCATCCAGTGAAGCTGCTGATAATGCACAAAACGGTAATTTAGACGGTATATTAGAAATAGTAAGACCAGGTTTGGATCCGCCGAACTCAATAGTGAGTTTCTTATGCTGTTTCTGGAAATCCAGCCCTAAGAGGAGATCACTACATAAGTCCTTGAGTACCGAAAGTCGGGTGGAGGGATACATGCGACCAATAAGTGTCATATCAATAATACAAAAGCCGGAGATTCTGGTATTAAGTGATGACTGAGCCATCGCAACTGCCTGGTCCGATGGGAAGACATGTAGTTTCAACTTCGCAACAATCTGTTCTTTAATGAAACTATCAGTACTTCCTGAGTCAATTAAGGCATCTAAGGTATGCCCATTAATTGAAACTTTTGTAGCTGCATGAGACAGGTTCTGTGGGCAAGCAGCTGTAATTGGTGTCATTGCACAGAGAGTGGCTAAAACTCTCGGTGTGCTTCTTCGGGAGAGAGCTCGAGAGGAAGCTTGACAGGTCCTAGCTGGAGCATCTTGATAGGCCCTAATTGGGGCAGTTCAGTAGGCCTTAGCTGGATTGGCCCTCGTAGAGGCCCTTGATAGGCAAACTTTAGCAAAGTGTCCTTTTTTTTGCAATAACTGCAGATTGCATTGCGAGCAGGGCAGGTTTTCCTAGGGTGAAAAGCATCTCCACAAAAGAAGCATTCCCTCCTAGATTGCCAAGAGGCTGCTAAAGTGGGGTCATCCTCCTCTTCTTCATCAGAATTATCAGAATTAGATTCCCCCATGATAGGGTTCACCTGAGACCACTCGAATTGTCTGGTTGCAGTTACAGCAGCAGATTGAGATCTGGGCAGCTGATAGAGGTCTGCATTTCTCTTTGCCAAATCCAGAGAACAAGCTCGGTCAAAAGCTTTTTGTAGCTCAAGTGTTTTACTTTCTAGTAGACGCTGGCGTATAAATGGAGAGGCAATCCCGCAGATGAAAGCATCATGAATCATTTCTTCGCGGTACAGCTCAGCTGAGGCTGCCTGAAAGTTACAATCTATGCTGAGCCTGCGAAGTTCTTGAAGGAATTCGTTAATCGATTCCCCTGGCCCTTGTTGGGCTGTGGCCAGTAGATGTCTAGCATAGACCTCATTTGGAGTCTTGGCATACAGTTTCTTAAGTGCCCGAATCACCTCATCATAATTATCCCATTCATCAACATATTCAAACACTTTTGGGGTCACATAGTTGATAAGTATCCTCAGTCTAGTAGGAGCATCCGCTTTACATTCATCCAGAAAATTCTCAAAAGTACGGTACCAATGCTTCCATACCCTGCCAGCTGCTGGTGTGTTCGGGTCCAAGTCCAGACGAATAGGTCTAAGGATTCTCTCCATGATGGGTGGTTCCCTGGATCCTTAACTCCGAGTTTGTCCGAAGGTCTAGTATTTGTGAGTGTAAATATTAAGTTGCTTAAATTGATGTAAGAAAAAGGAGTCTCACTCATCAAGTAACTTTAAAGTAAGCTTTAAGCAACTTATAAACACACTATATACAAGAGAGGTCTTCACCATGCCTCTGGTAGAAGCCTCTTACAATACTGAATAGTTCAGTATTTATACCAGTCCAACAGGAAGTGACATATGACAGGAAGTGATGTATGTGCCAAGTTCATAGTTCATAGTTCACAGTTCACAGGAAGTGATGACATAACTTCCCGGAAGTTATTATTATTATCACAGACCTCTTGTCACTAACTCCTTAACCAATGAAACCAGGTTAGAAAGCAGTAACTGAGTCGGCAAATATTAAGCAGCTTGTACCAGATTATCAGGCGCATGGGAACACCACCACCACCAAGTTCCCCTCCAAGTCACACACCATCCTGACTTGGAAATATATCGGCCGTTCCTTCATCGTCACTGGGTCAAAATCCTGGAACTCCCTCCCTAACAGCACTGTGGGAGCACCTTCACCACATGGACTGCGGTGGTTCAAGAAGGCGGCTCACCATCAACTTCTCAAGGGCGATTAGGGATGGGCAATAAATGTCGGCCTTGCCAGCGACGCCCACATCCCATGAATACATTTTTTTTTAATCTCGTGCAGTGATACTTGTCTACAGACAATGAGGTTAGCCTTGCATTATACTGAAAATTCAGAATAAATAAGAGGGATTTGAGATGATTCGAATTCTTAGAAACCAGAAAAGGCCATTTCGCCACAAGCCTCTCCCTTTTTGATAGATCTTATTCATATCTACCACCCTACTCAGCCATATCCCTCAATCCCTTCCTCTCCAGAACCATCCAGTTATTGTTTGAATCTAGCTATATTTAGTGCTCATCCCCATTAACTTCTTTTGTGAATTTATTACCATTTGTCAGAGTCTATTTAAACAGCGCACTACAGCAAACAGTCTACAGAGTCTATTTAAAAAGAGTCTCTATGAACTACAGCAAACAGAACTCATGATCGAAACTACAGCAACTTCGCCCGATAAAAGCAGGATTATTTCTCCAGCAAAATGCAGCGACTGGAGGATAGTTACATGATACAAATTGTGTGTAAAATCAACTCCAATCACGGACAGCAGCGCGATCTCCAGGCGTGATTGACAGGGTAAATCACCCAATCATCTCCGATCTGGACAGGAATAACGGTGTCACTATATGCAAAAAGAAAAAGAAAGGCTTGTATTTCTACCGCGCCTTTCACGATCTCAGGACATCCCAAAGCGCTTTACAGCCAATGAAGTACTTTTGAAGTGTGGTCACTGTTGTAATGTAGGAAACAGAAGCATTCAAATAAAAAAGTTCTGCCTGATCAACTTTTAACTCTGAAATTCCTTAATCTTTAAATACTAAAAGGTTCAGCATATTGGTTACTGAAGGGAAGGAGCCTTGGTTCATTCTGTCTCCGGCTGAATATTAATGGTCACTTTTGTACTGATTACCATGTGATTGTAAAGTGCCTACAGAATACTGACTGAACGACTCTCAGTCCAATTACACGGCAGTCACTTTTGACCTTCTCTTTAGAGTCCATCAAGGTTGAAGTGTTGATCAAGGAGAGGCACTGAGGAGGTGTGCCGTCCCGAACATATCTACACTGAGGAGGTGTGCAGTCCTGAACATATCTACACTGAGGAGGAGTGCAGTCCTGAACATACCTACACTGAGGAGGTGTGCAGTCCTGAACATATCTACACTGAGGAGGAGTGCAGTCCTGAACATATCTACACTGAGGAGGTGTGCCGTCCCGAACATATCTACACTGAGGAGGAGTGCAGTCCTGAACATATCTACACTGAGGAGGTGTGCAGTCCTGAACATATCTACACTGAGGAGGTGTGCAGTCCTGAACATATCTACACTGAGGAGCTGTGCAGTCCTGAACATATCTACACTGAGGAGGAGTGCAGTCCTGAACATATCTACACTGAGGAGGAGTGCAGTCCTGAACATATCTACACTGAGGAGGAGTGCAGTCCTGAACATACCTACACTGAGGAGGAGTGCAGTCCTGAACATATCTACACTGAGGAGGAGTGCAGTCCTGAACATATCTACACTGAGGAGGAGTGCAGTCCTGAACATATCTACACTGAGGAGGTGTGCAGTCCTGAACATATCTACACTGAGGAGGAGTGCAGTCCTGAACATATCTACACTGAGGAGGAGTGCAGTCCTGAACATATCTACACTGAGGAGGTGTGCAGTCCTGAACATATCTACACTGAGGAGGTGTGCAGTCCTGAACATATCTACACTGAGGAGGTGTGCAGTCCTGAACATATCTACACTGAGGAGGAGTGCAGTCCTGAACATATCTACACTGAGGAGGTGTGCAGTCCTGAACATATCTACACTGAGGAGGAGTGCAGTCCTGAACATATCTACACTGAGGAGGAGTGCAGTCCTGAACATATCTACACTGAGGAGGTGTGCCGTCCCGAACATATCTACACTGAGGAGGTGTGCAGTCCTGAACATATCTACACTGAGGAGGAGTGCAGTCCTGAACATATCTACACTGAGGAGGAGTGCCGTCCCGAACATATCTACACTGAGGAGGTGTGCAGTCCTGAACATATCTACACTGAGGAGGAGTGCAGTCCTGAACATATCTACACTGAGGAGGAGTGCAGTCCTGAACATATCTACACTGAGGAGGAGTGCCGTCCTGAACATATCTACACTGAGGAGGTGTGCCGTCCTGAACATATCTATACTGAGGAGGAGTGCCGTCCCGAACATATCTACACTGAGGAGGTGTGCAGTCCTGAACATATCTACACTGAGGAGGTGTGCCGTCCTGAACATATCTACACTGAGGAGATGTGCCGTCCTGAACATATCTACACTGAGGAGGTGTGCGGTCCTGAACATATCTATACTGAGGAGGAGTGCCGTCCCGAACATATCTACACTGAGGAGGAGTGCAGTCCTGAACATATCTACACTGAGGAGGTGTGCCGTCCTGAACATATCTACACTGAGGAGATGTGCCGTCCTGAACATATCTACACTGAGGAGGAGTGCAGTCCTGAACATATCTACACTGAGGAGGAGTGCAGTCCTGAACATATCTACACTGAGGAGGAGTGCCGTCCTGAACATATCTACACTGAGGAGGAGTGCCGTCCCGAACATATCTACACTGAGGAGGAGTGCAGTCCTGAACATATCTACACTGAGGAGGTGTGCAGTCCTGAACATACCTACACTGAGGAGGTGTGCAGTCCTGAACATATCTACACTGAGGAGGAGTGCAGTCCTGAACATATCTACACTGAGGAGGTGTGCAGTCCTGAACATATCTACACTGAGGAGGAGTGCAGTCCTGAACATATCTACACTGAGGAGGTGTGCCGTCCCGAACATATCTACACTGAGGAGGAGTGCAGTCCTGAACATATCTGCACTGAGGAGGTGTGCAGTCCTGAACATATCTACACTGAGGAGGTGTGCAGTCCTGAACATATCTACACTGAGGAGGTGTGCAGTCCTGAACATATCTACACTGAGGAGGAGTGCAGTCCTGAACATATCTACACAAGGTGTGCCTCAACATTTAAAGGAACTGGAATCGATCTCCTATAGCAAGGGACACGGTTCTTTATGGAAGACCTGAAGCCTTTTCTACTAATCATTCCTAAACGAGCTCTAAAGGACTCTCCTGACTCATTGTCACAGAGCCTTGTGCTCCTAATAAAAGCAAAAGATCTCTGATAACCGGAGACCATTCGCCTGATTAAATTGAAATCATTAAAAAATAAATGATATTACTGACAGTGTTAGCTGGTCCCATAGCCAATGGGCATAATAATTACACACTGTTCCACACCAAATTGATTATAATGGCAATCCCACCTGACTTATTCCAATTAGCAAAATTACTATTATGCAAATCGAATGTAGGCTCAGATGGGACAGAACAGGTGGCACCGTAAGTAATAGCTTGATCCAATATCGTTCAAAAATGGGGTATAAATTAAAAATAACAACAGAACATGCTGGAAATACTCAGCAGGCCAGGCAGCATCTGTGAAGAGAGAAACAGAGTTAACGTTTCAGGCCTGGGACCCTTTCTAAATTAAACCTCAGTCTGTATTTGCTCCAGTGTACTCCAGTCAGCTGGGATTGCTGTTAGAATTGATTAACTCTCTCTCCATACCAACCTCTCTTGTCTCTGTATTTTATCAATACTACAGCGGTCACTGCTCCTCTGAAGTTTCCTGCCTTGTTCCTCTCAAACTAGAGATACATCGTAGATCTTCCTCCTCCCTACATTTACATTCTGTTGACATCAAGTCTCAATGCAACAATTCAGTCTTTCCTGGGACCTCCTGATTGTGGAACTCCTCACCTCCAGCTCCTCCCTCCCCTCCCTCCCCTCCTCCCTCCACCCCCTCCTCCCTCTTCCCCTCCTCCCTCCTCCCTCTCCCCCTCCTCCCTCCTCCCTCTCCCCCTCCTCCCTCCTCCCTCCTCCTCCCTCCACCCCCTCCTCCCTCTTCCCCTCCTCCCTCCTTCCTCTCCCCCTCCTCCCTACTCCCTCTCCCCCTCCTCCCTCCTCCCCCTCCTCCCTCCTGCCTCCTCCCTCTCCCCCTCCTCCCTCCTCCCTCTCCCCCTCCTCCCTCTCCCCCTCCTCCCTCTCCCCCTCCTCCCTCCTCCCTCTCCCCCTCCTCCCTCCTCCCACTCCCCCTCCTCCCTCTCCCCCTCCTCCCTCTCCCCCCTCCTCCCTCTCCCCCCACTCCCCCTACCACTCCCCCTCCTCCCCCTCCCACTCCCCCTCCCACTCCCCCTCCTCCCCCTCCCCCTCCTCCCTCCCCTCCCTCTCCTCCCTCACCTCCCTCCTCCTCCTCCCACACCTCCCCCCTCTCTCTCCTCCTCCCACTCCTCCTCCTCCCTCACCTCCCCTCTCCCTCTCCCCCTCCCTCCCACTCCTCCTCCTCCCTCACCTCCCCCTCCCTCTCCCCCTCCCTCACCTCCCCCCTCCCTCTCCCCCTCCCTCACCTCCCCCTCCCTCTCCCTCTCCCCCTCCCTCTCCCCCCCTCTCCCCCTCCCTCTCCCCTCCCTCTCCCTCTCCCCCTCCCCCTCCCCCTCCCTCTCCCCCTCCCACTCCCTCGCCCCCTCCTCCCTCTCCTCCCTCACCCCTCTCCTCCCTCACCTCTCTCCTCCCTCACCTCCCTCACCTCCCTCTCCCCCTCACCTCCCTCCTCCCTCTCCCCGTCACCTCCCTCCTCCCTCTCCCCCTCACCTCCCTCCTCCCTCTCCACCTCACCTCCCTCCTCCCTCTCCCCCTCACCTCCCTCCTCCCTCTCCCCCTCACCTCCCTCCTCCCTCTCCCCCTCACCTCCCTCCTCCCACTCCCCCTCACCTCCCTCCTCCCTCTCCCCCTCACCTCCCTCCTCCTCTTCCCTCACCTCCCCCCTCCCTCTCCCCCTCTCACTCCTCCTCCTCCCTCACCTCCCCCCCCTCTCCCCCTCCCACTCCCCCTCCTCCCTCTCCTCCCTCACCTCCCTCCTCCCCCTCCCTCACCTCCCCCCTCCCTCTCCCCCTCCCTCACCTCCCCCTCCCTCTCCCCCTCCCTCACCCCTCCCTCTCCCCTCCCTCTCCCCCTCCCCCTCCCTCCCTCTCCCCTCCCCCTCTCCCCCTTCCCCCCCCTCCCTCTCCTCCCTCACCTCCCGCCTCCCTCTCCTCCCTCACCTCTCTCCTCCCTCTCCTCCCTCACCTCTCTCCTCCCTCACCTCCCTCACCTCCCTCTCCCCCTCACCTCCCTCCTCCCTCTCCCCCTCACCTCCCTCCTCCCTCTCCCCCTCACCTCC